>NC_090922.1:359816916-360126084 GCF_040938575.1 Ambystoma mexicanum
TGGAAAAAGATCAAGGGTGATTCTAAAGTAGAGGGACCAGACAAAACTGGAAATGACTTAGCTGATCAGCTGGTTAAAACCGGAGCCATCCAAGGGGATCTACTTGAGATCGAGTCCCTGTTGGGGGAAATCCAGGTCACTGCTATCACTAGGTCTGAGACAAATGCTCACAATGAACTCTCAACTGCCCAGTGGAGTAAGGAGATCCCAGATGCTGATTTGATTAAGGCTCAAAAAGGGGATCCAATAATTGGTAAGTTTTATCAACACATTGAGGAACCTGAGAACTTTCCCCTGACGGATATCGATTGCATTGGGAAAGAGGACCTGAGAGTGTTGATGAAATGTCTAAAAATGTTCCGAATCCAAGACGGTTTGTTAGTGAGGAGATCCATATGTGGCTGTGACCAGTGGGTGGTCCCTACCTCATTCCGAATCCTGATGCTAAGTCACGCCCATGATGCGGCCACAGCCAGTCATAGGGGGTTTCATACGACATTAGAAATCTTGCAAGAGGTTGCATACAGACCCCACATGGGACTGGATCTTGACCAATACTTGAAGGGGTGTCTTGTGTGTGCACAATTTCAGCCATCACTCACACATCGTGCTCCCCTCCAAAAGAGGGGGATGACACTGCCTTGGTCAGATTTGCAAGTCTATTTCATTGGGCCCATGATTCGCTCCTCTAGAGGGAACAAGTACATGTTAACTGTAACATGCTTGTTTACTAAATGGGTGGATTGTATCCCGGCCCCAAATTGCAAAGCAGAAACAGCAGCTGTCCTGCTGATCAATCACATCTTCTTGTGTTTTGGACTACCCCAAAAATTTGAGTCAGACCTAGGTAGTCACTTCACCAGCGAAGTGATTACAAAGATGTGGGAGATACTTGGGGTAAAAAGAAAATTACACATTGCATACTGCTGTCCTCTAGTGGTTGAGTTGAGAGGTACAGTAAAACCATTGTGAGCATATTAAAAAAGTTTGTGGCAGACTCTGGGCCGAGTTGGGATATTTGACTACCCCTTGTCCTGATGGCCATCAGATCTACCCCTTCTTCTGCAACAAAAATGTCTCCATTTGAGCTGATGAGTGGACAAAGGATGGTGCTACCCCAGCATCTGCTCTACAGACCCCAAGACCAGACCTTGATAAATGCCTTCACAACTCATGAGTATGTTGAGAATCTGAGAAAACACCTTCAACATGATTTTGCGTATGCTCAGAGAAATCTAGAAAGATATGCAGACAGTGTGAAGACCCACTATGACCTTAAGACAATGCAACCAAAAAGGAATATCAAGTATGATACAGGGTCTACTTGTACAATTTCCAAAGGAACCAAGCCAAGGAGTGCAAATTTCTCCCAAGTTGGTGGAGTCCTTTTGAAATTGTGGACAGAATCTCACCAGTCGCCTACAGAATCCGCATATCAAAGGGCAATGTGACAGAGAGGGAAGACAAGTGGGTCAACATAAACCAGTTAAAGAGTAGCCATCCCAGGCATACTTTGCTGAAAATAGAAGAGCCTACTGGAAACCCAGAGGGGGAAAATCTGGACATATAGAAAAATTATTAAATGTTCATTGATTACATGCGAGAAAATTATGTAATTTATCATTGAATATATGCAGGGAATATTGTCAATTGTTAGTAAAGGCATGCATCTGTCCGACTGCTGAAATCCCCTCGAGAACAGTAGTGGGAAATTTCTCATAACCATGCTCTGTTCTGTTTTCTAGTACTGGAACTAAATCCACCTAATCACCAAGGAGGACCACCTCGGGGACCAGGAGGAAAATCCCAAGAGATTCGGAGTGTCGCTCCACACTTCCAACCAGAACCAGCGAGGAGAGCATGGACAGAAAAAATCCCACGTGCCCGACTTCCCCATGACTGGAAGTCACGCCAAAGTCATGGGGGGGATTTGTGGGATATTTTTACCCATGCCAATGCGCGCCACTACATTCCTTTGCCAATGGGGGAAAGAAACTGCCAAAAATTGATGTGCTTATCCCTGTGCGTGCCAAATCTTCAGAACTGCGCCTGGTTCATAAATCACAAAAAGGCTGCACACCCCTGCCACACCCCTGCCACACACAGTCAAAGTTGGTGTCAACACAGGACTCTCTGCAGGAGAATGCAAGTGGGTGCTGTTAACTGTCACATGAAGCAAGGCCACAGAAGTGGGCTAACATCCAAAAATGCCTTTAAAATGCAGTTTTCCCAATCCATTGCAACCTTCAAAGTGCTGTTTTGGTGCTAAATTCAGTCATTCTCCGAATGAAATATTGAATTGAAAATTGTGCTGAAATCACAGATAATCCAGTGCAGTCAGAAGAAACCAGGCCTCACTGACTGACAGCAACCAAGAAATGTATTTCATGCAAAACAAATCACAGCACTCAAAGGCAGGATAATGCTGAGTTGAATGTGTATGCTGTATAAGAAAATAAGTTGTAAAAACCCAGTTTAAATGTGGGGATTGAATGTGATAATAACCCATCAAGTATGCAATGTGTGTGTCCGATTTTATTAGGGGACATCATTTTAGAAATGTACATATGTGCAAAAGTTAAGTTTTGATCAAAATCAATGTGGGAGTTCCTAAATCCCATCATAAAGATGACAGCTCAGTTCTGACTGCCAACCAGAACAAGGCCAGTGCCTGTGGCCACTCAGAGCCATGAGGGTATGGTTTAAATTCTGCCCACACCATAAACTTTGTGATGTCATTTGGTAGGATAAATATAGGAACTTCACCACACATATAGACTGCTTCCTGAACACATCGAGATTCCTGTGTAACCCTTTGTTCCAGAACTCTTCATCTTGCAGCTGATTCCAGATTTCTTTGCAGAATCCAGGCCTTAGCATTGGTGAACAGCTGGACACAAATTCAACCATCCCAAACTTAAGAGATTTTAGTTCTGATCCAGTCTGGCTTGCTACAATTAAGGCTCGCCTGCTGAAACTCACATCCTGCTAATCTGCATTATCCACTGAGCAGAAGGGCCAATCCATTCCAAATCCAGTTGATGTGCCGTCCAAATTGACCAGAACCACCCAGAGAGGTTTAGTGAGAAGGAGTTCAGAACTGTAAATGTTACTCTATTTCAACCAAAGCAAGGGCGAGTGACTTTTATTTCTAATTGGGCACACATCTTTAGTGTAACGTGTGTTCATTTTGCTTGCTTTGCTTGATTTGGCAAAAGAAGATTGTACTTTGTTGATGCATGTTGTAGTTTACCTTCATGCAGACTCCTCTTTTAGTGTATTTAAGTATCCTTGTTTATCTTGACATGTCCTCATATGGGCAGGTTTGTATAGGAAGGTGAATGCTTTATTTAATGTGAATTGTATTAGCAGGTATATTGCAATGTTTTAATTTGTGTATGTGTTTAATTTTTGTATTTAGTTTTTAAGTGCATTGTTTGTTTTGTTGATTTAGTTTACGTTGTTGCAGTTAAAACATTGAACTTTGGATAGTTAGAGTTTTCCAACGGAGATTACAGTGGACTTGGAGCAGCCCATTCAGTGTATGATGGCCCTTTTACCTTAGACAGACAACATGGTAAGGCCTAGCGGGTACTTTGAATCTTTCAAACCAAAATTTGCAAATATTCAACACATGTGGAAAGAATCACTCTGAATGTTCATGCTAAGTTTCACTTAATCTTCCCCTATAGAAGAGCGAGTCTTTCCCTAAAACATGGGGGATATCCACAGTGAGCAGTGATGTGCCTGCCGCCTGTCTATGAAAGTGGATAGAAGAGGAACTTATCCTCATATTTGTGAAACCATAAGCACCTATTTCCACCATCCAAAAAATTGATTTGAGAGAGAGGGTGTTTTGCTTAAAAGCAAAGGCACATGAAACAGAAAGGAAGTTATATGCTTTATTTTTCCTTCCTCTATGTCCACAAAGGTGTGATTACAATTTTGGGGCATTTTATGGGCTGAAAAACGTTTTAAAAAAGAATGTTTTGATTGTATCCAGTTTTAAGATTGAATAAATTAGCATATATCAAGTCAGTAACAGAAATCCCTTTGTTGTGTGTTGACAGGTTTTAGCAGTTGTTAAACAAGCTGTTGTTCCGCTTTCCTCAGGACTTGTTGTTACCCTAATTTTGGGAGCATGTCACATAAAAACATTGTCCAATGTCACAAATTTTATTTGCACGAGGCAATATTTTTGTGTCTTCTTTTGCTCCACCTGAAATACACCAAATGTTCACTGAGAGCATGGAGCGAGCAAGATCACTTAATTTCAGTGATGGCTGGATGCCAAACAACTTTACACTAAGAATGGAGACATAAAACCCACCACAGGTGGATCAAAAGAAGACACACAAATATTGAATTGTGCAAATAATATTTGTGACATCAGACCACGTTGCTCCGTGATACATGGCATCTCCCAGACCACTCCAACAGGGTCCGAGCACTAAGGTAAGGGGCAGTCACTGGAATACCTATAGCCCACCTCTCCTATAGACAACCATTGCCACCAAGGGGGCAGTCACAGGGGTAATCTCTCCCCCACTATTCTGAAAAGCTACCCACAACCAAAGTGGCAATAGCAGGGGTACATATGCCTTCACCATTCCTTCAGATATGCATGACTATCAAGGGGGCAGTTGCCAGAGTACGTATGGATCCACCACTCGTACATATACCCATGGTTACCCAGGATGCAGGCACATGAGCACTAACACCCCCACCAACCTTATCAGCACCAGTGATCACAATAGGGAGAGGGGAATGCCTAAAACACTCAAAGAAACACCTTTTAATAAGGTGGACATCTTTAGAAAGCCTGTTTAGCTCCCAAACCAGATCCAAACACCCAACCGGTGAAAGTGACTAGGGAGGTTTCTGCAGACTAGTTTGATCCAGGGCAGCATCACGAGTCAGTGGGTAGAGATATGGGATGGTGCCATTTCACTGGGGCTAAAGAGATTATGCCAGAGGTGATCTGAGAAGGTGTGTCCCAGGAACTAGAATCCCAGAGAAGGAAGGTGGTTGATGGCAAAGTGCCCTTCAACCTCACCTCTGGTGCTCTTGGAGTGTGAATCAGTGTCTAGGTCATTTGAATCAGTGTCTACGTCATTTGGAGGGGATCTTCAGATGATTGTATTCCCAACGTGGTATATGCAGAGTATTGGAACCCTGCCTACACCAACAAGGGTTTGTGACCCAGAAAACACTTGACACAAAGACAATGATAAGGGTCATAAATTGGTCAATCGAATGATGCAGGACCCTTTTGAGAGATGTTTTACTTCGATTAAGAACTGTATAAATCATGTACTTTCTTTGATGTGCAGTGATATTTGGATGCGGTGGTCTTTTGCTTTCCTTTTGAACTAGTTTAGGAAGACTGTATCTGATCCAATGTTGAGTTCTCTTGGCCACCCTTAAAGAAATGGTGGAAATAACCCAGGATACTGCCCTTATCTGAGCAGCAGCACCATTTAGTTACTCCCTTCACAATAACATCCATAGCTGGTTCATTCCCAATTCTATCTGAACCACTATATGAAACCTTGCCTTGCATTTTATACCCACTTGACATACTCTGTGAATTGTGTAAATTATGTTTCATTTGCCGTTTATTTTTTAGGTGTGCATGCTTGATGGACATCATAGTGATAATAGGTTTATGAAATGGTATACTTGCAAAGTTGTAATGCTGGATGTCATGGTGTGCCTGAGATTCTCGTCATACCAGGTAAGAGGAACGAGGCTCATGCATGCGTACAACTAATCAGTACACTCCGTAACAGGAATTACTTTTGGTAAACCAAGAGCACTGGCCTTGTATGTTCAACGAGGGCTAGCCTTAAATTGTGGGTGAGAGGCACAGTAGTGCAGTGCAAGTTTCAACAGACTGTCAACAAATGCACGTGTGTCTTAATAAAGGGTCAGGGAATGTCTTTCATCTGCCTAGTTCACATCTCTAGCAAGGCCCTCAATGGTTTCCGGCAGACAGGAAAAACAATGTTTTATTACCACATGCTGGATATTGAGCCTGTTGTGTTGCAGTGAAGTCTTGTTTTTGTCCACTGTAGTTTTTTGTGTTACTTTAATTTCAGTTCCACTAGTGTTATATACTTTGTTTTGTTTGTCTCTACACACGTACTGATCATGTACAGAAATATTGATACTGGTTTGGGTTTAGAAAGAGAATATTGTGTGGTGGACAGTCTGATTTTCGAAATTCTTTCCCATGTGCACAACTTCAGCATAAGGCCTACATGTGTGTCAAAATATTGTAAATCAAAGCAGTCATGTTTTAGATAAAGTATTATATAAAGTATTTGTATAATGAATTTTGTGGTTTGAATGTATAAGGTTTGCAATAGACCGAGTACAACAAAAATAAAAACAGCTAAATTCCACGTATGGAGGTCGAACCCTTACTTTTTTGCCTCTACGGAATTCAATCTGTCTGGGCATGACAACCTTCATGAATCTTTGCCCATGTTGGCAATTGGTCGGATCAGTTGCATTCCAAATTTGCTGGACTTTCTTGGTTGAGAACAACATTTAAGGTAGAAAACCTTTATGTTTTCCTATGTTGCATCCCATGTAACTAACAGTCCTAATATGTCCTCCTAGAGCCTCAATTCGCTGCCTCCTATGCAAGTATAAGGTTAACCGCTACTTAAGTTTCATTAATGGCATAGCAAATTAAAATAAAGCAGTAGCCTTTATGCTATCCTGCCCACAGAAATATCATCTAGTGATTCCACAGCCTCTCGCTATGACGGGCTATTGCGTTTTCATACCTTGAGCCAAAGTCACGCACACCCTTCAGGCATCACTTTTACGTTCAATCAAAATGGATTTTGAGCGGAAAAGTGATGCTCCGAATGAGAGGGTTGCTGTTACAGCACGTGCCTGAAGTCAAAATCAGTGCCTGGCATGTGACAATGAATTGAGAGAAAATATGGCATGACAGCGAATATTAGAATTTTGTTTGGCACATGCCAATCATTCCATTGTCACAGGGCTGACAGATATAAGTTATTCTACCCAAATTGAAATGTCTTAATTTTCAAAGCGAGTTCACAGAGTATGTGGTATGTGTGTGACCCTGCTAAATACCATTGCGACTGCTGTATTTCTGCAAATGCAGAAGGCACGCCCTAAAATGCGTCTTTGCATCACAATATATTGCATATACTTAATTGGGGAAAAACGGAGCTCAAAGAGCCATTGTGGTATGCGGTTAGTCCTTGCAGACAAAAAACGAGATGTATTTTCATACCCGTTTTGGATTTATTTTCACATTTCCCTAAACACAAAACAGTTCATGCTGATAATTAATATTGTGCACTGTCAATATTGGATCTACAGTATTGTACACATGCACAAGAAACAAGAAAATACAACATGGTCAAAAATATTGATTGGTGTTCTGATTGTATGCATAAAGATTAAAGAGAGAGAATTATTGAATGCAAGATACCAAAGCACCATACATGTATTATACAATTGAAAGGAATCGACTTAAGTAAATAGCAGTGAACGCACACATGCAAACTTGTATCGTAGGGTTCTGAAGATGTTAACATACATTAGTACCCTGCACGCGTGGCTTAACAGGATTACTGTGTGGTGGTTGGCTCATTTGCGAGCCATACCACACGGTATTCCCATCCACGCCGTGCGTGCTGGCTACTCTGTTCCCAGCGAGGGGCGTGGCAGCCCCTCAGCCAATGAGGAGGCTCGAAACGGGGCAATCCCCACTCCGAGCCGCCCCATGGCTGGAGGCTTCCTTCGTCCCCCGCCGGGGACGCAGGTAAGATTTTTTTTTCCCCAGCCTTTCCTCCCTCCTCCCTCCCCACCCCACTTACCTTCTATCCCGCGGTCTCCAGCGGGGGACGATGGAAACCTCCAGCGCCTTGGAGACTCGGAGTGGGGCCATCCCCGCTCCTAGCCTCCACATGGCTGGAGTCTTCCATCGTCCCCCGCCGGAGACCGCGGTACGTTTTTTTCTTTTTTTTTCTTCCTCCCCATCCCCTCCCTTCCGCCCTCCCGACCCCACTTACCTTCTTTTTTCTTCTGGTCTCGGAAGCGAACGCGCTGGGAACACTTCTGTTCCCAGCGCGTCCGCTCCTGATGGCCACCATGGAAAGGGAAAACGGACTATTTTTTTGTCGTTTTTTTTTCTTTTTCTGTTCCGAAACGTGTTTCGGAACAGGAAAAAAAGCTATCAGTACCCCGGTCTAACGGGCCGGGGTACTAATGGCAATAAGCCATTCGGTGGCAGGCCAATACCACCCCTGAGCTTTGCTCAGGCCTATAACTCGCCCCGGGGCCATTATCTGGGACGGTATTGGCCCGCCACCTCGTGGCTTATTGCCACAAAATGAACTGGGGATGGGTTTGTCATTTATACCATACTCCCGAGGGCAAGATTTATACAACTTTTAAAGTTAACAGGCTAATATCTAGTGCCTAATTTGTGGGGGATTGCCAGGGCTCAGCCACAGCACTTATTTCTGATCCCCAGCACTTATGTTTATGTAAAGCTTGATTATGTTTGGTGTTTTGGCAACTTTATTATTTTAACTGTCAGTCAGTCATAGTAACATAACAATCAACAACAATGTGCACTGGCCAAGGTCTTTGCATCCTGGGTTGACTTATTGTAATTCACAAACCTGTTTACCCAGTTTGACAGGACAAGACTATTTATCAATTTTCATGAGAAAGAATTTTATTTATATATTTATTGGATATTTTTTAAGGCGCCTATACAACAAATTGTGTTTCAAGGCGCCACAAGACAAAAAGGAGGGCACAAGGAAGAAGGATAACAATAATGGTCCTACTAGGACTTGTGACATTGGGATTGTGCAAGTGCAGTAATAAGAAGTGCAAGGGAGAGGGGTTGTGTGGGGGAGTGCCTGTCTGCGCAAAATGTGAAGTGCTAGGGTGGGAAGGGGAGTGCAGGGCAACAGGAGAGAGTGAGGTGAAACTGGGTGTAGGAGGGGGGAGGAGGGCCACAGTGTCTAGACCAGTGCTACGGGGAGGCCAAGTCAACAAGTGCCAGGGATTACATGGGGTGCAGGGGTTGAGGGTCCACATGCTAAGTACGAGGAAGGGGGTAGACTGGGTGGGGGGGTGCCCTGTAGAACTCAGGGGGAAACCAGGCAGCCAGTCACTGCTGCAGACAGGGGCATTACCAGGGCAGGGGGAGAGGGACGGCAGAAAACAAAAGGAGGGGTTTGAGGAGCTTCTGGAACTTAAGAAGATCCAGCTCAAGCCTGAGAGGGCCAGGGAGACCATTCCAGAGGGAGGCTCCTGCGGAGGAGAGAGATCTACCCTGCACTCTGCTTAGAGAAGTGTCTTATCTGCAGTGAGTTGGAGCCAGAGGATCGAAGGGCTCTAGCAGGGAGGCATTTAGGAAATGAGAGTTGGATCTAACACGGTCGCAGACCCAGAAAGCCTTGTAGATGATGCAGAGGGTCTTGAACTTGATCCTAGCAGCAACCTGGAGCCAGTGGAGAGATTTTAGGGCTGGAGAGATGCAGTCCTTAGGCTTGAGGCCAAGAATAAGACTTGCAGTCCTATTCTGGATTGGTTGAAGGGGGCGAATGGAGGATAATGAAAGATTGAGGAAGAGGCTGTTACAGTAGTTCAGCATAGAGAGGACCAAAGCTCTGGAGACATTGAGGTGAGTAAAGGGAGTTTGTCTTCGAGGTGGTGTAGTTGATAATGGGCCTCTTGGAAAGATCTCCAATGTGAGGAGAGAGAAGGAGAGAGAGGATTCAAGGACGACACACAGGTTTTTCACCTCACAAGAGTGTGAGTGGAGGGGACACATAGAGGGTGGACAGAGGGTACGAGGGATGGAGGGAGCTGGGGTCCCAATGAGAAAGATCTCAGTTTTACTGTCATTAAGGCAGAGCTCATTGGCAGCACACCATGCCTGAATAGCAGTCAGACAGTCAGGGATGAGAGAGGCAGAAGAGGAGGCAGTGGAGGGAAGCTTGAAGGAGAGCTGTGTGTCATCTGCATAAAACTGGAAGTGGCGAGAGAAGGAGGAGATCAGGTGGGCCAGCGGGGCAAGGTAGATGTTGAAGAGCCACAGCGAGAGGATAGAGCTTTGAGTGACACCACAGGTGGAGAGTGTGATAGGGGAGAGAAAAGGACCCAATTTTACCAGGGAAGGTAGGTCAGAGATGAAAGAGGTCAACCGGTCCAGTACCAGGCAATGCCAAGGGTGTCACAGAGCCGATTTGTTAAGGTGGCATTATTGACCCTCTCAAAGGCAAAGGCAAGATCCAGAAGGATGAGAACACATGCAGAGTTGGAATCATCACGGGAGATCAGCAGAGAAGTTTCTGTGCCTATGGCTGCTCTGAAGCCAGACTGGTGGTCGTGGAGACTGCCAACAAATTCAGTGTATCGGATCAGTTGGGAGATGATCAGCCTCTCCAGGAGTTTTCCCAAGAAGAGCGTACTGGAGATAGGGCAGTAGTTAGCCGGGCAGGAGGGGTCGGTAGAGGGCTTTTTGAGGAGAGGATACACAAGGGAGTGCTTGAGGGGTAGTGGGAAGGAACCAGCGGCAAAGGAGCGATTGCAGAAATTGACCAAGGCTGGCACAAGGGAGGCAATCATGTCCTTGATAGTTCTGAGGGAGCAGGGGGGCACCTGTTTGGAGGAAACTTTCATACAGAGGACTTGTCTAGATACCTCATCCAATGCTATGGGTGAGAAAGAGGAGAGTAGGAGGGAAGAGGGGAGGGCACCAAGGGAGGCCTGAGAGCAGGATAGTGTAGAGGAGAGTGGGGGCAGGATTTCCTGAGTTTTGTTTAAGAAGTGAGAGGCCAGTGAAATACAGAGGGTCAAGGATGGCAGGGGAGAAGTGGAGACTGCATGAGGATTAACAAGTTCCTTGCAGATTGTAAACAGTTTTCCCATGTTATTAGTGGCCCCAGAGATGTGGCCTTGGATATGGGCCTTCTCCTTCGAGCAGATGGAGTCTGTATTGCCTTTGGGGCAGGCAGCAGGCCACGGTATCAGAGGAAGTGCCTGAAGCACACCACTTCCCTTCAGACCAGGAGAGAGGTGTAGTGAGAGGGTTGGAGATGGGGATGTCTGCTGAGATCAGAGCATTCAAGGTATGTCTGGCTGAGGGCATCGGGCTGGAGGGATAGATGGTGAGGGAAAGAAAGTGACAGCGGCTGCAGAATAGCCCAGTGGCTGAATCAGGAGAGTCAAGGTAAATATTGAAGTCTCTAAGGAGGAGAAGCTTGCAGGGGAGGCAAGAAGAGAAGAGGTGAGGTCAGACTACTCCAAGAGGAAGAGGGGGACCGGACCAGGGGTCCTGTAGATTGTGGCGAAAGTCAACAAGAGGGTTAGAGCGATACCAAGCCTACAGTAGAGGCATTTGAAGCAAGAGTAGGCCTGAGTGGGAATGACAGTAACAGGTTCCCAATTAGGAAAGATCAAGGCCACTCCGCCTCCCAACCGGGTAGGCCTGGGCTTAGAGAGGATCTTGTAGCCCTCAGGGAGGTGTGTGTCAAAAGCAGTAACAGAGCTGGCAGTAGACTGCGTCTCAGTGAGAGCGACAATGTCAAGGTTAAAGTTTTCTAGAAGGAGACAGATATCAGAGGAGTGTTTAATAGCAGAGCGAGAGTTGAGGGTAGCTAGGTGAAGCTGGTTGCCACCTTTGACGTCTTCCGAGGAGGGGTACAGGGATGTGGTATGCCCGTCGGTGGTGGAGAAGGGGAAAGCGGGGTGGCAGACAGAGGAGTGCCAGGAGAAGGGAGCAAGTTGATGAGAGGTGGAAGTTGCCTATCAAGAAGGGGGAGGTTGGGCTGAGAGCACTGGGCCATGGCAATGCCATTCTGATAGACATTAATGATGCACCCAGAGGATGTGAAGCATGCCAAGAGTATTTCCCATCTGGTGCCACCATTAATGGGCGACAAAGAGAAAGGGGAGAGGACAGAGACCATGTGGGGAGTCGATAGTTCAGAGAGGGAGCAACAAAGAGGATGTCTGTGACAGTCTGCCTGGAAGAAGCATTGATGTAGGTGTCAGTGATGGACCGGACTGGATTCTATACTTGGAGATCTTTTTTTAACATTTTCCTACCAGGCTTAGAGAGAGAGGTAGGATAGGTGATAGAGTAACAATTAGAGTAAATAGGAACGATGGAGAGGACCATGCAGGGAGAGAGCAGAAACATGGAAAGGGGGAGAGAGAGAGATAGACAGAGAAACTGCAATCCGCAGAGAAACTACACAATGCATGACCAACTCATCAGGCAGACTAGCAGCAAGAAAGCTACAGACAAGTCCAGTCCACAAGGCTTCCCAGGTCTCTGAAAACAATCAGGTGCAAAATGCCACACAGATCGCTGAATGAGATATTGCACTGCTCCAGGAGCAGAGGAGGAAGGAGGGTGACTTAGCTTGGATGACCCCTTCAACGGAATACAAGGAAAGTGTCTTAAATTCCCAGTCACAATGCACTACATGTGGTTGCAATGTTATGGCAGCTTCAAGAATCCACTCTCCACCCATCCAGTCCTTCACTAATTGTGCTCTTCTATTCACCACAGTCATTGGCCATTTTTCCCTTGCTCACTCTGCCTATGGCTTCCTACATTGGCTCTAACCAGGCACCAAGATCAGGTATGCGACCTCCCAGGCACCATCCATGGGTATACAAGCCTTCACTGCTCACACACAAGCAGTCCAAAAGGACACAATGTCCTGACCAGCAATATAAGGAGAATGTTCCTAGATGAAACTATCTCCCTCAAGGCTCAAACCTCAGTTATATGATTCTTCCTGACAGGAGATCCTTCCAGTCAGTATCTAAAAATAGAGTAGCTCCTGTGAGGAAACAACATCAAACAGCAAGGAACTTTACCTCCATTAAGATAGGGGTGTGATTTCATTGTTCTGGAAAATATGGCCCCAGTTCCCCTTACAAGATGGATCACGCGTATCTAGTTATTTCAGAGTTGAGAGAGAGGGGTCTGTTGTGGGATCCATTTTGCTTCAGCTGCCTCACTGCCATCTACCCAGCATCAGAGGCAGAACCCATTTGCTTCTTCGCTCCCCCAAAAGCCGGCTACATTACTGATGCTCGGTAGCAGCGAGGAACACAAGCCTTGCCTCCAAACACTTTCCTCTCCTCACTGGGCACGGAAGGGACCTGTGTTAACTCTGGGGACGACTCCTCCTTTGTCCCTGTTGCTCAATCCCTCCTGAAGCAGACTTGAAGGCTCCACAAACATTGCAGTGAGTCAAAATGCACCGCTCCACCTTTTATTCATAAATATTAGCCCTGATACTCAAAGCTACCGAGATATGCCATCTTGTAGGCTGCTGGCTTGAAACCAGCAGCACACAGACTGGCTCACAGCTCTGCTCACAGACCAGAGTGGCAGCCCGTGGTAGTCAGAGCGACCAAAAAAGCTGCTCTCCCCAAGCCAGATTAAGTAGTCAGCCAGTAGCAGCTGTAGAAGGAAATGTGAGACTCAGGCTGCAGTTTAATTTTTATCATTAAGGCAATGGCTGTTGTAATGTAATCTATGCTGTAAATTGTATATATACCCACTTTATGAATGGAAGGGGAGCAGAGACAGAGAGAGAGGGCTCACAAGTATATTTGCTCCAGGGACAAGACATGCTTTCATTTGCAATAGTATATAGGCTGTGCAAACAAAAATGGGAATTTCATAAAAAGATAAACACTAGGGATGAAGTATATCCCCTGCCAGATGATTTTGAGGACAAAGACTAGGCAGTCAAGGAGCATGAACATGATGCAAAGTTCTGTCCTACAATAGTGTTAACATTTATATTTTTGAACATAAATGCCCTATCAAAGTCTATGGTAACTCAAGTGTTCCCAATGAGAGAAGTGCCTGGGTTTGACACTGATAATCCAACACACCAGGTTCATGTCCCTGGGAACCGTATGGAATTACTGTCCTTTATTAAAGATCATCCAGATTTTAAACAAAATACAGAACGTGGCACACCCAGACAGACCGGGTACTTAAAACAGGTCCGTTCACATTGATAGATATAGATCAGTTGTTTTCATGCATTCTACCAGCAGATATATGGTACAAATGCAGAATGCAGGGCAGTTTAGCTCCCGCCATAAAGTGGGAAGAGATGATAGAGGCAGTAGGAAAAAGGAAGAAGACTGGAGATTTGGCAAAAGAAATAATAGCTCTTCCAGCACTATTGATTACACATATCCAGCAAGTGGTACCCCACAAGGAAATGAATTGGGATAAACTGACAACTTGCAGGCAGGAAGAAGGAGGGGGGTCAGTTGAAAAATATTGTGCATGAAAGGAAGAAGCCTTTACTTCCTTTCATGCAAAATATCCTTTCATAGCGGAATAGACATGGCTATGCCAGAGGGACCAACAGCCTTTTGTTCACTTGTTGTAGAAGGATTGTTGCCTTATTTAAAACATTATATGCAAACCTATGTGTGAACATGGCCAACTCAAATGGCCGCCCAGATTTTGACTATGGCTAGATATTAGGCAAATCATCATGCTAAAGATAAAGGAGCGAAAGAAAAAAAAAGAAGGAATTAAAAGCAAGGGCGCTAATGCAACAGGGTTTTCCAGAAAGAGGCAAAGATAATATGTGCATAAAAAGGGGAAAAATAATGTATAAAAGAGGAAGACATGGTATTGTCCTGCGAAATATGGGGGCAGGTATGATAGACACTGGGTTTCATTTTTGTAAGGCAGTAGATCGCTGGATAAGGGGGTGTCCTTTTTTCCGGAGAGGGCATGGATGTTGTTATGGGCAAGGAATGACAAGGGGAACTTTTTTAAGAACTGAGGCTGGGAACAGCCTAGTAGCAACAACTGGGGCATTAGAAGAGAATAATGAGCACTAGCATACTTATTTTGAACCTAGGCAAGGTCAGCAGTATTCAACTAAGGATTATTATGAGGATGATTACAGTAACATGAATTACACGACATAGAGCTGGCCTAGAGAGGGAAGAGGGCGCATAAGTATTCCTGTAGATTCAAAAGGACCATTTGTAAAAGCTACAGTGCAAAGCAAACAGGCAACATTCCTCCTTGATACAGGTGCATCTAATACTTCATTTTCTCACACATTAGTGCCCCATATTCCCCTCTCTGGGAAAGTAAACTCATCAGTGGGATTCTCTAATAATCTGGTGCAAAGTCCAATATCTGACCCTATACATTTTGGCATAGGCCCTTTATCTTGCATGGCAAAGCTTGTTGTCACAGATAAATGTGCTTTAAATCTGTTGGAAATAGATTTGTTAAAACATTTGCATTCTAACATCTATTATTCGCCTTATGGATTATACCTAACATGTAATGCTGAGTCCTTTTCAAAATGTTTTGTCACCGTTACTAATTAACTACCACCTGAACTTAAAGGAATTGACCCTGTGATATGGGCTACAGGATGTAATGACGCAGGATGTATGATAGTTGATCCAGTGAAAATAAGAGTCAAGCCCTGTGCATATTACCGCAAATTCTGCAGTATAAAATACCCAAGGAGGGGCTGGAAGGAATTTAGTCTGTAATACAGGATTTTCGAGTTAAAGGGATTTTAAAAGATATTGTGGGGAGTCCTTGCAACAGCCCAATTCTTCCTGTACAAAAAAGAACTGATGGGAAACCCTGTGTTCCAGCACAATGGAGACTTGGAGACTAATAGCAGACCTCAATGGAGACTAATAGCGGATCTCCGAGCAATAAATAAAATTGTAGAACCACACTATCTAGTGGTACCAGACATGACTTCAATGTTTACCACCTTTAGCTCAGTATTTCATGGTTAGAGACCTTAAAATTTCTTTCTTTAGAATTCCATTCCATGAAGACAGTAAGTATTTATTTGCCTTTAATGTAGAGGGGCGGTCCTACACCTTCTGTAGGGCACCCCCAAGGTTACACTGAAAGCCCAGCTATTTACACACACGCACTGAAAACATAGCTAGCCATGTTCATACCAACTACAAATAATACACTGCTTTAATATGTGATTATTTGATGATAGCTGCAGATACTATAGAGCAATGCATGGATTGCAATGTACGGTTATTTATGTTTTTTGTGCCACTGGGACAAAAATTGTCCTTAAATACATTTCAGTTTTGCAAAACTCAGGTCACTTATTCCGAACATTTGTTGTCACAAGGAGAGCATAGACTACACCCACAGCACATAGAGGCTATAATGAAAATACCTGTTCCTGTCACACAGAAAGATGTCAGAGGTTATTTGGTGATGATTTCATTTTGTAGGCAATGGATTACCAATGTTTCATTTTAAGCAAAACCGATGTTAGGACTAACACTGAACATCACCCCTTTTCCCATGCCATGGGCAGCTGCTCAGCAAGAGAGTTTTGATGTTCCAAAAATCTTCATTGTGTAACTCAGCTGCATTGGGTACCCCCGATAATACTAAAACCTTTACGTTGTTTGTGCATGAAAAGCAAGGCTGTTTGTTATCTGTGCTAACTCAACAACAAGGGGTTAAAAACAGACTGTGTGCATACCTTTCTTCCACTTATTTCCCAGTGGCAAAAGCACTACCAAATGGTTTAAGGGGTGCCGTGGC
Organism: Ambystoma mexicanum; assembly: GCF_040938575.1. Taxonomy (NCBI): domain Eukaryota; kingdom Metazoa; phylum Chordata; class Amphibia; order Caudata; family Ambystomatidae; genus Ambystoma; species Ambystoma mexicanum. The sequence goes on from NC_090922.1 coordinate 359,833,547, forward strand.
TGCAGCCATTTCTATGAAACAATCCGATGCCATAATATTGGGACACCAAGTTACATTGTCTGTGCCACATGCAATTGATATTTTATTGAATAGAACTAAAGCACATCACCTGCCAAATACCAGATTGACTAGAAATGAGCTGAACTTATTGGCATCAAATATTGTCATACAACAATGTAGCACTCTAAATCCTGCCACATTGTTACCCCTGCCATCGGATGAATCAAAATGAATGCATGATTGTAAATTAATACCAGATGAGGAAATGAAGAGACAAGTAGACATGATGGATACGACAATTGATAAACCTGATGGTACATTGTTTGTAGATGGGTTGTGTTTAATATTACCAAATGGTTTGAGGCAAAGCAAATCGAAACTTAAAACTCAACACAGGAAGCCCGCTGGTGTAAAGGGCGCTGCTGTTTTTGGCTGTTTGTGGCTGGACTAGGCGGGACTGGCTGGTAAGTGCTAGCAAAATAAACAAGTAGCAGCCCTTCCGTAGGAACCCAGACCTACACCTACCCTAATTGACAGCAGAGCGGGGAGCAGAGTTCGGTGCAGTCTACAGCAGTCCGCTGCAGACCCGGAGCAGGACCCACATGGAACCCTAGGTGCGCCCCATGAAGAAATCTAGAAGGACTCTAAGGACCCCAATGGCGCACTCAGTGAAATTCGCTATAGAACCTACTGCAGCTGCGGAGATAGGAGCAGAAGCAACAGGCCAGCACACAGCACGGAATCCTAGTGGTCAAAACTGCTTCGAAACCCGCATGGGACGGGCGGAGGAACCCACAGCAACAGCTCAACCAGAGTTACCTGGAAAGGGGGTACGAGCGCCCGATCATCCTGTCGAAACTTCTGATGGAGGCGGACTAGATCCGAGCCACAACGGGCTATATCCCGCAAGCAAAGAGTCGCCGGGTTCCTGACCGGTAGCCAGGAGCGGAGTTCTCCCCGCCGTTAAGGCGAGTGACCCAGGCGTAGGAGCTGTCGGAAGACGGGACTGTCCCGAGGTAAATCAGAACACCGCAGACGGGGCGGGGACAAACAGACCAGCAACTGAAGAGGGAAGACCATCCCTCCACAACAACGGCCCAAGAGCTGCCGAGGACCAGGGGACACATCTTGAAAAGATCAGTGAAACAAAGTTACAGTCACCGGTATCTCCCCACCGGGCAAACTCTGCAGGTGAAACCGAAGGGACAAAAAGAAATCGGTCTAGCCCACAGAGACCCGGAGAGTTACTGCCGGAGGGAGAAACGATGGAATTATCAAATCCAGTCTTGAAAGTACAGAGCATAGACCAGCCCCGAAGGGGACTAACAACATTTGCACAATGTCATGTCCCGGCCACAAACTTAGAGGCCTCCGGGACACCCGCACATCATGAGACACGTGCACCCATAGCGCGGCCTCATACCACGATGACAAATAAGGATTTGAAATCCAAAACACCTACCAACTGCGCAATTTTACTCACGGAGACAGAAGAAATCTCCGTCGTAGAACCAGCCAGTAACGGAAGAAACCCTGCAAGTAATACTGAGAAAAATCAGCCCAAACCAGTCCGAAAAGTAACAAAGATAACATCTAAGAAGACAAATACAAAAAAATCCATCAAAGAAAGGATACCAACAAAAAAAAAATAGCAAAAAAAAGGGCTGACTCTCGTGGTGGACGAATCTAAATCCAGCTCGAATGAATACGAGGTGGTCAAAGTCATCCAAAGAAGGAGAAAGTCAAAAGACAACCTACCAACCCCTCTGCTATCATGTCCTTTAAAGGCTTTCTTCACAAAACAATATAAAAGAAAACTAACCTCAGAACTGGAAGTCTCTGACGCCGAAATGTTGGAAATAGTGCTCGAGCAATCCAAAGGTAGCAACCAGAAAATCACAGAGTCAATTTGGACGCAAAAACACCCTTTGGCCAGAAATCTCGATGGCTTTAACGTAAGTGAGGGTAAAGCAAACAACAACCCTAAACCATCGAGCGCACATACGTTATCTCATCCAACACAGGACAAATCACCGGCGGTAGCACAAGCCAACAACAACAGTTCTCCACCGAAAAGTCCCACAAACGACAAAGCCACAAACTCTGCTACAGGTCACAAAGAAAACAGATATGCATGGACCAAACAGCATCTTTCTACAGTCTTAGTAAAGATGCCGCCGGTATCGGCTATAGAAGCCGAGGACTTTCCACTTTGCCCGGATGTAACCAAGCAAAGACCTTCCAAGAGTACACAACTTGTCGATCGAGAGCACAATATCTCCATAGAACTTGTAAACCAGGACCCTCTGATCACACAAAAAAGGTCTGACAACATTCCTCTCACGCCTAAGAACCGTCGCTTGAGCGACATCGCAACAGGACTACAGAAGGTGTCCACGAATGATAAACCTGACATGATCACAATCATGTCAGCAATGTCAGTGGTCCTAGCCCCCTTCTGCAAATTATACAAGGCGATAAAAGAAGACATAAAAGATAACACAGCAATCCTGACGAACATGATCTCAAAGATCTCTCATGTGGAGAGCTACATAACGGCAATCGAAGACCAAGAAAACCGTTCAAACCAACTAAGGAACAAAAGAATTGAAGACTTGGAAACAAAGTTGGCGAATATGGAAGGTCGCACTGTTGCCAAACCAATGATTCGGGACGGGGCAACAAAGACACAGCCGGTCTGTGAGCGACCTTCGACAAAAAACTCCACATCATGCCCAAACCCAATGACGGAGAAACTTCAACCAAATGCACGCCTCAATACAATCGCGAAAGCGGGAAGATTAGGAGAGGAACAAACCCTGTCCAGCGATAATACCACAGAACAGCCAGCACTGTATAAGGAAACTCAGGCAGAAGACCAAATTATAATGACTTCTCCACGAACTATAGAAGACTTCATGTTAGACAAAGCATTAATGAACCTGTCCCAACATTCGAACACCTCAAGCTGCATAGAGGTGGACAGTCCCTCACGGAGTCAAACGGAAACGCCATTAAAGAGGGGAGAGCCCTCAAAAAACCACAAGTAATCCATCAAGGCGAAAGCAACAGTGAAAAACGCAAAGAACAGTCAATAACGAAAAAGCCTAGAGAAACAAGGATGGACCCAAGGAGTGCACAAGAAAAACCAAAAATGAAATGGAGAAGCAGGACCGATTGCCAAACCCATCACACAAAAAGAGAGGCACGCTTCTTTAAATTGGAGCAACAAGAAGAGGGAAGAAACTACCTGATCCTAAACCGCTCAACGATAATTCACCTCATGAAGAAAACAAAATCTCTAAGGAACATCAGAACAGAAGACATACATCGAGTTGAACTATACCATAAAGGAAAGTTAGCTAAAGCATACCTACACGTGAAACCCAAAGCAGTGGATAAAATAGGCGTCCTTGCTTTCAAAGAAATCGAGCGGATGGGCTTCAAATTAACGGAACTCACAGTACCAGACAAAGAGGAGGAGAGAAACAGATGGGCAACGAGCCGTGAGGAAGAAATAAAACCTATAAATGTGCCAAAGGAAAGACAAGACTTCTCTGTGATCAGGAGTATAGAAGACTCACCCTGGGGAGAGCCCAATAAAACAGCTAAAGAGGAGCGCCTGGCACACAAACAAAGAGCCGCTCCCGGAAAGGCAGAAAAGGGATCAAGAAATAAGAAAGCGGCAGATCCAGGGGAGGAGGACCACTCAAGATACAAATGGTCTGGGCTATTCAAACTTGAACAATTGGACGCAAAAAAGGATTGAGCGCCGCTAAACCGCCCAAGGATACTAAAGATAATGAAAAGATCTAAATGGTTAAGTCATTTAACAACGACCGACCTTAAATTAGTTGAACCATATCACAGTAACGAAAGACCGAAAGCGTACATTCACATCGAAGCAGACTGTAGGAAAAAATTAAACCAAAATGCCTACCAAGAACTGAAACAGATGGGCCTCCTGCTAACAGAACTAAAGAACCAAGAAAGGAGATCCGACCTAACTCACCTAGCCCCATCCATAAGAAAGAAATCTGACGTGAACCCACATGACCAAACAAAAGAACACAGTCATAGACGGAACAACCTTTACTCCTGCTCTACAGAGGACTCACCGGCGAACCGAGACGAGAACAAAGGCACAGAACTAAACGCAGCAGCACGCAAACCACAAGGTCCGTGGAATTGGCTGCGCTCAACGTTAAACGCAAAAAATAACAAATAGCAACGACTAGGGCCACCCCTCTCAAACACCCACGGTGCAACGAACAAAGAGGAATGGCCCACAAACGAGGTCTATAGCCTGGGCTCATGGAATACCCGGGGGTATGCACATCTCACCCACCGGAGCGAAGTAAACCTGGGCAGCTTTGATATACTGTGCCTCCAGGAGACATGGCTGATGACCAAACCTACCCTAGATGGCTTCTCCGTACAAATTTCTCCAGCAGTGAAAGGTCTTCTGGGGAGACCATCAGCAGGCCTACTGACGGCGGTTAAAACAGGCCGAGGCCTGGTCCAGTCAAAACAACAAAAAAGACGGAGAGAGCCCTAAAAAGTTAGCTATCATTAACTGCTACTGGAACCCCCAACGCACGGCAACGGAAATGTTTTGCTCAAACATGGGAAGCACGATCGACCACCTCTACGAGGCGTTCAACGACATTGACATCATCATCTGTGGGGATCTTAACGCCAGTTGTAGCGAGCATAATAACTCAACTTTCCTCATTTCAGATCATACTAGGAAACGAGGGAAAGCGTGGCAAGATTTAATAGATGAAAGAGGCATCCAAAACATTGCAACCCTGTTCCCAAACCAAACCAACATTCCGACATGGGAGCGTGGAGAGTCAACTGCTACAATCGACCATATATGCATCTCGTCTGGTCTGATCGATTCCATAACGGGGTTCAGAGTCAAAAAAACCAACAACAGTGACCATAACTTGATCACATGCTCATGGAAGGGTTGGAAAAAATCAAAACCGACGTACCCCCTTGAAACAGAAGCCAGCAACAAGAGCTCTCGACTACGGCTCACGGAAAACGATATCAGGAAGTTCGGGCTCGCATGGGACAACAAATTGAGGTCTAACAAAAATGAAAACCTAAAAGAAAGACCGGATTACACCCCCTTCCTGGAGCTTTACAAAAAGCCATGGGGAAAAGCCCATCAATCCCCCCAACCACGCCGCGCTTTTAACAGAGAAGTGATTAAACAAAGAAAACTGAGTCGCTGCCTGCAAAGGAGAGCAAAAAAATCAAACTCTATCGCAGATTGGGAGCTTTGGCATCGGGAGAAAATACTCGAACTGGCTAAAACAACACAAAGCACTCCAATGCCAGCTCGACGCCGAGGAGATGATGAAAAGTCTGGCGTCAAAAAAGTCGAGTGCCTTTTGGTCGTTGCTGAACAAGTCGACCCTCCCCCAAACCAAGCCTTTGTGTAACGCGGTTACGGAAGAGCAATGGATAACCTACATAACCTCGGAATTTGAAGAAGCCGAAAAATCTACATCGCTCAGGCCAGGAACCTCAAATACAAAGTGGGTAAATGTAACAAACCGGGAAGACATACAATCAAAAATCATGAAGTTGAAGTCTTCAAGAGCCCCCGGCCCTGACAGTCTAACTAACGCAATACTCAAACAATTTCCTACTGAATGGTCAAAGGTGTTAAGCAAAATCTTTGAAGAATGTGAATACACAAAGGAAATTCCGGAATCAATGCTAAAAGCCGTAATAGTTCCAGTCTATAAAAAGGGATGTCGCGAAGATCCGGCGAACTACAGGCCTATCGCCTTACTAGATGTCATCGGAAAACTATACGCATCTCTCCTGTTGGACAACTTCAGAGCATGGGAAAAAAGGCCCTATTCAGAGACAAACTGCAAACAGATTTCCAAAAAAAATTGATCTACGGCAGTTAACATAATTATTATCAAAATCCTAACTGCCAAGGTAAAGGAAGGAGCTCCAAAGATCTATCTAGCCTTCATCGATTTATCTAAGGCCTTCGATAAAATAGACCGAAACCTACTGTGGGACAAACTTCAAAGCTGGAATTGCCCCTGACCAGTTCTGGAGCCAATAAAAGCACTCCACGTGGACAACAAAGTAAGAGTCAAACTCAGTCAAGAAGGAACGTTGTCTGAAGAAATCAAGATCACACGTGGGGTAAAGCAGGGCTGCCCCCTAGCACCAACTCTCTTCATCTCGTTCATAAGCGACTTTCAACACTCCGAATCTGAAATCAGGTGCTTTCCGCCAAAACTAGGCAACACAACCATACCTAGACTGCTATACGCTGACGATATTATTTTGATTGACCAGACCATAATTGGTCTCCAGCGGAAACTTAATAACCTGGCGCAATACATCACCAAAAATCGCCTGGTCATCAACAAAAACAAAACGAAAGTTTTGATTATTGAGACAACCCAAAACACAAAATCGAAGCACCTAGTCTGGTTCCTGGAGAACGAAAAATTGGAAACAGTGAAATCAATCAGATACCTGGGAGTCGACCTGGATAGCTCTACTACATCCTTAGCTATGCAGCGTACACTATGGGACAAAGCCAAAATGCTAACATCGCAAATAGCGCCTGGTCGACAAAAAGTTTGGCAAATTCTCCCTGACTTCCGCAATAAACTTTTACAAGGGGAAAGTCATCCCCACACTAATTTACGGAATGGAAGTTTCACTCTCAATGCCAACTAACACCTGGACAAAACTAGAAGGTCAAATTTGGAAGTCAGTTCTGGGAGTCCCGAAATCAACCGCAATGGCAGCAATCAGAAGGGAGCTGGGTTTGGTATCGCTTGAATCTATGGTAGACCAAGCAGCCATGAACTTTTTCAGAAAATCTATCGAGGAGGAGCCTGTGCCAGCATTTTCTATTATCAAAGAGGAGATGGATAAAGCCAACTGCGTAGCCCTCGAAAAATGGAAGGCTGAAAGAAGAGTGAAATTGCAAGAAATAACATGCTCAGAAAAAGAGCTTAAAGAAAACCCTGACAGAATAAAGGAAAAACTTATCAGGATAGACTGGATACGAACCCTGGAACTCGCAACAAATAAACTCCTTAGTCATCTCCCGCTGACCTTTAACAAAGTAAAATCTCCAATTAAGTACTGCAAAAGTTTCCCGGACAAAAGAAAAAGAAATCTGCTCCTGAAAGTGAGACTAAACCTATTACCAACACAAGAAATACTTACGATCAGATCCGCTCCAAACGTGAAAAACTGCCGTCTATGCAAAAAGCCAGCAACGAAAGAAACACTAAAGCACTTAATACTTAACTGTGAAAACAACAAACAAAACAGAACAACCTACCTACTACCACTGGCCGAAAATCCATGGATGTTTGAAGAAAATGAGCTATGGAATAGACTGATAGCAGGGGAATCCACCTTATGGTCAATAGCTATGGTCAATATAATTGAGGCAACCTTTAAACAGTTGGGAAACAGCTCCCCCTATCCCATTGTGGAACCTAACAGTGCACAGGCGACGGCGACAGCTGGAGAGCCGGGACGGATTTAGCCCTCACGGGTCTTCAAATCTTGACAGCTCCCTCCATATGGGAGGCAAGAAGTTTCAGCAGAACGCAGAAGGAACATCTGTAAGAAAGTGAAGAAGGCTGGAAACTTTCGATAAAAATTGTTTTCAGGTCCACCTGAACAAAATAAATTGAAATAATAAAAAAATTACCAAATGGTTCCACCATGGCAGCATATGCTATTACAACATTCAAAACCGTTGTTGAGGATTGGAGAATATCTCAGCATTTTGTCCAGGCAGCTGAAACTATTGCCCTTACCAGAGCTTGTGAGTTAATCTGCGGTCTTTTAGTTTATATATTTATTGACAGTCAGTATGCATTTGGACGGGCTCACAATTTATTGGCTGAGAGAGCATGGTACCTTCATTTCAAATGTATTGTACGTGCTGACCCTGCCAAAGAAATTGGCTGTCATTAAATGTAACGCCCATAAGGCCATTGTAAATGATGTAGGGAGAGGTAATGCTTTTGCTGACAAAATTGCAAAGGCAGCTGCACAGTCCCCTGTATCACCTGTGTATATTACACACATGATGCAGACAGAGAATATTGTATTTGATAATAACCTTGAGACAGTGCGAAAGATTCAGACTGAGGCCACTGAGCAAGAGCTACAGGATTGGAAACTGCATGGGATATGTATAGATGGTTGTTGGGTGGATTCCTGGAATGAACATAGATGTAAGTTACTGAATATATATATGCCCCTAATGTTGTCTCATGACCATGGTCCATCTCATGTAGGAGCAGATGGTATTTTTAGTCTGCTAACAACAGTATGGAGTAACACTACATTAAGGCAAGCAGCAATTGTGTATTGTAGAAACTGTCATGTTTGTGCTGTTCCTAATATTAATAGGGGAGAAGGTGCACCAAGGAGACATTTTAGACCTCCAGAGTTCCCTTTTGAAGCCCTGCAAATGGACTTCATTAAATTGCCTCAATGTCAAGGAAAGAAATATCCATTACTAGTAGTATGTATGTTCAGCAAATGGGTAGAACGATTCACATTAAAAGATAATACTGCGTTGAGCACTGCAAGAGTGTTAGTTAATGAATATTTACCCCAATTTGGTTTGCCACACACAGTTCCGAGCAATAACAGTGATAACAGAATAGTACTAAAACACAGCACCTGACAAATACCAGGTTGACTAGAAATGAGCTGATCTTATTGGCTCCAAATATTGTCATATAATGATATAACACTCTAAATCCTGCCACATTGCTACCCCTGCCATCAGATGAACCAAAAGTAATGCATGATTGAATGTTAATACCAGATGGGGAAATGAAGGGACGGGTAGACATGATGGATACTACAATTGATAAACCTGATGATACATTGTTTGTAGATGGGTTGTGTTTAATATTACCAAATGGTACTAGCATGGCAGCATATGCTAGTACAACAGTGAAAACCATTGTTGAGGATTGGAGAATATCTCAGCATTCTGCCCAGGCAGCTGAAATTATTGCCCTTACCATAGTGTATGAGTTAAGCTGAGGTCTTTTAGCTTATGTCTTTATTGACAGTCAGTATGCATTTGGAGGGGCTCACAACTTATGGGCTGAGAGAGCATGGTACCTTAATTTCAAATGTATTTTATGTGCTGATCCTGCCAAAGAAATTGGCTGACATTAAATGTAACATCCATAAGGCCATTGTAAATTATATAGGGAGAGGTAATGCTTTTGCTGACCAAATTGCAAAGGCAGCTGCATAGTCCCCTGTATCACCTGTGTATATTACACAGATGATGAAGACAGAGAATATAGTATTTTATAATACCCTTGGTGTGAAACATTCAGACTGAGACCACTGAGCAAGAGCTACAGGATTGGAAACTGCATGGGATATGTGTAGATGGGTGTTGGGTGGAATCCTGGAATAAACATAGATGGAAGTTACTGAATATATATATGCCCCTAATATTGTCTCATGACCATGGTCCATGTCATTTAGGAGCAGATGGTATGTTTAGTCTTCTAACCAAAGTACGAAGTAACACTAATTTAAGGCAAGCAGCAATTGTGTATTGTAGAAACTGTCATGTTTGTGCTGTTCATAATATTACTAAGGGAGAAGGTGCACCAAAAGGACATTTTAGACCTCCAGAGTTCCCTTTTGAAGCCTTGCAAATGGACTTCATTGAATTGACTCTATGTCAAGGAAAGAAATATGCATTAGTAGTAGTATGTATGTTTAGCAAATGGGTAGAAGCATTCCGATTAAAATATAATACTACTTTGAGCACTGCAAAAGTGTTAGTTAAGGAATATTTACCACGATTTGGGTTGCCACACACAGTTTGGAGTGATAACAGTGTTCATTTTGTTAACACCACTATGGATTTGGTATTTAAGGCATTAGGCATCAGGCAGAAATGCCATGCCATATACCATCCACAAGGAGCTGGATTGGTAGAGAGAATAAATTCGACTCTAAAAAAAACTGGTAGAAATATGCGCCAGTACCACCTATGATGGGTAGATGAACTTCCGTTAGCATTGTTCTCCATGAGAAATATTGGGCCTCATTCCGACCCAGGCGGTAAGTTACCGCCTGGGTCGTACCTTTACCACCATGGCGTAAACTACATTTACGCCATGGTGGTTGGCGGACTTACCGCCCCATTCCGAGGTTGGCGGGGCGGTAAGTCCCCAATCCCCATTTACCCTTCCCCATTCCCATTTTTGCCCCATAGGGCATAATGGGAGTGGGGAAGGCGTTAATTACGCCACCGTAAATTACGGTGGCGTAATTAACAACAAGGTCCCTTAGCGCCATGGATTTTAACACCTGCTAAAAGCAGGTGTTAAATCCTCCATGGCGCTAAAGGACCTCGGAATCAGGCGGTAAGGGTCGGCGCTGTTTACGCTGCTGTAAACCCCTTACCGCCTGGGTCGGAATGAGGCCCATTGTGCTTTCAGGTGTTGGATTAACTGTACCTAACCCTTTGTTGATAGATTACTGTAATGAGCTGACTAACACATTATATGTTCTTCACAAACAGGTTACTGACAAATTGCAAAAACCACTGGAGGGGCCAACACACATTATTCAACCAGGCGACTGGATTTATGGTGAAAAACTTCCAGCGAACATGGAAGGGCACAGCTCAGGTGCTGCTGACTTCTCAGAAAGCTGTGAAGTGCAGTGGCCATAAAAGCTGAATCCACTCCAGTCCTGTGAAGCGTGCACCTTGCTCACTGTTACCCGCCCTTGAGGATAGTACATTGCCTAGTATGGAGACCCAAAAGATCCCTCTTGGTGGTGAGACTATTGACCTTTCCAAAAACAGTGTGCCTGAGGACATTAGTGGACAAACAGAAGAAAGAAGATACAACTTGAGACCCAGGAAGCTGTAAGCTGAACTACAAACTGTGAAAAAGAATTTCGTTCCTGAACAAAAGCGGCCAGGTGGCTAGCCCAACATTCTTTGGACTATCTAAAGGGTGAGATAGAGAGAAAAAAAAGACACTCCATAAATGTTCAGTGTTATTGCAGCCTGTTCCTTTGCCTTACATATTACGTGGATGAAGAAATACAATATGCCACATCAGGAGAATACTGTCATATCACTCCATAACAGTTAATCTAATAAGAAAAGAAAGAATAAGTCATATATACGACCAAGACTTTGATTTGGTATGTTGATTTTTAGTACACTATGGGCCTCATTACACGGAAGGCGGTGATCCAGGGTGCTATTAGCACCCTGGACCGTGCCGGTAAATTACCGGCACCGCCTTGGCGGTAAGGGGATTTACCGCCCCATTCCAAGGTCGGTGGGGCGGTAAATCCCCCTTCCGCCATTGCCCTTCCCCATTCCCATTTCTGCCCCATAGGGCTGTATGCGAATGGGGAAGGCGCTAATTACGGCACCGCAATTTTGCGGTGCCGTAATTAGCTCCGAGGTCCCTTAGCGGGTTGGTTTTTAACGCCTGCAAAAAGCAGGCGTTAGAGCACCAACCCGCTAAGGGACCTCGTAGTACGGCGGTAAGGGTTAACGGTCACCGTTGCCATTAACGGTGACCGTTAACCCTTACCGCCGTCCGTGTAATGAGGCCCTATGTGTTATTGGGGGGTGGTTATTTGTAGAATATATTGTGTATCCAGCGGTCTCCAATACCACTATTGTTGTGCTTACTTTATCCACTGTGAAAAAATATCACATGGATACATTTATGAAGAAAATACTTTTGTTTCACTGCTACATAACACACATGAAATCAACAACAGAAGCAATTGTTATATCTGTCTGAATTACCCAGCCTATGTTGGTGAAGGCCTACAAATGCAGCAGCTCCCACTACTATTTTCCACCTCATGTTATGTGCTGCTTGTAGTTGTGGCTAAAAGAGGACCTCCTTTTGCTAGCATATACACAAATATAGGTAGCAGCAAGCATAACTTGCCAGAAATCCCATATCAGTATATTAATGAGAATCTTCTTTAAAAAAGGAGGGTTGTGAGGGTGTCACTGTGCTTAATGGAGTTTTTCCTTAATGTACCTATTTCCAAGGGAATGGCAGAAATGGTCTTTTCTTATGAATGTGTCATCATACAGCAATCAAGCCTCTCAACTGCCTTCCCATGCACCTATTCTCCATATGAGAAACAATACTGTTTTAGGCAGTGTGTGCATCTCCAACGATGGCACAAGAGAGATGGAGTTTACCTCAATCTGTAACTATACATTGAACCTGCCAGCTAAAGTGTTGTAAGACCTTTTCTATACAGGGGAATCAGGGTATTTTATTTGCACTACTAATGCATATTCTTCATTACCTTCTAACATGGCAGGGTGATGTCATATGGGGGTTGTGCTGCCTGCTATGACAGTGCAAGATAGCCATTTGTCTTCTCTCCCACGAAAAAAGCATTATGTAGTACAGGCTGATAATGGACCACAGTTAATGGGAGATATCTTTAAAGTAATCATTCCATGGCAAGACCCTTCTGTTCATTCCAGAGATGTACGCAGATTGTCATGACTGCTAGAAGCCACTATAAATGAAACATCAGAAGCCCTTATTGATATCACGTTTTCCTGCCTCAATCCGCTTTGCCTTATCAATGTGTTTGGACACTTTGCCTGTCTTTGGTGTACAGGTAGCTTGGCTGGGCATACCTTTTAAACAGCGTTTGTGTTGGCTGTACAATATACACCATCTAACTTCATGGCCGAAGTTGTCTCTACATTATACCAAGGCATATGCAAACTTAAACCCATACGAAAGTGATCAATTTTGGATCCTTTTATTTGCAGCTGACACATATTGGGAGGTCTCTGGAGGGAAATAAGACACCTACTGATGTTAACATGTTGCAACAAGGACACTAGTGGAAGGTCTTTTGAGCCTGCGTTGATGAAATGAAATAAGGGCACTATCGGAAGGTAATTGAGCCTGTGAGGCAGAAAGGGTGTGAATGGCTGGAAAATAACTCTTTCTTTTCTTAACTGCAGGGTTTAGTATATTTTATTTTGTTTATTGTTATAAACTGACTTTGTAAATTAGCATTTGCTGTTTTGATTCTCTGTGTGTATGGGACTTTCACATGTTAATTATATCTAGTAAATTTGTCATTGTAATTTTGGTGGTGTAAAAAGTTGTTGACATCTGTAGGCACTTAAATAAAGAAAAAAATAATAATATCACTATTGAGTTAAAAGCTGTACGCCTTGTAGCATTACAGAACAGGGCTTCACTCGATATGATTTTGGCAGAGAAAGGAGGTGTTTATCAGATTTATGACGAAAAATGCTGTTCATTTATACCTAACTCCTCCCCTCAGTGTGGCTTGCCGTTAATAATCTCCAGAGCATTGCAGGTCAGGCACATTTTCCCACTGGTACACTAGACATCGGTGGATCTTTATGGTCCTTACTAACTTTTTTGTTCTATTAGTTATGTTTCTTTTTATATGTTTGTGTATGGTGTGCCAACCACTGGCAAAGGCTGTGACAACTGACAAGTGGGACAGGTCTGGCAGAGGGTCTCCACTTCTACTCCCATCTGGGGCCAGTGTATTAATTGTGTGCTTGCCTTGTGCCATGCATTAGCCTCATGTCCCAGATCACAAGTAACTTCCAGACCCACCTCAAATGTTTTTATGCAAGAGAATGTGTTTAGAGAGATGTTAGCTACAGATATGGAAGATTAGATTAATTGGTTAAATGGAATGTGGAGCAAGCCTTTGCTTAGTCTTCTTGGTCCCAAGATGACCATCTAAGGGAACCTCATGTGCCAACTGCAACAGGAAGGGCCAGTAAACCCGGGGTACCACCAACCTCTTGGGGGCACCAGGTTCAGGCTTAGTGGGCTTACTACAAAGGAGCTCACCCTCCCAATATATTTTGAAAGACCTAGGCACTTCACCTTCTGCCTGAGTGGCACTCTCTCTGACTCTTACAGAAGCCTCTCCTAGAGGGCCCCACTTCAACCAGCAGGCATTGAAGGTGGGTGATCCTCTGGGTTGAGTACCTCTCCCGCAGGAGGGTTTTCTGGCTCTTTTCCCTCAAGAGTTGAGTCTTGGGTTACCACTGGACCTAGCCGTCCGGAGCCTGAATCCCAGTGGGTGCTGCTGAAAGAGCAGGAAGAGAAGGAGCCCCCTTCAAAGAGGTGGCCTTCTTGCTCTTCCGTCTTGCCTTGGGTCTCCACTTTGGTTTGGGTACCTGACCAGCAGTCAGACCCAGTGTGACCTGTGATCTAGTGACTGTAGCAGCAGTCAGGGGTAGTCCATCTGAGATCAACCACAACTCCACTAGATCATTCCCTAACAAGATGTTGGCAGGTACATTGTCCTGAACCAGGATGGGAAGCTTTGCTCCCTTGTCCGCAAACATGATAGGGACTAGGGCTACAGGAGATCATTTGGGAGGCCCACTAGCTAACCTGGTAGTTCTCAGAGGAGCACTTACATAGTTCCCTGGCATGAGCAGAGTCCTGTCCACCAGTGTCATACTTTCCCCAGTGTCTCTCAAACCAGTAGTAGGCTGGCCATTCAGGAGAACATTTCTCAAAAATCTGCAGGTGTTTTGTGGGATTGTAGCCAGTACTTTTGCATACCTGTCCAGACCCCAAGGGACACTAGGGAAATCTGTACAGGAACACCAAATGTGATTCCTTTAGAGGAGGGGAGGACAGTGGCCTCCACCTCAGACATAGAGCAAGGGTAGGTCAGGCTGACAGCATGGACTCCAAGTGCCTTACCTTTACGCTTGGGGTCACCCTTCCTGTGGTCCAGAGGCCCACAGTCCCAACAAGTGCCAGAAATGTGAGTTACTGTACTGGATCCACTTGGAGCCTGCTTTGCAGCAGGAGGACCGCTACTCTTACTCCCACCCCTACAAGACTTCTCCCAACTAGATATTTGGTTCTTAGGAGAGGAAGGTTTAGGTTTGTCCGACTGTGATTGCCTTCCACAATCAGTCACAATCAGTCTGGTAGTCAACCAGGGCAGCTATCTTCAAAGTCTAGCTCCCTGGCTTCACGAGCACTCTGGAGAGCCTCTAAGCTCATCCTAGTCAATTTACCATTTGCAATAGATTCCATTGCTTCTAGTGTAGTTATCCTAGTACACAACTGAACCTCAAATTAACAAAGTGTGGATATTTTGTAGGTAGCAAGGTTACACACTGATTCTTAAAACCATTAGCATTACACCGCTGCCACCAGTGTAAAGAATGGAGGGGGTTTTCAGGACTCCTGTCCTCTACATGGCAGAGTAGAAGCACAGAGCACCCCAGCCAAGATTCTCTATATGGTAGAACGGATGCGCAATCAAGGCTTAAGCTCTCGGGAGGTGATGAAGGCTGATTCCTAAGTACAGTGCAGCCCCCAAGCCCTCCACAAAAGGAATGTCCACACACTTAACACAGTTCATTATATAAATAAGGTATATAAATATATATATATATATATATATATTCAGTAAAACAACTTTGTTAAAGGGACGTTATGGTTAAGTTGTACTACTAAAAACCTATGAAATTCAGTAAAGAAACTGTTAAAGGGCCGTTATGGTTCAAAGTAAAACCGAAAAACCCCTGAAATTCGCTAGTTATGGTAAGCTAAGCAACCATAACTTGCGCCACCACCGTGCATTGCTAAGACTAACACCCAGGACATCAAAGATGATATCACAAATGTCAGTGATGACATCACTGATGACATCACATGTGCATTTACTTTTCAGGAAAAGTCTGTACAAGGGATTCTTATTATAATGTTGACAATAAAGTGTCAAGGATCATTGGCATAGTTTTCATGAGCTATGTACTGCATTAAGCAATGTATTGATATAAATAGCATTCTATTATGAAGTTCTTTACAGTATACTAAGCTACTCATGTATAAACATAAGCATCGTGTGCAGCATACATCATGGAGGTGCAATATTCATAATCTTCCCATGTTGAATAGTGAAATGATAAATGCCTTCCTATTAGAGTTTTGCGTACTGTGCAACATGTATTAAGTTTCTAATAAAACCCACTTACTATATCCACTTACTACATAAGTTCATTATTACATACAAAACACAAAGACAGAACAACATATACAAATATGAGTATATAAAGGGAAAGTGAAGTATGCTAAAAAAGCAGCAGTAGAACCAGAAAGTGTTCATAACCTAACTGATGATCTTTATGCACAGAAATGATTGCTCTGCTTGAAACCTGCTACTTCCCTATGTATAACTATCACATGATGTGACTGCACCCTAAAGAAAGTAATGTGAATACAAATATGATCATATCCAGAGAAAGTACAGTAATGAAAAAACAGCAGAACAATAAGAAAGGTTTGATAACTTTACTGACTCTCTTCATACACAGAAAGCATTGCTGTCTTTCAAGTGTGTATTTTCCTCATGTATATGGTTCAAATGCTGTGAGTGGACCCTAAGTGAATTATTGTAAGAACATATTTGAAGTATAAGTCTACAAATATAGTAATTTTTAAAAATGTTTTCCTAACTATTACTGGCCAAGATATAGCACTAAAGGAAAAAAGAGTGAGTCAGCCATGTGATGTCATCAGTGATGTCATCAATGACATGTGTGATGTCATCTGTGATGTCCTGGGTGTTAGTCTTAGCAATGCACGGTGGTGGCGCAAGTTATGTTGCTTAGCTTACCATAACTGGCGAATTTCAGGGGTTTTTCGGTTTTACTTTGAACCATAACGTCCCTTTAACAATGTTTTTTTACTGAATTTCATAGGTTTTTAGTATTGCAACTTAACCATAACGTCCCTTTAACAAAGTTTTTTTACTGAACACACATATTCATAGTGTAAATTTGAAAGATGTTTGCTAGGATTCCCTTACTTTATATACATGTAACATAGAACATACTGAACCCCAAGCTAATGATTTTGATGTCCGCGGACTGTGCGTATGTCGGTGGATGGACGCAGACAACCTCAACACTACCCAAATACTCAGGGGTATCTTACATTTTTCTATCATGCCATATGAACACTGAAGAAGTTCAAAAATCAGCACACAAACACATTATATACAATAATATATAAGAAGTGGAACCTATATACCTAACACATCAACCATCCATTTAAATACCATATGTACTAAAATGGAATATACCAAAACAAAAAAGATATGCTTCCAACATAATTATTTCACAGAAACTGCACATCTAGGAGCAACAGCAGACCTACAGAACAGTAAGAACACAACTTACCAGAAGCTAGTAAGTAAACTTAATTTTTCTTATATATTTCTAAACTTTCTGTATTAGGTACACTAAAAGTATTATATATATATTTTTTTTTGCACAGAAATGTCCAGTACTTTAGAATGGCTTGGGGAAAATGTCCCACGTGAAGAAATGTCTGAAGATAGTGATACTAATGGTAGACAATTCTCTATATAAGCAAATTAATAATCATTACTTTATGTGCACTTAAAATGTATATTTCTTTTAAACAGATCATACAAATATTGAAATTAATATATCAAAAGAGACATTAGAAAATACTCTGCAGCGCATGGAACAATAAATGGACATGCTCATGGAAAATTTCAATCTTTTCAAACATTTTGTGGAGGACCACATAAAAGAAAAAAATAAATATCATTGTCCCACATGCACCTGTTCCCCCTCTTCATATCCCAGTCAATTATCCCCAAACCCTCCCCACCAAGAAAAACATTATGATGAGACTTCCATCCTTTCATGTCCTCCTATCCATCCTCTCGAAACCCACAATTCCCCTGTGTTTGTGTCAGTTTCTGCTTCCCCCTCTCTTTCATAAATTTTAAATCTGTATATAATTAAAAAAATATTATGTGTGTTTTAATTCAGTCCTTTGTGTTTTATTTATTTTAAAAAGGCAGTTAAGATGTCCGCGGACAGCGCTGGTGTCCGGAATGTCCGTAATTAACCAAAATGGGGGTGTCCTTAGGACACTAAACTTGTCCATAATGTCCGTAGACAAGGTGAAACTGTTCTAAGAACATGCGCAGTGTCCGGAATGTCTGTAATCAACAAAAATGGAGGTGTCCTGAGGACACTAAACCTGTCCGTACTGTCTGCAGGCAAGATGAAACTGTTCTAAGAACACACACAGTGTCCGGAATGTCCGTAATCAACGAAAATGGGGGTTTCCTGAGGACACTAAACTTGTCCGTAATGTCCACAGGCAAGATGAAACTGTTCTAAGAACACATGCGGTATCCAGAGTGTCTGTAATAAACCAAAATGGAGGTGTCCTGAGGACACTAAACCTGTCCGTACTGTCTGCAGGCAAGATGAAACTGTTCTAAGAACACACGAGGTGTCCATAATGTCCGCAATTATCCAAAATGGAGGTGTCCTAAGGACACTACACCTGTCCATAATGTCTGCAGGCAAGGTGAAACTGTTCGTAGAACACGCATGGTGTCTGGGATGTCAGTAATTATCCAAAATGAAGGTGTCCTAAGGACACTAGACCTGTCCGTACTAACTCTAGAACATCTACGCACATGCGCACCACACCCATAAGTCCTACGAACAACGCGCCTGTCCATAACTGTCTGTCTCACTTGTGTAGCACGTTTAATTACTTTCAGGACCCGAACACTGTCCGTAGAACACCTGCATGCATGCGCACAGGCGTTCCAGTCCATTTGGTGTCCTGCAGACACCCGTCCCCTTTGCGGACATGTTTGCGACATTATCCATGCTGAGCATGTGTCCTGAATTGCGGACACTGTTCTGAACCACGAACATTTTAAAAGTACTTTTTCAGGCAATCCAACAGATTTTATAGGTAACATTCACCATAGCACATGTCCCAGACAATGACCCTGACATTCTACATCCTTTTTGGAACTGTTTGAGCCTTTTTTCGGTGTTCGATCTGTCCGCGGACAGCACGGCTGTCCGCGGAGTGCGCACCCGCACCCCTATAAAAGGCCACACCCCATAGCTCATTGTCATTGTGTTTCTGGCTATCTGACAGAGCATTGTCTACTTTGGCTGCTAATCTTGGAGAGTTTGCTGCTGTTGCTGCTTTCCATCAGACCTGATGGCATCAATGCTTGCTGCTCCAGCTGGTGCTACATGTGTCTCAGCACCACCTCTACCCCCTCCACCACCACCACCTCCCCAAGGGCCTGAAGAGGGGAACAGGCGTGAGGATGTAGAGGAGGAGGATGAATAGGATGACGAGGATCAGGTAGTGGAAGTCCCTACTACCAGCACTCGCTGTGAGTCTTGGGTGTGGCGGTTGTTTACCATTCAGGGTGGAGTGCCAAAAGCGCATGCGAACAAGGTCACCTGCAACCAGTGCCACATGGTGCTGAGTCGTGGGAGGCCTGGTTCGTACAGCTTTGGTACGACATCTATGAAGCAACACCTAAGGTAGTTCCACGGTGGGGCCGTTCGCAAGGTTGTACCTTGTACCTTGTGATCAACGTAGTAGGTTGAGTTCCTCTACCACATCCTCCGTTTCCGCTCCTGACACCACAAGAGACACTCCTGTGGAACAGCACATCCCTCCAGCTGCCTCACAGGCCATTCACGATGCTGTTGACCCTTACCTTTCGAGGGTCACAATATTGTGTATGTACTGCGACGCAGTACTCTGCAGGGTGGAGAGTCTTCGGAGTGCTTTCGAGACTACGGTCAAGGAGCATGAGAAGGTCTGCCCACTACCTAAATAAGGCTAACCCTACATCTTCCTCTCTCCACCTGCCCTTTCTTATCCCCGTCGTTGGTGTCCCTTCCTTACCCTCCTTAGCCCTCCTCTCCTAGTGTGTCTTGTGTAAAAAACCAAAAACAATATAAAACAACAAAAATAAAAAAGGCTCCTGTCAGAGCCGCCTTTCACAGTTTAAAAATAGAAGTGATAAATAAATAGTGCAGGGCCCTGTGCATTTTTTAGAAGTCCACAGACATTTAACATTTTGGGGTGCTGCCCTATCAAAATCATTGCACTTTTCTCTGGGTGGAAGTGGTGGCTCTGAAAAGAGCATTTTGATAGTGTTTGTTTGTGTTTGAAAAACTTGAAATAGTCAGCACCTCCTGCAAAATGGATGGCTGTTATTCCAAAAAAGATTGCAATGCATTTTGTACATTTCTCAGAAAAATCTGATTACCAGCATAAGTAATATGGACTCCATCTCTGCGAAAAAATGTATGCGCTATGAAACATAATATTTTCATTGTGAAAAGAGGACATGCCAACATCTTTTAGAAAGGCACAAACAGCCTTATTGACATTGCGCCTCGCTTTCTCCATTTGTGGACCAAATGAAGAAGAACGCAGCCACATTTGTCTCTGCACAATACGAGAAAAAATTACTTGGGAATTTGGAAACATGTCCATGACCTTCCCAAGTCCTTCTTTCATTGCAAATTGCAAAGAAATTCCAGACACATGTCCTAAACTGTTCCCTCCACAATGAATTATAATTATATCTGGATGATGCTCAGTTTCCAAACTAGCACAGAGAGGTACCAAGTCCAGCCACTTCATTCCACGCACTCCATGCAAGTGCACTTCCACATGAGGGAATCCAAGATCTGCAGCTACTTCACAGTGTTCTGCATGCACCTCCAACCAATGTATCCATGAATCTCCCAAAATCCAGATAATCTGTTTTCTGAAACACACAGCCATAGCTATCTGTTCTTCTCTCAGAAAAAACACTTTCTAACAAACTCTCTCCTTACACAACACACCCAGTAAACTTTACTGACCAATCCCTTGCTCTGCTCATTCTCATCTGCATGCGTCTCCACCCCAATATCCCCATATGTAATATGTGATGTCCGCGGACTACCGCCATGTCCGGGGACATATCGAAAATCTGAGCATGCTGAATGTAAATTTAAATAGTGTACACCATTTCCCCTTTGAGGTTGGCTCTGAAAAGAGTTGTTTTCTTTTTGTTTTTTTTGCAGATGCTTGACAAACACCTGCTATTTTGTATTTTTTGGGGTTTTTTTTTCTTACTTTACTACTAAAATCTTCACATAACCTTCTCCAAAGCAACCCTTTTTTCCAAAACAGCATGGCATTTCCCAAAAAAGATAAAGAAATGCCACCTTCTTTAAAATAAACAGCACTACTGGAATCAATATTCTCATTATTATAGAAAAAAACATACCAGCTCTAAGCAGGAAAGCACACATGTCTCGGTTGATTGCACACCTAGCAATGTTTTGCTCAGGACAAAAAACAGAACTATTGTCTCATATTGCCCTGGGTACTAAACCAGAAAAAATAACCTTAGCATTTGGAAGTATTTTCATTACTGCCTGAACCAAATGTTCCAAATCTGCCAATAAAGTATAGACACTGACATCCCCCAAATGCAAAGCACCACAGTGCAAAACAACTACATGTGGAATGTTTACCCTGCCCATATCTCCACAAACTTGTACAATTCCCTGCACATTGAAATCAGGCAGAGTGCTCCACACCACCTCCACTCCTTTAACATTAAAATTGTTTGCCACTTTCCTACATTTAGCATACTGCTCCAAACCATGCACAAACATATCTCCAACCTCCAACACCCTGACTTTCTCCACTTCTGCCATCTTCACTACACACAGCCTCTTTCAACACATATCACAACCTCAACATCTGATTGGCTGATCCCCACAGTTACCTTTCCATGCTGCATTTGCTGGGAAACCCCAGATGGGGCATGCCCTGCCCACTGACGGAATGCATAACACTGGGGCAGCCCTTCTGCCCTTTCCACTTCACTCTCTGCACCAGTTCCTCATTTGCTACTGTTAAACAGTCACACAATCATCCACCAATCACATCCAAGAATTCTATATCTAACTCTATCATCACAGATCAGCCCTTTAGATGTACTATTGATCACTCTGAGTACAATTCGGCTGTCACTGCAATGGACCTACAGCAACATCTGCTATAAAGCACCCCAAGATTTCTACTTGCAGATTCATGCACATCCACATGCATAAACACAGACTACAGGTATGAATATATTCTAGACAGTACCTGTACAGCTCTTCTAGGAATACATATAAACAGAGTAACTGCCACTTACCCTGTATAAACTGTAAAATAAACTTACTGGGCATCATTACACGGAATGCGGTAAAGGTTTACCGGTACCGGTAAGGGCACCGGTATCGGTAAACCCTTATCGCCTTACTACGAGGTCCCTTTGCGGGACCCGACCTCAATGGCTGGTTTAACCAGCCATTAAGGAACAGGCCCGCAAAGGGACCTTGGTGCTAATTACGGTACCGCAATTTGTGGTACCGTAATTAGCTCCGTCCACATTCCCATTGAGCCCTATGGGGGTAAAATGGGAATGGGGAAGTGCCTTGGGGAATGGGGAATTACCGCCCCCACTCACCTTGGAGTAGGGCGGTAATTCCGCCATCCACCAAGGCAGACAAGGTAAAATACTGGCGGCAACCATGGCGCTAATAGTGCCATGGTTACTGCGTACCATGTAATGAGGCCCACTGTCATTTCTCCCATCTGCTACGATGAAGTGTCAATTGCAAACCTGTCTGCTCTTCAAATTTTTGTTTACTCACACAGCTATCTAAATAAATGTTATTTCATATTAAAAGATGGGAGAAATAACAGTATAATTATGAAAAAGGTTGTACAGTGTGTTATAAAATTACACGCAGCCAGGATGAGTACATGAATCTTCATTCAAGCACACACACACAGACAATATCATTAGAAAGGCTCCCAGCTCAAACAACACAACTGCCTCTATATGAAATCCTACTGCTTTATTTCCCACACCTTCACAAATGCATAAAGTGCATGCTTTTCTGTACAATCTCTGTGATTTACCCTATAAAAATAGCTAAAAATGGATATGATTATTTCTTCTATATCTTAACATCCAATAACATAAAATTAAAAAAAGTGTGCTCTATACGTTTACTATTATACTCATTAGTAAAACATATTCAACTAACAGATTCTAAATAAAATATACAGGATGCACATAGGCAAAGGAAAGTACATATGCATACTATGCTCAGTTGTAAGAAAACACTACTACTACAAAAACAAAAAACAGTGTCTACATTAACAAAAGTGCTATAAACACACATATTCACTAACTTCGTTCTTTTACAATTGCAGTGAAGACCACTCTCCTGAAAAGTAGCAGCATCTGAAGTACGAACAGCGACTTCGAAGAAACCTCCTCTTTCCATACAAAAAAGTAAGTACAATACTTTCTAACTGTTACTCAAACACATTAGCATTTTACTGTTGTAAAACAAAGAAGTGTATTAACCCTTTTCCCATTAGATGTATTATTACTGCTTCCCCTTACCAGTTGCATACTTTATATTGTCATCTCAAGCCCAGTATATTAACACACAAATACAAGAATAACCTTCCCAACTTAATATAGCTGCCAATTGCACAATCAAACACCTCCACAATCATCCATACCGTCATACTCAGACACTCATGCACAAAGCACGCATACACTGCACAACAACCCAACCCACAGTTTTTTTTCTCCAACAGACTCCAAAGAATGCCTACCAAAAAGCAACTCCTTAGAAAGCAAAACAGAATTAGAGCAAAATAAGTCTCCAAAATAATCATCCATCTCTACCAGAGTTTGTATAAAAAGTTGAAACAAAACAGCTAATACAGACATTACGCGAAACAAAACAAGCTTGCACTACAGAAACTTTCCCTCCTCTATCAAAATGTAAAATGAAACAAAAAGTGATTAACAAGACTTCACTTACCACTACTACTAACGCTACACCTATAGATCTTGATATATTAGCAACTAACCATACCGAAAACATATTTTACAAAAAATGTTCTGCACAGACTCCTTCAGAACCTTATAAAAATAGGAGAGAAATCATAGACAACCCTTAAAACCTACCATAGAAAAGTAATGCTACAAGTTTTCATTAACAGTGCAATCCTTGTTCTGCCACAGACTCCTTTAGAACCTTATAAAAACAGGAGAGAAATCAATGACAACCCTTAAAACCTACCATTGAAAAGTAATCCTAAAAGCTCTCATAAATAGTGCAATCCTTCTGAAAATGAAGTTATTTATTTTATTTTAAAAGGAATGAAACCACTATTATTTTATTTTAAAAGGAATGAAACCACTAAAAAAACGAACTACTAAATTACAGAAAACACTTCTCAATAAAGTGAATATCAACAAAAATAACTCCTTAAACATCTGTGGAGGTGAATGGAGTAACACCACGACCACAGAAACATATTTTCATGAAGAAGCATATAAACAAAAGCAAACAAACCCAATTGCCATACATAGCAGTGGACGAGGATATGAAAAACATAATACCACCATTATGAAACAAGAAACTCTGCTCACAAAAATATCCCCAAAAAACTCAGTATCACCTCTCCATTCTAATAAACCAAAACGTCCAGTCTAAAAATGGCCGTGCACATCAATGTGTAACATTGCCAAAAAATCTTTCAAATCTTTACGCCACTTCCTCAATCACTATCGGCCAAGCACCCAAGCCTCTAGGTCCAGGCCACAACCACCGTAGCATAACACACCAATAATACCAAACATTTTGACTGTGGTATGTGGGCTACTTATAGGGGATATTAATTACAATCAATCCTCTACTAACAACCCAAAACCAACATCATAATAATGTGAAATAGCCAGAGGTTCATTGATTATATTCGCGGACAACCTCTACGACCATGGACATGGCGACACATCAGGGGCACCTGCCACCTAAACAAATACAGTATTTGACCTATCTCTTACTCCCCAACCCTCCCCAAACCCTCCCTCTGCACACCAACACACTCCCAAAAATTGCATTTTGCCTCTGTATGCCGCTACGCTGTGCAGATCCAAGATGGCGGGTGCATCGAAACAATGTGATGCACCTCACGCCTCACCCCAGCCAATCAGAGAACACGTTGCATGTCCGCGGACATGATGCAAGCCGATTAGCCAATCAGTGTCCTGTCTGCAGAGCAAACAGGGAAGTGTGTCCACGGACATAGATATCACTAATTTGTTTGCCTTACATTTGCCCGTTTATAAAAAAATGACTGGATGGATTTACACCAAATTAACAAAAGCATGCTTTCGGAACTAAGCCACCGCTCCTGCCGCAAATTTGATGGAAATCCATCCAGCAGTTTGAGTTTTTTCCTATTATGTCTATGGGAAAAAAAATAATTTTGCCCCCCCCGAACCAAACCTCACTAAAATTTGGAAAAAAAATCAGAGTGGCCATATACTTTTTTTTGTAAAGTTTGGTAAGGATTCGTCCAGGGAGAGTAAATTTATAAGCCACACAAAAAGTGCTCTTCCCATGGGATTAGCAACTTAACCATAACTACACAGCCACTCATGTGGCTGTGTAATATATATACCCAATTAATAATACACTTTGTGCTTTGGCAAATCTTATATGGTAAATATATGCAATATCTATGTGGTACCACAGTTAACTCTTGACCCAGTCTCTGGTCGACAGCCATCCGGGACTGGCTTCCCGGGTGCCTCGATGAAGGTCAGCTTCTGCATGATGTTGCCTTGTAGCTCGGGGGAGGTCTCCTAGCCAGGTCCTCTCTCGGATCAGTCCTTGACAGACTTGACAGCTTTTGGATTTCGTCAAAGGAAAGCAGTAGCAATTCTTCTTCTTCCAGCTGGGCTTCAAGAATAAGCAGCTTCAAGTTTCAATGTCAGCTTCTGAACAATTCTGGTAAATAAGAGGTCCCCAGATATACAGTTATGTCTCTCATTAACACTGCTGAACCAAGCTCAGGCTACCAATCATTCAGAAGGGTATTCATGCAGGCAGGCAGCCAATCAGGCTCACAGTGCATTGAGGCCATTCACTTCCATCCAGACACCCATAACAAGGAATGTGGATTGGGGCAAGCACCCAGCCTTTCAGCACACCCCACTGCATTCATGTCAGTTTGGAGCAGGGCTGTCTCATTCTTTGTGTCACACACACACAGACACCAGACAATCATAACATGGAATGCATATTGGTCACTCACTCCATTCACCCAGGTCCCACCCCAATGGTTTACCCACAACATACAGTCACTGGGAAGGCTCCAGCCAGTCTGGCCTGGACTTCCCCACAATACCATATATGGTTCTTCCACCCAACAGCCAGTCAGGGGAAGGACCAGAGTCAGGGTTTCCCAGGACTTTAGGAAATCAAGATAACAGGTAATAGAAAGCAAGAAGCATCTTTTCTCCTACCAGGAATCCACTGATTTCTATGTCAGGCCCTGGGTAACCCAAAATGGAGGAAACTCCGAGCACCTGTCAAATTCAGCATGGAGCTGGAACCATCTTATACACTGCTCTGTGGGCCACACACAGCTGCCCAAAAACAAACTAGGGCTACAGGATTGTACCCCCACCCATCAGTGCCATAAGGGTATGCCAAGGGTGTCTGTTTACAACAACCAAAAAGAGGATGTGCTGCACTACCAGGAGTCCCACATGGACTCCCGTGCAGAAAAAAACACAGAACACACATGATAAGGGATTTCAGGACAGGGACATGGAGGCCCTGTCCCTCCAATGCATTTCCAGCATCACAAGTGGCCGCAAATGTTACACAACCATTAGATGAAATACACCCTAGTCTTTTTGCTAATGTGTATTCCTCTTCTATTTAATACTGGCAATGCACAGGGCCACCCCTCCCTCAAGAAAGCCCTTACACCTCGCTATCCCTTCCACTCCCTGACAACAAAGCATATCATTGGTCAATTAATGGCCCTAGTCACATGGGTATATCACCACAGAAACCAGACAGAAACAATCCTTGAATAAAGGCAATTCCTCTCTTTCTGGGATACCAGAGAACACACAAAATAACCAGGAAGAATAGTCTATTAGCACATAGGAATCGTTACTGACCTCCTCTCAACTAATCAAACTGTTTAAAATACAGTTAATAACTACTGGTATTGACTCCATCCTTGGCAGTCTGTCTTCAAAAGCAGCCAACGAATCAACAGAGACCATGTCCGCTGTCAAACAAATTGAATGCAATTTCCGCAAAACATTTCTTTCACTATTACAATACAAGCTAGCTTAACACACAAAAGTGAAAGCAAAATCATGAAAAAATGTTTTAACTTTTTGAAAGAAAATCGGTTCACCTTGATATTGCTCCTAACTTTTCCATTTCAGCCAAGTTTGCAAATAAAATGCTTACCTATTAAGACAACTTAAATATTTAAATATTACAAACTAAAACTTAATTTAATTTAATACCATGTTTTGTGCGCTTTACCTACTATTAAACTAACATACTGTACTTCATCCCTAGAACTTCAAATACTTTATCGCTGTTTCCACCATGAGCTAATACCCTTATAGACCTTTCAATGAGTCATTAAAACCAATGTATGCCCAGAGGGGAAGGAGGATTTTTATCGTGAGATAACGACCACTCCCTGACTTTATAAGGCTATATTAGATGTGTAGTACCATTGGATGCTATATTAGTGTGACCCTACTCAGCAAGCAACAGGAATGCTGCTGCATGACTAGAGGGCATCTCCAATCTGCAGACACTATATGTAACCTAGGACACACTGCATCCCTCATCCATGTGTGTGCTATACAAACACCATTCAATAAACCTTGATACAACATTTTCAGTAATTAGAAAGGATTGGGGAAATGCAGAGATCTGCTAATTTGTTATAGAAATGCCCCAGTACAAACCAGGCAAATGCTGTGATAATATGCACAGGTGGGGCCAACAAGGCTGCCTTGTTATTGACTAGCCACGGTTCCTGTAAAGCAGCCAGTAGTGTATGTGATGAAGTGGGTGCACTGCGACACACCAGTGCGACGATCAGTGTATGTTTACACAAGTGCTGTGATCTTTCCAGGCTTTGCAGCTACTTCTAAGGAGCCATGCCACATCTGTTCTTGTTGCAGATGTTGGAGGTGACTGTCACCCGTGACTATAGTAAAAGTAAGCGTAATATTTCCGGTGCGTGATGTCTGCAAATATGCATACTTCAGCCGTACCGTGAAGCATTACTTTGCAATGTAAACATTCCTTTAAAGTGGAAAAACCTCAAAACATATGCAGCACTTGCCTGTAATTTGAAACCCAATATTTCAGCCATCTCCTGTTCAACCATAAATAACGTACGCAGCTCTAAATCGGTCTCCAATAATCCAACCACTGCTGATTTATTCAGACACAAGAACCGGCTTCTTTAATTTGCTAACCGATGACTACAATTCCGCACGCACCAACCAATAATTCTGCCATCTCTAATCTGCCGATAAATAATTTCGCAGTCTTAAATTTACTAACCGGTAATGTGGACAATTTGCTGACCAATGATAGTACAAACTAGTAAAACTCAAGTGCCCCAGGCAAAACAGTAATTTGCTAACCAGCAAGGAAATGTACAGTGGTGTCCTTCAATCAGAATGTGTGATCATAACTGCATTTGCGAGATGGTTGCCTCTGCAGACTCCCTGCAAGAGCTCGACAGGGTCTCCAGAAGCGCGCGCATAAACCATCCACGTGCCACTTCCTGCGGCTGCTGAGTGATTATTTGTACATCCAAATCAGATCATGAGGAACCGGAGAGGGCGTAAATCAAGGGGCGAAATGGGTTGCAATGGTTTCATCCTTAAAACCATCGCTTTAAAAGACCTTCATGAAACAAATAAAGAAAATAGAACAGGTCTGTAAAGGCCTCCCTTTCCTTCAAGGCTGGATGACGGCGTTTGGGCTGCAGAATCGCCAAACTTCCAATACGAAATATATTGGGCCTGATTTACAGTGCGTTTTTCAATGGGATTATGCCATTGTAAAACGCGTTTGTGAATCTGGCCCAAATAACTTTAAAAACATTATCAAGATTGAAAGCTGACTAAGACTGGCCTCAATTCTGTCAATGGATCATAAAACAAATGTAGCAAGGAGTGAGAGAAAAGGGTGTCGAAAAGGAGGGAGATGCTGAGACTGGTAAGGAACGTGAAAGAGTGCAAACCAAAGCACAACTGGAGCGGGACCCAGGAAGGATAGAGATGAACGCTGCGCCGCAGCTAGGATTGAGTGATTATTTGTACATCCAAATTAGATCAAATTGTCACAACTGGCACCAATCTCAAAATAATGCTGCACTTGGGAATGTGTTTCTGCACGAAGCATAGTATAGTTATACCTACTATGCAAGGCTGTTATTTATAATAAGTCGGCACGTGAGGTCGCTAAGGCTTACAAATATGATGCAACTGGACTATGCTGGTTCTGCTGGGTGCAAACCTATATCATGAATCTGCCCATGGCTTGCCAAGGCAGCACCCTTGTTAAAACGTGGTTGGTAAATAAAATCGTCTTTGTCCACTTTATTATTTCATTAATTGAAAGCTTATTTAAGTTGTTTTTACATTCGGAACCTGTGTTGTCACCAGGTTCAAATAATGTGATTTGGTGAGGTGAACAAAAGCTGTCTGGATTCTGGCTTGATTCCTGAACTATGTTCTCTCCCAACAGAGTCTTTCTACTCTGTCCTTTGCTCTAGTGGCCTGTGCAGCGGCCGCAGAGTGCTGCAGCGTACTGCAGTCTGGCAGTCATGGCAGCACTGGCAGCAGAGGCGCGGAGACTGTCCGCGGACGATGAGGAAGGGCGCTGTTTAAGAAGCTTGAAACAAAGTCAGGAGGAGATCTTGACTCCATCGCCATCAAACGCCAGTCCGTATGTTGAGGTGCCCAAGGAGATTAAGCGAACGGAGATGGATGCAGGTAAAAGAGAGCACGTAAACACACCAAGCGTCAATCGCCCTCATTACTCCTGAGTTCAGACACTAAAAAGGCGAGCGCTACGCCCTCTGAAACAGACAATCAACCACAAGTTAAATGAAATCATCTCAAAAAAGCGGACTGTAAAATCTAACCTGGCTACGGAACCCCCACCACGCTCACATGAGGCAGCGATTTTGAATGCCGCAGGCAGGGATGTTGGAGGACGGGAACTGGAGCAACCCTCGAGTGAGGAAAATGCCCAAACAAACACAGAGACTTTGCAA
Organism: Ambystoma mexicanum; assembly: GCF_040938575.1. NCBI lineage: Eukaryota > Metazoa > Chordata > Amphibia > Caudata > Ambystomatidae > Ambystoma > Ambystoma mexicanum. The sequence goes on from NC_090922.1 coordinate 359,863,684, forward strand.
ACAAGGCTGCAGCAACTTGTCATGCCGGCAAAAGATAGGATCCGTCCAACTCCGGTGGAAGAGAGGGGGTCGGACAAAGACACTGAAGGCAAGTGAATGGCAAAACTTTCGCTGAAAACGATGAACATCTCAGATATATCAAATCCGGAATCAACACAAGCTCCCCAAACTTTACTGAAACTCATCATCGAAATTCATCCTTCATTAGAGAAAGACAACCTAAAGAGTCCTGTTGATGTTTTACTTGATACAACCCTGAACGAGCACCAAGAGGAAATCAGCCTCGGCTTGGGAGAAAACCTTTCCAAAACATATTCAGCACAAAGTGACGCCCCTTCTGACTACGGTGCAAACGGGAAAGTATGTGACTTAACACTAAACAGCTCAACTATGGCCAAAGGCATCGTACTTGGAGCAGCACCCAGAATATTAGGAACCCCTGATCTGGAGCCAGATACAGACTGCAGACCAGATCCTGTAGATGAACCACGACTAAATGTCGAGAACCCACAAAAAAGGCAAAAGAGACTAAACACCAAGCCCAAAGCAAACCTTCAATTAAAACCTAAAAGGTTTAACAACGGTAAAACCCTTCGAAAATCCATTTCAAGCCACCGACTTCATAAAAAAATGGGACCTCAGAGGGCGCACAAGTCTGTCGAAGCTGACTTTCTGAAACATTTCTTCAAAAAAAGGGCCTTACAATGAGAGCCAGAGTGGACAATATCTCAGACGCCAAAATACTAGAAGGTTTTGAACTTCCCTCAGATTCTGAACACTCCACGAAAAAAGAGACACCAAATAGCACTTTTCCTTTCAAAGAAAACCCAAGAACAATGATAGGAAAAACATCAACGCCCGTTAGATGGCATTTCGGGAAAGGATAACTTGACCAATATGTTGTTAAACCCTGATAAACATTATTCTCTCCCAGACAGCAGCACGTCGCTTCCAACACCCTTGAGGAGGGATGAATTGAAACTTCACGGCCCTAAGGGAAAACAACCTAATCCATCAACGATTACCTCTATGCTGGACGAACATGGGGGCGCCCAAGTGAAAGACGACGCAACATTTATAGTTGTAACACCAAACCCACCAGTGGCAAACGAAGGAACGGAAGGCTCATCGACTCACGATGCACTAAAGTGTGTACCAAGATATACAACAGCCTGACCAATGAATATGAGTGATCAGGGTTTTTTTTCTTAAGCACCCCGTCCTTCAGAGCACTCCTGTTCAATCTAGGAGATTAAGTGAAACATCACAAATATTAATCAAGGAAACACCGCAGAAAAAAACGGATCTATTGACGATCATGTCAACTGTGACCATAGCCCTGGCACCGTTTAGTAAGCTCTATGAAGCTTTAAACGAGACACTCAAAGATCAGACAACCATGATTGTTCATATGCACACTAAACTGAGTATCTAGAGGGCTATATAATGGCTAAAGAAACCGAAAGTCGAGCTACAAAAGAACCAAGGATGGAGACTTCAGCTAAATCAATGGACAAGCCTATTCTGAATAAAAGACAACCCCCCCAATGCAAAGTGCACCGGCACTTCAGTGGGGCTGCAGACAACTGAAGAAATGGCTCCCAAGCGGCCAGAAATGAAATTGTCAAACGGAGAGGCGGGGCAAACACAAGCCACAGAGATAACACAAAAGAAGACAAAAGCAACCCAAGGCAAAACAGCCGACCATCAAACCGAAACTAAGCCACCAGAGACAATCAACCAAATCAACGTAGGAAAGCTAAGAGCAAACGGCTGTATTATCATCGATACGCCCGGGTAGTCAACAGACCTAACAACTATACCAGACCTTTCTGAAAAGTTAGAAAGACCCACTATGAAAAGCCTGTCTCGATCTGGCATATTTAGCCAACAAAAACCTGCTGCTTTGGGATGGACCATTTTGAAAATTACAAAAAAAAATCGCCTTAACCAAACCTCACACCAAACCAACGAACCACGTGAATGGCGACCGGCCAGCACATAACAACCCTGCCAGCAGTCCACTAAACGAAACAAGCAAGTCGAAGGAGATCCCAATAGTGCTGACACTGAATGACAAAAGAAATAAAACACCAAACTTAGCTGTGGGGGCGGACAAAGACGCTTCCTTAGACCTGATGGACCTCAGCACATATACAGTGGAAGAATCCAAAGCAGAATTGATAAACCTGCCCGGTCTGAAAAGGAAAATAGAGTACCTCGAGGCGAACACCTCGATGGAAGAGCCAAGGAAGAAGGTCATGTTGATCGAACAACCCTCCCCAATATTTCTAACGATTGAGGACAATAGAGAAAGATAATGTGCAACCCCAGACAAAGTCCCTCATTTAGGATCACTCATGAACCATCAAGGGAAAAGTCACAAAAAAACTGGCCCTCGACCACTGAACACAAACATCAAGATATGGCTACCCACAGAAACAGGTCAGAGAACAACAAGAAGCCCTCTAATTCACCATCTCGAAATTCTTTGAGGGAAAGGCCCACCAGACCAAGTTCAAGATCAAAGAATAGAAGCATCCCGAGAAAAACAAGAGCTCCTCCGACTGATGATCAAGCTAAAAACCCCAGTGCAAGAGGAAGATTCGACAAGCACATTACTCGAAAAATTCAGAGTTCCTGTATCTTCAAATTGGAAGGTGTATTCGACTCGGATGAAAAACTGATATTAAACACGAAAACTATAATCAGAATTTTCAGGCACATCCTGAGCATGAGACAATTACACAACAAAGACCTGAAGATCATGGGATCCTGTGAAAACGGTCGCGCCGATTGCTCCTACCTACATATAGCCTCGAAAGTAGTGAAAAATCTGACAAATTCTGCTGAAAGCCTACTAATTCTGGGATACGACCTGAGTGAAATTAATCAAGAAAAACTGAGGCGAGAAGGCTCTGACTTTGGAAGACCTGGATACCCTTCTGGAGCATCAAGTGATGGTGCTATCCGAGGGTTTGGAACTAACCAAGAGACGAGAAAGGCACGGGGTCAATCCTCCAATAAGTCATCATATGAAGAACATAAGAGTCAACAGGACAGTGAAAAAAGAAAATAACAGCACTCACGGATGAGGTGTATAACGCATGAAGAACTTAACAACAAGCGAAGGACACATTGCGTGGAAGAAGAAGATCAAGTTGACGATTTAAGAGACCCTGATAGGAGACAGTTTGGCCCATAGAAGAAATTGAAAATAACTATTGAACATAACCCCCCAAGTAATAAGACAACGAGAATAATAATCAACTCAGGGCGAGGGATAAACTAAACAGCCCAAAAAGAATGGGCTTGGATACCATCGGCCCTCATCCCGAAGCCCCAGATCTAGCAACTACAAAATAAGGTAGCAGACCAGCTATTGAATGACATCACAAAACAACTCCCTTCGGCCCATAAAAACCATATCCAAATAGGCTTATGGAACACCAGAGAGTTTGGACATCTAACCGCAATTAGTGATGCCAATCTGGGTAAGTTTGACATCCTGTGTCTGCAGGAGACCTGGTTGATCTATAAACCGAACCTGGATGGCTACGTAATAGCCTTTACACCAGCAAAAAAGGGTCCTACAGATCGACCGACTGCAGGCCTTTTGACGGCAATACGCTTGGGGAGGGCTCTCGAATTTTCAGCCCAAATCTTCTCATCATTGCTACTGCAGGCATCTTTGATCACCAGGAGACGCCCACACAGTCTGTCCAGGCAGGAGTCGGTGGAGACTATCCTCAAAGTAAACACATACTGGAACCCTAGTGTCACCTCGGACTATGCCTACTTGAGGTCAATGGAAAGGGTGCTGGATGGAGCAAGCATGATCCACCAATGCAATCATGTGACAATCAACAGAGATCTAAACGCAATATGCCCTGACATTGGCGACCAAAAACTTCATGTACCAAGATCCTTGCTGATTTTTGAGAGAGTCAAGCAATGGGAGGCCTTAATGGTTGAAAGAGACCTGCACAATCTGCATTGGACGAGACAAAGATCCAATGTATCAGTCCCAACTTGGGAACGGGCAGAACAAAGTGCAACAATCGACCATGCCTACGTCTCAAAAGAGCTGCTCGCCTTGATAGATTGTTTTAGAGTTGAAAGAATATTAAACAGCGATCATAATATCTTGATCACAACCTGGCTCGCACCACAACCACATCAACATCGAATGGTCCATGACATGAAAGTCAACAAAAGCGGCAATCAACCAAAAATATCTGAAAAACTAATCAGACAAATATATGAAGCATATTAAATGATTAATTCCAGGAGGGACAAACCCGTCAACCACCTTGAATTGGAAGTGGACTATGTACACCTACTCACAACCCATACTGGGAAAAAAACAAAGAAGGAACATCCGTTGAATCACCACACTCATACATACAGCCTTCAGTTGGTTAAACAAATAAGAATCTTACATCAAATAAAGTGGGTGGCAAAGAAAACGAATGCATTGGAAAAGCAAAGAAGACTTAACCTAGCTGGAATAAGCTACAAAAACTGGCTGATACAACACCGCCTCAACTCATACAAGCAGGATTCCGAAATAATGCTGCGGACAGTGTGTGGCAGGAAAACAAAGGAGTTCTGGTCCCTAAGAAAGGGAACCACTAAAAACAACAATGATCAACTACAAAATAATGTGGGAGAAACCCAGTGGATGGAACCCTTTTCACAATTATACCAACCTTTGACAAGCAAATTTCTAGTGTCTCAAGACCATAATCTGACAAATTGGGAAATCCCATGTGACCAAGAGTCTATCATGACAAAAATCATAAAACTGAATAACTCGAGAGCTCCCAGCACAGATGGGATTGCGAATATAGACTTAAAACAACACCCGGAGGAATGGGCCAGCTTCATTTGTAAAAATCTTTACAACTGTAACCAGGGCAAAGAAATTCCACCAACCTGGAAGATGGCAAACATTGTCCCTATTTTTAAAAGGGGCACAAAGGAAGACCCGCGACAATACCTCCCTATAGCGGTCCTTGACGTAATCGGCAAAGTCTTTGGCCCTCTTGCCTTAGACGCGTTCCAGGCCTGGCTGAAAGAAGCTGATTACATCGACCCGTTCCAGACAGGATTAGTTAAGAATGCAGGAACCACAACGAACAACCTCCTGCTAAGTAGTGCAAAGGCTAAGGTCCTGCAGGGCGGCCACAGGATACATATGGCCTTTGTTGACCTGGTCCAGGCGTTCGACCAGGTCAACAGCGACCTTCTTTGGGGTAAATTGGAGAAACAGAGCTGCTCGCCCTCTCTGCTGGGACCCATTAAAGCCCTCTACCAAGACACAACAATGAGGGTAAGACTTGGTCAAGCAGGACACCTGTTGAAGGAAATTCGCAAGGCCAGAGGCGTTAAACAGGGGTGCCCATTGGCCCTGCCCTGTATAATGCCTATATTGCTGATTTTACAGACGCTGAAAAAGAAATAAGAAGTTTCCTGCCGACAATAGGGGAGTCGAAGATCTCAAGACTCCTCTACGCAGATTATATCATTCTGCTGGACCATACCGCGGAGGGATTTCAAAGAAAGTTGAACAACTTATTGAACTATTTAAAGAACAGCAACTTAGAGCTGAATAAGGCAAAAACTAAAATCATGACCTTTGAAAAAAGATTTTTAAAAAACGGTATATTGAAGGAGTACAGTTGGAGAAGGTAACCTACTTTAAATATCTAGGAGTAATGATGAACAGCAACTCACTGGAAACACCAATGCAGGATATGCTGTTTAACAAACTAAACATTTTACCAACCAAGCGATGGCCGTTGACAGGAAATATGGCCGCTTTTCACTTCTTTAAAGCTAAAGTGGTGACAAGCTTACCATATGGCACAGATGCCATGCTGCACATCCCGAATAAAATATAGCTTAAACCAGAGGGATATTTCTGGAGGAGAGTTCTCGGCCTACCACAAACAACTCCAAAGGCCCTCATTAGGCACAAACTTTGTCTGTCATCACTGTCAACACAATAAGCGCTAGAAACAAGCTGATGTTATACAGAAAGGTTATCCTGCAACCGAGATCAAAAATACTTGATATCGTAAAAAAAGAAATGGAAAGCGGCAAGAACCAAATGCTGACAAGCTGGGCTGTGGATAATAACAAACTCCTAGATGAAATGGGCACCACTGAAGAGAACCTCTTAACAAACCCAAACAAAGTCATAAAGAAGTTAATAGAAATGGACTGGATAAAGACACTAGAGATTGTTGAGACCTACAATCTGACTAAGAACTTCCCGATAGTCCCAATGAAAGTTAATGAAGTCAGAGGATACTTGGGAAAATTCCCTGACTAAAGTTTGGGCAGATTATTTTTAAGATTCCAGCCTGAATTTGCCAAAGACAAACAAAATAATGGCGACAAGAGGTCAATCCGCCTCGAAGAAATGTCGCTTTTGTAAAGACACGCAGAAAGCGAAAACAAGCCGACACCTTTTACTAACTTGTACAGGAACACAGGAGGCAAGATCTAGACATCTGTGAAAAATTATGCATTCGTTTTCTTTTAATGAAGAAGAGGCTTGGTGGACCTTACTGACGAGCAGTGAGAAAACGCACTGGGTCATTAGACTGGCTTCTTTTATGAAACATATTGTCATGGGGCAGTTCAATGACTGAGTGGAACTAAACATGAATTGAGGATAAAGGTCTTGCTTTCTTTCTTTTGTAAAAATTGTTATACAATTAAATTACATTTAAAAAAAATAACAACCATGTTGGATTTTGGTGAATTGACATCCATAACATCAGTACTAACGTTACATGTATGCAGGTCAAGATGCACATTTTCTAGCTAATTTTTCCAAATAAAGTACAAACTGTCCATTCTGCCCTTTAAATGTTTGCTGAGACGAGAGCTGCTCTCTCTCTATCACTCTCGCTCTCTCTGCAGTCTTGCGTGGCATGGCCGAGAGCACCTAGGAGTAACCTAGAAGGCCACGATCTGGCAAAGGTCGTCCTTCAAAAGCAGAGGGTTGCCCTTTCTCAAGTACAGACACCCACGTTTGGATTACTCTGCCGCCTCCTCCCCATGTAAATATTCACACTGATTTTGTCCCTAATCCAGATTAATTGTAAGGCCCATCAAGACCCGCTTCTTCCTCACATCTATCACTTCATGTTATGTCTAAAAGTAATGTATGCATTTCTTATTGATTCTTCTTGTCACCAGTGTTTCATTAACCTCTTTAGTGGTTAGTTTTAACACTTTCTGGAAATGCCTCAAAAAGTCAATGCCTAGTCAAGACTGGTATTAGTTGGTAAACTAAGAGATTGTATCACCCAAGGCCTCGCATCTCCCAAATGCTTTCCAGTGTAAAACAAACACCTTCAAATGCATGTGTCTCGTCCATTGAACTTACTTGAACAGGGGTGCCGAATCGCAAGCTCTTGCACTCTCTGAATACAGACCGGAAACGTCTTTGCGACCAGCAGTGGTAAACATGTGGTATTTGGAAATACTGCCTGTTTTATCACTATTTGAGTGGAAGTAATTGCCTCCACATAAATGCAGTGATGGTGTCGACATGACCAATGAGATATTACTGAACGCAGAAAAAAATATAGCATGTTCTTGATGGAGTCCAAAATGGGGAATACCTAGTGAGGATTTAAATATTGCCCTAAAGCACTATTACACTTGAGTTTGGCGGGATTAACCAAGGTAATCTCGTCAAATTTATAAAAAGGCACTTTGTCACGAATCCTGGTGGCCCGTGGGTCCAAAAAGTGGATGAACCTAAGAAGTGACCTCAATTTCCTGAAAGTGTCTATGTGCCTCATTACACGGATGGCGTAAAATACCGGCACCGCCTTGGCGGAAAGGGGAATTACCGCCCCATTCCAAGGTTGGCGGGGCGGTAATTCCCCCTTCCACCATTGCCCTTCCCCATTCCCATTTTTGCCCCATAGGGCATAATGGGAATGGGGAAGGCGCTAATTACGGTACCGCAATTTGCGGTACGGTAATTAGCTCACTGGGTCCCTTTGCGGGTTGGTTTTTAGCGCCTGCAAAAAGCAGGCGTTAAATCCCCCAACCCGCAAAGGGACCTCGTAGTAAGGCGGTAAGGATTTACCGGTACCGGTATTTTACCGGTACCGGTAAATCCTTACCGCCATCCGTGTAATGAGGCCCAATTGACTGAACCACGCAACAATTTGCTACCTGCTGCCTATACATGAGCCCTTAACTGTGGTACATGAAACCGGGAATTTAACGCTATTGCTTTGAATATATGTAACCCCTATGTTTAATTTTACCTCTGGTTTGCCACTCCCTCATCCCGCCACTTGTCTATGAGCACATAGAAAGGCCAGCATGGGTTGCCACAATAGAAATCACTAACAAATAATTCATATGATTATGTCTGTGGACAATGACAATTAGCACTGAAATATCAAACCAAAATTCGGTGAATCACAGACCCTCTTCTATTTCTGCATGTCCATTTTAAATATCCAGGCATTTGCATCATTGTTTAGTACACGCATGTAACTATATTTCTAGAAAAATACACCTTCTTTTCAGTTTACACTAACAATTTGATGAAAAGTAATAAGTGTTAGCACAATTATGAATGTAAGAGCAGAAAACACTTAGCACATTGAGACGTGTGAATAAAGGGAGTTTGCAAAACACTGGGAACACCTTTTGGTACAGCACACCACAGTTAATTGAAATACTAAATTAATGGATCCATACCATATAAATGTTTCAGCATGATTAATTAATAATTGCCTGCATCACCGTGGATGTGCATTTTTTGTCGAAGTGTTACTGCACAGCCATTTTGCATTCAATATTCGATTTATAATGTTATAATGCACCCGTTTCTACACTGATTGGCTTTCATTGATATGTTACCGTCATATAAAACACACCTCACCTCAAGTAATAATTTGGCTGTGAGTACCCCATGTGCACTGCGCTTCAGTAAACACACATATATACATCTGTGCACATGTCATGAGGAATCTATGTGATCACTTAGCAGCCCGTAAATGCGCCAATGGAAATGTTGAGGCCAATTAGGTTGCGGCACAGTAAACAGATAGATCACTTTGCCCGCATCCCCCGGCCCTTATTCCCCTCCACCCACTTACCTTTAGGGCGGCACACTTCTGTGTGCGCCGCCAACTTCCCGATACCCCTGCTTTGTCAGTTCCTCCCACTTAACGTGGGTCGGAGCTGACAACGCAGAGTCCTTTTTTTAAAAGTTTTTGTCCCCCACTTACCACAATGGTAATTAAATGATTGATTTTACAGCTCCAGTGATGCTGTCAATGACCACTGCTAAAACAAGAAAGTGTAAACAGGTCCTCCTCTTGAGCACAGCTGAACCTTTCAAATCTGTCAGCTTTAGACAGATAACTGAATATTTTGTATTGTTTAACCCATACGTTTGTCGAGACATTTCTAGAGTGCACCTGCAAGGTTAGTGGCCTCTATGTGCTGATCTTATCATTCTTATACACTCAATGGCTGCCATTAATGAAATCATTTTTCAGAAGGCCCCAAAATCTCTTCATGTAAGACACATATATTTCAGTTATAGGATGCTTTAGCCAAAGTTATGGCCAGAATAATTTTCATCCCTATAGGAATGGCAGAATAGACTTGGTTGAGCGTGAAGTGCATCATGCCACTATCTACGTGATCATGGTTTTATGTACAGTTTCATTGATTTCAAGGGTAGACTGGCCTCTTACCATTTACAAATTGTATAATCAGGTGCAGGATATTAATCATATTATGTGGTTTAAGGCAACCATCATATTTGAGAATAGCTTACAAACGTGGCTGTGTAAGTGAATGCTATGCATTGATGTATTGTTCTAGCACGCAAATCTTGCACATAACAAAATGCCTACTTCATTAACACATAGCTCAAGCTATCCCGAAGAGACCACATCACTCCTGCCCTAAAAACACTGCACTGGCTCCCAGTAAAACATTGCATCACCTTCAAAACCATGTGCATAACGCACAGGGCAATCAGTGGACAAGGAGCAGAATTCCTACAAAAGAAAATAACATTCTACAGACCAAAGAGGCCCCTCTGATCCAGCAACGAAATCTGCCTGGAACTAAAACCATACCTTAAGAAAAAACTCCTTCTACCACGTAGCCACAAAAACCTGGAACAACATCCCAAAAGAGATCAGAAACACCGAAGATCACCACAAATTCAGGAAACTACTAAAAACCTGTCTCTTCAAGACCACAGACTCAACCTCGAAATCGAAACAACAGGGAAAAAGGATGACGGAACTGGAAAGGACACTAACATCCCTAGAAACGACAGGGAAGCTCCCGCAATGTCGGACAGGTGACACAGGATAAACACAGGATAAACAGAAACACAGGGGGCACCCATTGAGACAGTCAACTATCCCGGCAATCCCCCCTTCACTCCACCTCAGTTGATACCATGTACCAAATATCAATTGGATTGCAAAGACACTGGCAATCTCCACACTAGCTGATTGGTAGACATTGGCAGATGCACTGGCCACAAGTGCAGGTAAGGAGGACAGGAGAGGCTATGATGGAGGCTGGTTGAGGTGGGGGCCAGATGTGAAAGGGAGCTTAGTGCAAGATGGGCCCAGATCAGGACAGAGGAGCATCAAGAGAGACTTCTAAAGATGCCAATTGACCAATTCTACTAACAATTTCCACCTCTGCACACACCACTCAAACTCCAATCCAAACACAACCACAAAGCTACAGCACAACATACTGCACAAACTTCACTATACTGCAACAACAAAACAACAAAAAAAACACATAGACCTCCACAACAGTACACGACGACTACCGGCTGCAAACACCTCAGGCCCAGCCAACGGACCCACCGGGCTGTGCCCGTCAACAGCACATCACTGCTCTCTTGCACTTTTCCTGCTTCCTCCCACTAATTCACCCTCCCTTCCTCTTGCAGAGCTCCGAGTGCACCAGGGAACCACTCCAGTGGTGATAGTGTGCGGTACAAATGTCCTTTAACATTAACATTAACATATCAGTACGGTCTTGGCTGGCAAATCTCCACATATTGACACACATATTGTCAGAGGTGGATCATCATGTCTGGACATGTATGGTCTATCCACAATGCATGTAACCATCTTGTAATGAAAGTATGTTCATATGCACTCATACTGGCATCATTGCATGAGCATTGATGGAACAGAAGTTGAAACAGTCACTGAGAAGCAAGTAGTAGCAGGAACTAAGGGTTCTAACTCCTCAACAGTGATCTGCTGTTTGGAATTGAATTGTCTTTTCCCATTATTAACAAATACAGATTTTTTCAGTATAAAGAGATCTTCAGAGATCTTCATATTAAAGTACTTAATGTATAGTAGTATAAATTAGTCATCAACTACCAACCAGAACCCAGCACCTATACAGTAGCCTGTGTACAATGTTATTGCTGTTTAAGCAACTCCAGAAAGTAATAAGGCATTGAAGCAGGCATAAGTTACTGTGAGGTATAGGTTTTTAGGTTGAAGGGAGGTTGTTGTATCTATAGCCAGACCAGAAACTCAATTTGATTTATTCTATTTCTTTACCCGCCACCTGTTTTTCAATGCTGCTAGTGATTGCATGCCCAGATGTTTCCCTTGTTCCCTTTCCCCTCCCTCACAACAGCCACAATGGATATTTTCCACTTCCTTGCTACTCAGGTAGACAGGAATGGCTTGCCAGCATAGTGTTAATCCATGCCATCAACCCCCATACCGAACCTCTGACAAAGCTCTGTGCAACACTCCAGACCATTGTTATTTGCCAGGCAAGCCATTACCAAAATGGGAAGTCCATATGCAAATCAGGCTTGCTTCGACCCCTAAAGGGGCAGTCCAGCCCAATCTACTTGGTCACATCCCTTGTTCACGAGACCACAAGCAATCCCAGACAAGTTTCAGCCTTTTTGGGCATCATCAGTGATGTGTATCCTGGGGCTCTAGGCCTAGCAGGAACATGAACCATGACTGGGCATACCATTTGGGGTAACTACAGCAAAACAAAAGAGGCGTTGGCTGGAAGTTTTAGAATTAATCCTAACCTTTGACATTGGTCTGGACAACAGACCATTGTTCTTTACCTGCCAAGCCATTACAAAAAGGGTAAACACCATATGCAAATCAGGCATGGGACCTGCTATCACCTCTTTATTTTGCTGTGTAGAATATCTGTATGTTATATTATTGCCTCTTGCAGATGTGACATGCCAATCTCATGCCCCATCTATACAATTGCACCCCATAATTCTGGGCAAGGATCAGACAGTGATGTAGTCAAAAATCAAAATGTATTCAAAGGATCAAGAAAAGAATGATGCAGCTTAAACCATGTTGGTTTCCAGCTTTATCCGGGAGATCACTACAAGATTTACCTATACATTACAAGATTGTCACTATTATAAATCCAAAAAGGAATTCACTCTCATTTTAAACAATCAACTTATAAATATATTATACTCAAACAGATACTAGGCATTGTAAACATTTCCACCCTGCACTGGTTTCTCTAAACTACATGACATAACTCATGAGTTGTCAACGTGCATTCACTGTAACAATTTCAAATCACTTTTCAGAATTCTATTTTTTCTCCGGCAACAAGACACAAATGGTACCAGAGGAAAATTACATCAATTAACATTCGAAAGTATATATTTAAAATATAAATAATGCACCAATTCCCCTGTGAGACAGTGCACGTATTAGCTATGTAGAGGCCACTTGACATATATGCAATGACCACCTAGCATGGGATTATGGGCCTCACTATGGGCCTCATTATAATTTTGGTGTTAATCCAGTGGTAATTCCACTGAATTACCCCAAAGTCATTTACCATTACCACCACTTGGTCCCGTGGCTTGACTATGAATTACAAGTGATGGTAGGGCGGTGTTAGACCCTGCTAATGGAGTGTCATGCAAGAGGTCAATCCTCCACTTTGGTATTACCCAAATTGACCTTTTACAATTGACCTTTTGCACAATTGACCACCTAATTATAGTGATCCTATTTGACCTCCTGCACAATTGATCTTTTATATTATTTTAGTTATTTTATATATGTATTGGGTTGGTTTTGGATTATAAATAATATAAGGGGATAGGGTGGGAGGGTTGCAGAGGGTTTCCCCCAGCATATATGTCCTAATTGACCTTCTAAATTAGGTAAATTCTGCCGAGGTAAATTCTCCCAAGGTCAATTGGGAAAAGGTCAATTAGTATACAACCTCCACTTTTCCTCCATGAATTGCAAAATAAGCCTTCAGTAATTCCACTGGTGGTAATTCTGCCAAAAACTGTCATTTAGCGGTGCAGGAAAAATTGAGGTAATTCTGTTACTGCAAAAAATGGAATTACCCCAACTTTTATCCTGCACCGCTGTTCTGATCAATGTTACTTCTAACTACAACATATCAAAATGTGAAGTCAATCAGAGGTTCCTTTACGATGCACAGATTCATTTTATCATTAACATTTTAATGTGAGATTTCCTTACATGTTAAATCAATTGAGTTTTCCGGTGTGCAGTTGCAGCTGTTCAGCAAAGTAAGACAGTAGTGATATATTGCCTAAATGCTCCCTCTTGAATGCCATCTATGTATTTTCCCAAGAAAGTATTTATTTCTGCCTACAGAAAGTCTATATATTTCACCTTTAAGTTTTGTTCAGCACAATTTTGGTGTGACATGCATCTGGCTTTAAGTCACATTTTCCCTTGACCTTTTGAAGCTGATGCAGCTTTATGAGTCTCTGTGAACTGTATTGTGTGACAGGTTTGCTTTGAAGCTGAAATCCTAACACACAAAATAAATCTGGCAATGGGTGTGTTAATGCAATCTCCTGTAGTCAGTGCAAACTGGACCATAGAAACCCATTATGTATGCCCTTCATGTGCACTCAAACTGTGCAGGCCAGGCAAGGTAAACATGCAAAGTTTCCAGGCTTGCTTGGCAAAGCAGAAATGAAGCCTAAATAGTGCGTCAGTTTTGTTCTCAAAATGCATCACAAAGACAGTACTTCACAATTAAAAGGTGCAAACATATATGCAACTCCAATATATTCTGGCCTGCTGTATTCCTTTTGAGATGAATGCACTCTGATAGAGCTAGGCCTCCCACTTTTATCTGTTTGGATTCTCACAATGACTGAAAGAAAATATGGATCTATATAGTAGTATACATGTAAAGTCCAGTTTCGAAAATAAAGGCAGTCTAAAAGTTACTTTCACCCCCTTTACAAAATTCTGTTGCATGCAGATTTCTTAGTACTTTATAATGGTTTTCCATCTAATATGGCAACAACAGTCTCTTAAAAGAAACTGGTGGTGGTCATACAGAATTATCAGCATCCAGAATGTGTATGTTTATGTTTGATCCCTCCTACATGACCTATGCTTGTAGGGACACTGTCAAAGACAAGCACTGTATTCTCTGCACCTGTCAAAATAACACCCCAAATTCTAAGTAGTCACACACCTTTCAAAGTTCAGTCCCCAATAGACCATCAATGATGTGTTCCTTTTTTGTGCAACTTTGCCAGTCTGCAAAGGCTGTTGTACACTGCCCCATAACCCTCGGATGAATTGTAATCAGTATGGCTAGCCAGTGGGCTTGGATTACTATTGTCACAACGTTTTGCTGGTTAAATGTAAGCCCCGATGAATGTTAAAAAAAATCTTAATTGCCCCCGCTTTTGAGTAATCATCCAGTAACATTATCACCAATCTTTCCTCCTACATTTGATTGATGGTAGCTTGTTTGTTTGCACCTTGTGAGATGTTTCTGAATTATAGATATATGTAGTAGTAGTAGTAGTAGTAGCAGAAGTAGTAACATTATTTATTGCACACACACTTATTATTACCTGTGCAAGACCCGTTTCAAGGTGCTATGCAGACCACCCATGCACTTTGAGATTGGTCCAAACCTAGAATCTAAAACTCTGACCTTGTTTAGGTCCAGTGTTAAAACCTTCACACTACCAGTGATCTGATTATTAAACATGCAGATGTTATGAACTTGAAAGAAAAATACAGTAAGTTAGCGTGATACGATCACCATCACATATGTGATTCTCTTCAGGCCTTTTATCATTTTTATCACACACACATTATATACAAATGCTAAATAAAGTCTGCACAACTTAACTGACATGAGGATTTAAAGAACGCTGCTCTATTTCCAACACATAAGAAAAATGCATCCAGCTTCTCATGCCTTTGACTGAATTTGATTTAAATGAGCAATGTTATTTTGCACACCCAAGACAATAATTAGCTATGAATTAAAACATTATTATGCTCATATTGTTATTCCCTGTATTCACCCATTAATAATAATAATTCTTAAAATGACCGTATGTTTTTGGTAGCCAAGAGCACTTTTTATCTTGAGTGCTGGGTTTAGTCCTTCTGTTGGTTACAGTGAGCATTGGAGTTTGGAACCCACCTGATGACAAATGCTCTTTTCCTTTTGTCATTTTCAAATTCCAGTTTCTGCTGTACATGAATGTTTTAATGTTAAAGAAGAACATTTCATATCATCAAAAGGAAGAGAGCATTGGTCATGAGGGGAACAAACCTTGCCACCACTTCAAATTGTGGAAACATTGAGCCCCATTAGCTCAGCAGTGCAGTGAAATGAAAGTGGTGGTAATTTCATTACTGAAACTTGTTTTGGCAGTTACAGAATTGCAGCCGTATTTACCACACCACTGAATTCCGAGTGTGGTCGTGTAGCGGAGGATTCAGTATCATGGAACATTAATATAAAATATCAAAATGTGAGGAACAAAGATCTAAAACACAAAAAATATATACCCAAATATGTTAAACTTTGTTCAGTTTATGTTGGTATAACATTTTGAATGTTGGAAACAAGCATACAATGAAGGTAGACATTGGAAAGGCACGTTTCCTATTTCAGGATTCAGGATGCAATTCTTCTGGATAGGATTGGAATCATATGACATTCACTGAGACTTCCATCTTTCTATTCTCTTTTTGACAGGTGAGGCATGATTTCTTTGCCTCAGGAATTAACCTGTAAATAAGGTCAGTTATATTTCCTAACACAACCAACACTTATAATTTAGGATTCTTCAGGGTCTAAGAAGTGGCAACAGTGTAGTATGCTTTTCTGAGATGCTTGGGAATGATATTTTGCAATGTGTCCCACCACATAAAGGTACTCAGCTCATAGTTGAGTGTCCACCAAGCAACTCCTCTCTATTCCAGCTCATGTCTCCTAGGATACATGTACAAATTCATACTCTTGCCCCCACTCATACGAGAAAGGGGATACATACACATTAAGTATGTGCCCATGATCTTGTGAAATGAGAAAGACATAAGAAATCAGGCTGTGCCACCACCCCTGCTAGGCAAGAGAGAGAGACATAATAACTGAGAGGGCCCTCACTCCGGTAAGAAAAAAGAGATATAAAAATGCACACTATTCCCACACCACTGCAAGGCAGGAGAGACATTATAATGGAGTGTATGCCCTGCTCCTGAGAGACAGGAGTGACAAAGGATTACAGACTGTTCCCCCATCCCTGCAAGGTAGGTGAGATGTAAGTGAATGTGTTTCCCTAATCCTACGAGATAGGAGACATGTACAAATTCAGTCCGTGCCATCACTCCTGCAAGGCCACAGATACAAACAAGTTCCCGCTGATCTCCATCCCTCCTAGACCGGAGAGAAGCAGACAATTATTGTGCACCCACACTCGTGCAAAACAGAAAAGACATACAAATTCAGGATGTTCTCCGACCCCTGCATCCTGCAAGAGAGGAGGGATGTAGAAAGTGGAGTGTGTGCCCCCTCTCCAGTGAGACAGGAAGGATGTAAAAATTCAGGCTGTGCACTCACCCTGTGCGAACATATTGAGTGTATTCCCTCATTCACAAGAGAGAGGAGAAACATCAAAACTGAGTGTGCATCCCCAATCCTGAGAGACAGAAGAGATGTAGAAATTCTGGCTGTACCCACACAGCTGTAAGAGAGGAGAGAAAGAAAAAATACAGGCTGTGCCTTCACCCCTGAGACAGGAAAGATGGAAAAATTCAGGTTTTAGCCCATCCCTGTGAGACATGAGAGGTGTACAATCTGAGTGTGTGCTCCCACTCCAGCAAGACAGGAAAGACATCAAAACTCAGGTTGTGCCCTTACATCCAGAAAGGCAGGGGAGATGTACAAATTGAGTGTGTTCCCCCACTCCTTGCAAGCAAGGAGATATGTAAACATTGAGTGTGTGGATGCACTACTGTGAGAAAGGAGGGATGTAAAAATAATTCAAACTGTACCACCACATCTGTGAGATAGGAGAGACGTCAAAATAGAATATTTGAAGGACTCTGTCATTGGAACATCTCGAATAAATATGCATAACATAGACACACATAACATAGCACATGTGGTATTTCACATACTAGGTGAGTGCATCATCAAAATTGGTGTTCATCATCACCGCGGTATCCACCTTCTACCACCACCACAATACAATGTAATCTTTAAAACCTGGGCTAGTAGTATCAATGGAAATCAAAATAGCTACCAACCACCCTTCACTGCCCAGTCTGGTCTGTCCACTGGGACACAGAAGGTCATGTTGTGACTCAGGGTCTTGGGAGGATAGCTTATGGGCAATGTGCTCACCTTGAAAGCAAGACGACACAGAGCAACACAGGTTCGATCCCCAGGTCTGCGCTTAGAAACCTCTTGGTATTAAGCACATCATAAATACCCGATCATATCACATCATAACTATGATCTGCTTGTGACTATGAGGATCCTGTCACTGTGCTTGCGAAAGCAACAATATCTTTCCATAGTCAAACTGGGTGCTCATTCATTTTAACGAACTTCAGTTGTTATAAATTATCTAGAGAAAGGCTTTTCCTGTGGTCAGAGCCAATAGTGCCAATAGCTTAAAATGTCAATGTTTACATGAACAAGTGATGCTGGCCACACGGAATGCTTGAAGGTCCAATATCGAAGTGAGTCATCATCCTTGCCAAGCTGGCATGTGTCACTCAAATAAGCAGCCACCATCTGTCCAGCTGCAGGTCCACACACATCAAACAATGCAGAATATGGAGGCAAATCCCAAAATGTGTGTGTGTGATAGTTGCATGCAATACATGGGGTACCTCTGCACCTGACATAGTTGCAGCAGAGGGGACACTACCAGATGAAGACAGACTACATACTGGCGGTTGGTAATTCCCACTTGTTTTTGTCTGTTCTTCTTCAAGTCTCTGCTCTGCAAGCAAGTCATCTTCGAAATGTCTCTTGAATGAAATCTTGATCATTCCAAATGGGTCATCTGTATGTGTCACCCTGGTGCTCACAGTCTGGAGCAAGCTACATTAACCTTAAATGTTCCATGTACTGTATGGGTCCAGATCCAGCACAATCAAGGTGGGTGGGGCGCCCATACCAGTTACGCAAGTAAAGTGGTGACTTAAAAGTCACGTGGTGGATGATGTCAGGAGTGGTGACATCATGGTGTGCAGTGTGAGTAGTATATATATATAGATTGTGAAGACACAGGAGCTGACACAGTGCAAGATGTCAACCAGGGGAATGGACAGAAGTGTGTGTAACTCATCTAGTGGTGAGGTAGCAGGTGCAGTGCAGTCATAGAGGTGGTGGTGCAAGGTGACTTATGAAGTAACGTGGTAGGGAGCTTTTGAGCAATATTCGAATATGAGCTTTGTAGGATCATGTTAGGAAAGCATTTTTGTAGGCAGCTCATAATAATGGGCTGCAGGCTTCTGTGACAGCAATGTTCATTTTTGAATATTCAGTAGAAACAGTGGACAGTAATGTTGCAAGACTGATGTTTCCCAGGAGAATGCAGTCCTATCCATGTTTCTCCATGAGATACTTTTGAGGCCACTGAGCTAGGCACCTGGGTGCCAGATAAGTATTGGCAGGAAAAAAGGTTCATTAAAATATATTCACAGTGTTGGATATGGTTAAAAAGCACACCTGGGAGCGAGGCGTGAGAAGGGAGCTGTGGGGGCTAGAGCAGTGGGGTAGGGGTTGTGGGGCTCATGATAGGGAGCCAATCAGCAGAGAGCGGTTTTGGTTTTCCAAGGGTGCAACATTGTAGAATGTCATTGCTGATGTCCGTGGGGCACATCATTGGTCAGACTCGGTGAGAAGGTCTCGCCCTGTGCCATCTCAAGATGCCCTGTCCAATCAGTAAGCAGCAGGTCATCCATTTGTATACTGAACAGTGCCAACCAATGACCATTAAGTGTTTTTTGATCGATCAGCACAATCATAAAATTCTGGGGTGGTGTTGGAAGGTGTGTGACATCACGAGGGATGTTGATGTGATTTTCTTTCCAAACAATGTTTTATCCAATGGAAGCCACCAATTGTAAGGAACACTGAGATTAAGATCCGGTTGAATTTGAATGGGTTACACTCTAAAACTGGTCGAGGGGTGAAGCAAGGCTGCCCTTTAGGTGCTACTTCATTTAACTTCTTTATTTCTGAAATTGGAAGAGAAATTATGGAAGTAAGAGGATTTCCTCCAAAAATAAATGGCAACCCGCTGAGTTACGCTATATGCGGACGACATTGTTATATTAGATGTCACGCCAATCGGATTACAGAGGAAGCTCACAGCTCTAAGATCCTACACAGAAAAGAATGGCCTTGTAATCAGCATAGCTATAACGGATATCCTAGTTCTCCAAAATCTTGTGGGAACAAAAAAAAATAACAAAAAGCAATTTCAATGGAAACTAGGCCAGGAAACAATAAAACTTTGCACCCAATTTCAATACTTAGGTGTGCAAATCAATGCACGGATAACGGACGATCCAATGGTCCAAAAAAGAAAAGAAAATGCAAACTCCTTGCGGCACAAGGTTTAATGATCAACAGAAAAGTGGGAACATTTTCACTGAAACCGGTGCAATATTTCTATGTTGCAAAGGTGATACCATGCCTGATCTATGCATGCGAATCAATGTTGGGCTGTCCATACAAAGTTTGGAGTACGTGCGAAAACATATTCTGGTCTAGAATTTTACATCTAGCGAAGGGCACTCCCACAGCATGCCTTAGATTTGAACTCGGACTAATTTCAATCAACGCCAGAGTGACATGGAGCATGTTATCTATGTATAGAAGAGTGTTAGGAGCAGATGATCTACTGGCATACAACATTCTAAGAACCATCTAGAGCAGCACAAGTAGGTCCATTTTTGATGAATGGAAAGAATCATGTTAATTAATACTGCACCAACTAAGTGCAAAAAAAGATGACCTACTAGGATATCCGAATAAGGTGAAGAGAATGCTGTGGGACAGAGATTGGTATGAAACCTCCGAACAGAGATTAAAGCATAGATGCATGGCCAATACTCCTAGTGAAGTAAGAGCTAGGAATAACTTACCAAAATACTTGGAACTTTTTCCATGTTACAGGAATGGGCAAACCTTCTTGAAACTAAGATTGAATTTATTCAAAACAAATGAAGTGCTTAATTGCAGAAGTACGGCAGAGAAAGTCGATTCTACATGCAGGTTCTGCGGCGAGAAAACTGAATCATTGAAGCACTTAGTGCTATACTGCAGCAATTTGAGAGATGTGAGAACTAAACACCTGGGAATGGAAATTAAGAAAAGACAAAATCGCTGTGGTGAGGAATGGTTGGAGAATATACTTTTGGGAAATAAAAGAAAATTGACATTCGCAGTAATATACTTCCTTGAAGAATTGGAAGTGAAACTTGAGAATAATCTGTTTTAAGTGATTACGAAGGATGTAAGGTTTTATATTTCAAAAGTTGTAATTAACTAAATGAAAATAAAAATAAAAATTTTAAAAAAATTGTAAGGAACACTATGGTTGTCTGACGTACATCTACCAATCAGCTCCTTTGACCTGATCCTCCAGAAATGTAACTAAATGTTGTATGGTAATTGTGTAATTTGTGTATAAAAAGTACTGCCGCAGTGGGCGGTGTCAAGAGCTCATTTCATTCAGTTCAGTTCCACGGAACTGTCTGCACTGTATCTCCCAGTTGTTTGCATTCAATAAATCTGCGTTACTTCTTGCTTGGTGTATACTCCTTTTTACTTACTTTTTCTTTCCTTAGATTATGTTTGACAGTGGTCGCCTGGTACATTGTGGAGGCCCCATTGAGATTCCTTGTTCCCTTGGCTAGCTGAGGGTATTTTTGCTGCACTTATGGGGGGCACGGGGAAGGCAGGCTGGGACCAGTTCGAAGTGCACTTACGAGGAGGTCCCGCAGACATTGAGTTCGCTAAAATCTACCTGGTCTGAGTGCTGCCCATGCTGAAAGGGCGGGGCAGAACCATGGGGGAAGACTCAACTTTGAGAGGACTCGAGGATCTTTAGAGCATGTGAGTGTACCCTTTTATGAATGCGCGCCACTGTACATGCACGCACGCATGCACGCACGCGGCATAGGAATTGATGGTGTATAGGATGCATCCCACAGGGGGAAGGACGATTAACCATAGTAGTCATAGATATAAGTTCCACCCCTCCAGTAGGGACAGGGTGTGTGGTGGGCACATCTATAGTAGAATAGATTGCATAGACAATGGCAGAATGCCATTACATGGGGTGGTGCATAGTGCAGATGATTGTATAGTTGCATCATTTTTATTTTTATTATGAGGATTGAGGTAAGAGATTATTGATGTAAAGAGGATAAGCACTGATTATTGTTGTGGAGCATGTGCAGTATTTTAGAAATATTGTGGCATATCGTGTTGGTCGAGGTGGAAGGGCTGGCACCAGATTAATGTTGTAAATAGTAGTGCTTATTGATTGTATAAGTAGTTTGATGGCCTGAGAAAGAGGGGTCAGGTAGTTGTATAATAAGGTTGATTAGTTTATCAAAAGAATTGTGTGGGCCTGTGGAGATGGCCAGTGTGTATATAGGGATTTGGGTAATGTTTATTTTTTTTTATCAATTTGGAAACTGCAAGTGAAGGAATTGTGATTGCCATTATTGATAAATTGGAAGGGAATCTAAATTGCACAGAGGCTGGAGGGAGGCATTAACAACTGTGGTAAGTAAGTTGGAGTGGACAAAGGCTAGAAATGTGATTGATTGTAAAAATGAAAATGCCCCTGTACTACCTTTGTTCTAAATTGCCCCAATATCGGGATAAAATAGTAAAGTTTATTTTCCAGTGGCTGTGGGACAGAGCAGGACAGTGCTTCCAAGCACGGCCATGAGAAGGAACGTTTAATAGCAAAGTACTAGAACATATGTTTCCATATTAATTGGTGACATATAAAAGTTCCGAAATGAAGAGTAGACAAAACATTTTAGGCCTATCGAAGCTGTATGAAGAGAAAAAAGAGGAACCCACCAAAGAGGTGGCTAAATGTAGGGGGGTGGGGGTGCCGCCCACCACACCGCCCCCACATAGCCCTCTCCCTATGGACTGTACCCTAACCTGATGCCTGCAGAATGGTCACACATCCACGATGAGTGTTGCCATGTAGGGACAAACAGAAACAGGGAAAGAAAAGCCACAGGCTGGGCCCATTACTACTGAGATAAAAGCAGCAAGTAACAAGAAGCACTTAGACAACATGAAAGATAGTGCCCTTCGGCAGCTGGAAACCGTGTTGAAGGCAGCAGAGGATGAGATAGAGACAGAAGTCTGAACAAAGGAGGATGAGCGAGGGTCAGCAGGAACGTCAGGTGTCTGGACTTCTGGAAAAAGAATATTTAAATTAGATAAAAAGGCCCCAATGAAGGGGACAAGGTCTCTGTGGGTTCTGAGGTGCACCCCAAATATACAGACAAAGACAGTGGAGTAGGGGGTGAGAAAGGAAGTATGTGGAATGAAGAGGAATCAGATGAGGATACAGAAAAGGAAAGGCAGGAGGAGAGAAGGAGGTGAGAAAGAGAGAGGGAAAAGGAGAAAGGAAGAGAGAAAGAATGGGAGACCAGCAGGGACTGGTCCATGACCCTCAGAAATAGGATGGGAAGGATAGCAGTAGCCACCGATGCAAAGGGTGGAGCCACACCAGTGAAGTGGACATAGCTGCCCCTGTTACAGAGGAGCAGAGTGGGGTTCAGTATATACCATGGCAGTGCATGGACAAAGGCAATTTGATGTATTCCTTGTCATCCCTCACGGCGGGGGCAGGCAAATGGATATATACTCTTGAAAAAGGGACAGTCGGGATTACGCTGGCAATTGGTGATATGAAGAGCCTATTCGCAGCCTTACTGGGCGAGCAGGGGGGACAAAAATGGGAACAAGGAGGATATGACAAAGTTAAATTGAGTTGTACCACTTCCAATGGTGCGCCCGTCAATAACTGCTGTGCACATGTGTGGAAAGTATTGAGGACTATGTACCAGGCACATCAGACATGCAGATGCAGGGCATTCTGGCACACAAAATGAAACCAGACAAAGATCTGCAGAACACATACAACCGATGAGGAGATATAAACATTAAAGCCAGAACGATCATGGGACTTGAACATACCAATGTTTTATTACATATTTCTCAGGGGACTACCAACAGATGTGAAGCATCCTTAGAAAACGTATTTGGGATTGCAGCAAAGGGGTGGCCAGAGATACAGACCCCTATCATACATTTTTATAAGAGGAAACAGAAAAGAGAGAAAGACACGGTAGATAATGCAGTCAAGGCAGAGGCAACATTGGTGCAAAAGAAATTAGCAACAATATCCATGGAAGTGGCTGTACTTACAAACATTTTTCCAGGGCAGTTTGAAGCAGCCTCTGCCCAACAAGGGGGGGTTTCCCATAGGGTCATGCCACGGGGGGATTCCCCCAACTAGGAGGAGTAGATCCACAGCAAGGAGTTGGGTTCCAGTAGCTAGGAGGGTATGCCCAACCAGGGGCATATCAGCCACAAGGGTACTATCAGCAAGGGGGGTATTATACACAGATGGGATATTCTCAACAGGGCAAGGGATATTCACAGAGATGGAGGAGCTAGAGGTATGGGGGAGCAGGGCCCACATTTGGGGGACCATGTTTTTTGTGTGGGCAGATTCGACACTTTGTTTGGATATGCCCACACAGACAACAGCCTCACTGCGGCCAAGGGGAGCGAGGGGGGTGACAGGTATATGTGCAACCCATGCAACTACAGATTCAACTCAATCAACTACAGGTGCAACCACCGCAAGCACAGATACAGCCACAGCAGATGCATGTGCACTTCACACAACTTGCAGGGCCCGTGGTTGCCCAGACACCACAAACAAACACTCAGCGGCAAGCAGCAATACCAGGTTCATGCACACATATATACACAGGGGGATAGCACATTGTTAGCTCAGAAAACAGTGCCATACTATATAGAACTGACCATACTTGGAGGTAACCGTTCCCATTTCAAGGACCAGGACCAACTGCCCAATAGGCCAGCCCACAGAGGACATGTATGTGTCCAATCCTTTTGATAACTGAAGACCCTGAAGAGGAACCAAAGGTAGCAGTGAAGGTTGGACAACATATTTTTTCATTTTTGGTCGACACAGGAGCCACCAAATTCTGCATTAAGGAGGGTGTCTTTCCCTTGTCGGACAAAGAGATGGACACAGGGATTTTCTGGGACTCTTGTAACAGTTCCTACAATGGAAGAGTTGCCACTCGCAATAGTCCCAAAGCAAATAGTAGTGCCCCTGTTGTATTAAAAAAACATTCCCATCATCATCATAATCATAACTTTATTTTGGCTGAAAGCAATGAATGTTTTACAAGCACAACATCCAGTAATATACAAAATAAAACATTGAAAATACATTTCCCATGAGTGAAGAGACAGGTTAAAGGCAGGTTTAAATTTAGTCTGAATGTCTCTAGATTATAGCGTAAATAGCTGAGTTCATACCAACAGCATATGTTCGGGCACAATGGTAACCAAGTATTTGTCAATTGAACAAGAACCATGAGGGTCTGAGCAAAGGGGCCTCGCTTGTGGGCATATTCCCCAGCGGAAACAAATTTTCTCCTGTGAGCACGGATCAGTGAGGGATATTTTCACAGGACAGATAGCTTTGTACTATTAGGGAATTTGGGGGGGCACATGATTTGTTAAGCTTTATTAAGTCCTCAACTGAGACATGATCTCTAAAGTCAAATGCATTGGTTCCCTGACGGTGGATTCTGGTAGAGCATATGATTTGCTCTTGATTGACAAATGAACAGCCCCTCATCACCCAGATTCAGTAAAGGCACTTGTTTAGAAGGGCATCGCTGGGCTCATGGTGGTTTGGTGCAAGCTCTAGGACCTGGTAACATCGGCCTGCTGCTATTACTGGTTAATGTATCCAGAGCAATACCCACCCAAATTGCTGGCCTTCCTGATCCCATATTGGGCACCCCAGGTACCTTAATTTCACGAGGGCCCGGGAGAAGCAGCGATGAGTCAATCCCACTGTGGGTGTAGTTGTTTAGGTCTTACTTAGGCAACTTAGGCAATACCTCCTCACATACTGGACCTACTAATGAATAAGTATTCGCTTTAGGCATATTGATAAGCCCTCTATCACTCTGAATAAATCCAATGTTGTCAGGGTTAGTTTCAGACACAGGCGAGCCATCATTCACTTAATTCTCTTGGTCCCCTTTTTTGGCTCCCAGGTCAGTCAAGATCCCCTCCTTGCAAATGCTACTGCCCACCAATTCAATCAAATTGAGATCTAATTTCTTCATTTGGGAGTGTCAGCCGCTTGCTCGCAGGAAAAGGAAAGGCCACATTGTCTTTTATCTGGCAGAGAATCACTGGAAAACCCCACTGATACCAGCTGTGGCCCCATTTCTGATGTCCCTCTATTCGTAGTCCCAGTTGTTTCTTCACCCTTTGTTGGCCCTTTAAGGGAACCCTGCAACCATGTGGATAAGTTACTCAGTTTTGTAAGATGAGGGAACTCCTTAGGTGTGGGCATCTTGTGCTGTGTTATGTTATTCCCTATCATGGTTGTGGGAATACAGGGAGTACAGGGAACGAGAGATTGACAGCGAAATTGAGGATCAAGGACATCTGGAGCTGCAGAGCTTAATGTCAATAAACAGCTGGTATGGATCCCAGGATCAAGACCAAAGGCAGTGACTTCCCCTGCGGCCATCCTGGGAGGAGCATCCAAGAAGGTTAGCAATAACACAGTTGCCATATTTTCATTGGTGAGGGACGGACATCCATCATTTTCATGTTTGCCAGGGTCTGCAAAGTCAGCAGTATCTTGGGCTACAGTCACCCGACACCCCATAAATTTAGACTTGATAGGCTGAATGGGGGCCAGATGAGCCCAGGAAATTGTAAATTTCTATGATGATGCTCAACGCCCAGCATTTTCTACGAGCGGGTTGTAGCAGTAATACAATTTATTGTGCACATAGTACCCCGAGTTATTCCTTTATTTGGTAGAAGTATTGACTGGGTGGGTACCTGGAATGAAAGACAAGGTATTTTGATTAGCCACAGAGTTTTTGTTTAGACCAGCACTACACAAAGAACCGGTACTAGGGATGACACTTACAATACATTAAGGGGGTAATTCATAGAATTCAGCGCACAAGTGGCGCACGCGGCTGGCGCACAGTGTGCGCGTGCGAATCCAAGTGCGCCAGCCGCGTGCGCAAGAATCCATTTCCGCGCACAGCATATTCATGGATTCCAGCCACCAAAACCAGCCGTGGCGCACAGTGGCGCAGCGACCCTGCAGCAGCGCCAGTTATGCCCCCAAGAACGCCTCTCGCGCAGGGAAAAGCCATCAATATACCCAATCCAGCGCAAAGGGCTGCGCTAACCCTGTACCAGCACAGCAAGCGGGCTACGTGTATCACTGGGGTGCGCGGGAAGTACCTCACGCGATTGGCCCCGTGCGAGCAGGATACGCGTATTTCAGGGGTGCGCGGGAAGTTCCACATGCGATTTCATCATGGTACGTGTATTTCAGGGGTGCGCGGGAATTTCCACACGCGATTGGGCCCGTGCAAGCAGGGTACGGATATCTCAGGGGTGCGCGGGAAGTTCGACACGCGATTCCATCAGGGTACGTGTATTTCGGGGTGCGTGTGAAGTTCCACACGCGATTCCATCAGGGTACGTGTATTTCGGGGTGTGCGTGAAGTTCCACACACGATATCAGCAGGGTACGTGTATTACAGGGTGCAGGGGAAGTTACACACGCGATTCCAGCAGGGTACGTTTATTTCAGGGGTGCGCGGGAATTTCCACACACGATTGGGCCCGTGCGAGCAGGGTACGCGTATCTCAGGGGTGCGCGGGAAGTTCCACACGCAATTCCTTCAGGGTACGTGTATTTCGGGGTGCGCGTGAAGTTCCACACGCGATTCCATCAGGGTACGTGTATTTCGGGGTGCGCGTGAAGTTCCACACGCGATATCAGCAGGGTACGTGTATTCCAGGGGTGCGCGGGAAGTACCACACGCAATTCCATCAGGGTACGTTTATTTCAGGGTGCAGGTGGAGTTACACACGCGATTTCATCATGGTACGTGTATTTCAGGGGTGCGCGGGAATTTCCACACGCGATTGGGCCCGTGCGAGCAGGGTACGCGTATCTCAGGAGTGCGCGGGAAGTTCCACACGCGATTCCATCAGGGTACGTGTATTTCGGGGTGCGCGTGAAGTTCCACACGCGATATCAGCAGGGTATGTGTATTTCAGGGTGCAGGGGAAGTTACACACGCGATTCCAGCAGGGTACGTGTATTTTAGGGGTGCGTGGGAATTTCCACACGCGATTGGGCCGTGCGAGCAGGGTACGCGTATCTCAGGGGTGCGCGGGAAGTTCCACACGCGATTCCATCAGGGTACGTGTATTTCAGGGTGCAGGGGAAGTTGCACACGCAATTTCAGCAGGGTACGTGTATTCCAGGGGTGCGCGGGAAGTTCCATACGCAATTCCATCAGGGTACGTGTATTTCAGGGTGCATGGGAAGTTCCACACGCGATTTCAGCAGGGTACGTGTATTCCAGGGGTGCGTGGGAAGTTCCACATGCGATTCCATCAGGGCACGTGTATTTCAGGGTGCAGGGGAAGTTCCACACGCAATTTCATTCCATCAGGGTACATGTATTAGAGGGGTGCGCGGGGAGCACCACACGTGAATTGCACGTGTGGGCCCTCCCAGGTGTTCCCTCTACACCCTCCACGGCACCTGCAGGTGGCTCACACCACAGGGGCCTACCCTGCACATGTCCTGCAGGCACCCCATCCACCATGGCCATGCCCCCCAGCCAACCCACATGTCAACTTGCACTACTGCCCACCAACGCATGTCCCCCTGCACCCCCAGCCACCAGGGGCACCAACCACCAGGCCCCCACCCATGTCTCCCACCACCCCCACCCCCCCAGTCACCAGGGGCAGCCTCCACCAGGCCCCCACCCATGTCTCCCACAACCCCCACCCCGCAGCCTACCAGGGGCAGCCTCCACCAGGCCCCCACCCATGTCTCCCAGCACCCACACCCCCCAGCAGTGCAGGGGCACCCACCACCAGGCCCCCACCCATGTCTCCCAGCACCCCCACCCCCCAGCCACCAGGGGCAGCCTCCACCAGGCCCCCACCCATGTCTATCAGCACCCCCACCCCTCAGCACTGTGGGGCACCTGCCAGCAGGCCCCCACCCATGTGCAACTCATGTACCCCTGCACCCCCACCCCCCAGCACTGTTGGGGCACCTGCCAGCACGCCCCACCCATGTCTCCCACCACCCCCACCCCCCAGCAGTACAGGGGCAGCCTCCACCAGGCCCCCACCCATGTCGCCCACCAGCCCCACCCCCCACTCCCCAGGGCCAGCCTCCACCAGGCCCCCACCCATGTCTCCCACCACCCCCACCCACCCAGGCACCAGGGGCAGCCTCCACCAGGCCCCCCACCCATGTCTCCCACCACCAAACCCCCCAGCCACCAGGGGCAGCCTCCACCAGGCCCCCACCCATGTCTCCCAGCACCCCCACCCCCCAGCACTGTGGGGCACCTGCCAGCAGGCCCCCACCCATGTCCAACTCATGTTCCCCACCACTCCCACCCCCCAGCACTGTGGGGCACCTGCCAGCAGGCCCCCACCCATGTCCAACTCATGTTCCCCACCACCCCCACCCCCCAGCACTGTGGGGCACCTGCCAGCAGGCCCCACCCATGTCTCCCACCACCCCCACCCCCCAGCAGTGCAGGGGCAGCCTCCAACAGGCCCCCACCCATGTCTCCCACCACCCCCACCCCCCAGCAGTGCAGGGGCAGCCTCCACCAGGCCCCCACCCATGTCTCCCACCACCCCCACCCCCCAGCCACCATGGCCAGCCCCCACCAGGCCCCCACTCATGTCCCCTATCACCCCCACCCCCCAGCCACCATGGGCAGCCTCCACCAGGTCCTCACAATCCCCAATCATGTGCGTTATGGTCAGCCTCCACAGCCAAAAAGCCCTACCAAGTAACCCATTCACCCACATGGAAATGGAAATTACATGTTACACCCCCAATGTTCATAAAGCAAATGAACCCATGTCCGTCACACACAATGGTTGCAATTGAATGGGAAAACACCCAACATGACATGCATGAAACCAATGAGATGATACCACACAGTGAAGTATGAAAACAAAATTGTATTAAAAAAAAAAGAATGCAAAAGAAATGAAACAAACTACAATGGCAATGAAAAAAAGATAAGCTGCATGTCCTTTTAAAAAAATAAAAACACCAAATCCTAATCCAAAAAAATGTTGTCCAAAGTCAAATGAAAAATAAAATCAATCCAATGAAGAACTATGTACAAAACTTCCAAGGGTCCATGAGCCCAACTGAACAAAGGAAACCTACAAAAAACCCTAACTAAAATGCAACTATATACAAAAAGTGGAGCAGTGTCCGTCGACTCCAAATCATAAGAACAAACAAAGGAAACCTAAAACTAAAGAACTATATACAAAGGCGGCGGGCAAGTCCAGCGGCTCACTCCGTGGTGTTCCGGGCCAGGGCATCATCGAACTCCAGTTCGATGTCCCGGAGGCGGTCCTGTTCCATGGCCCCGAGGGTCCGCAGGGACGACGCCGTGTCCACCTCCAACCCCCTGCGGATTGCCTCGAGGCACTCGGCCCGCCTCAGGGCCCTCCGCATGGAGTTCTCCACCCTGACCATTGTGAGCCGTGCCTCTTCCGCCCGCCGCCGCTCCGCATCTATGGCGTGGCCCAACCGCTGCCACACGGAAGACACTCTCTGTCCTGGGTCCTCCTGCCCTCCGGCCGATGCCTGCCCCTCCGATGTCGAAGGCCCCGAGCCTTCATGGCTCCCACCATGTTGCTGCTGCTGCTCTGCCTCTGCCCGTGCACTGCCTCCTGCTGCCTGCACATCCTCCGCCGGCTGGGGTGCAGTCGTAGATGTGGCCACCCCTGCTGGACGTCCGACTCCCGACTGTGGCAGGGATGCCTCCTCCACCAGCCTAGCCGCACCGTCAGAGGCAGCTCAACAGGGCACCCAGGTGACTGATGGGTGGGAAGATGGCACAGAGGACGACTGGCGCGTAGGGGGTCCAGTTAAGTTGGGGTTCGGAGCAAGCCCCATCAGATGGAGGAATCCGGCCTGGGTGACCTGTCCCAGCAGGCTGACGTGGTCAACGAGCCATTCGAGATGACGTGCAGTCTCTCCATGAAAAGACTGCAGGTCACCTCGCATGGCCCATTGACGCAACGCCACACCAGCCAGGACAGGCTCAACCCGGACCTGGATAGCCACGTCCGCAGGCAGAGGAAGGCCAGTTGACGTCAGCTCATCCCCTGCCTGAAAACAGGTCTGGACGTAGACATCCCTGCTGGTGCAAGATGATGCAGGGACAGGATCGGGGACAGGATTGCACACAGGCACCTCCGCGGTGGCCTGTGCTGCCTCCTGTCCCTGGTCCTGCACTGCACCACTAGCACCAGTGGGATCCCCACCTCCAGACCCCGTCTCTGGTGCTTGCACGGCCTCCTCCTCCACCAAACCCCCCACCAACCTGGATGACTCCGTGCCATCTTCCCCTGTTGGGCCCTGTGGGGTCCCAGCTGCCCCTTCTGCTGCCGAGGAGTCCAACTCCAACCTCCGCCTCTTGGACCTCCCCCCGGCAGCTGTGGCCTGGGACGCGGCACCGGACTCCTCACTCCCCGACGAGATGACAACACGGGAGGGGAGCCGGGCCTTGCGTCTCCGGCTGGCGGTGGGATCCCCGCCGCTGTGCTCCACAGCACCTTCTCCGCCCTCTTCATCAGTTGACGCTGCAGACAGGGAGAAACAAAACACAGGCATCAGGGCACTGTACAATGGACACATACACACATGACAGTTGCACATGAGTGGCATTGGCAAACCTCAGACATGTCATCACAATCCCCAACACACATGTCATTACAACTCGCACACATGAGCCATACCACAGCCATATCGCAACTGCCACCACCATCCATACACATACAACAGCATTAGCAGCCAAAGGTGAGCCAGACATCACATGCAACACAGGAAGTGCACCACACATGTACACACACCACCACACTTGCATGCATGTGTACACCTCTGCCAAGTGTCGCACTGTTCAGACGGGCATCCATGTCACAACTGCCAATCAGGCTTCCACATACCGCTGTCACATGCATCCATGTTGCATCACTGTTGCACCATTGTCAAATACACACACATGCACATGTACACAGTGCTGATACATGCAGCCGAAAACAACATACATGCGTGACATCACGGACATGTCTACTTACATACACATTCATCCAAACATGTGTGCCCACACAACTGCATTTGGCATGCAAGCCTACACACACAAGCACCATCCATGTCTCACACATTACAGCCCTCGCATGTGTCAGCCCCACGGCCCTGTACACCCCCACCGATACTCGACCCCATACAAACAGATGTGCAACCTGCACACTACCGAATAATCACCACACGCACTGCTCACAATCAGGATGCATGTAAACTCACCGCTCGACTCCAGACGGGTCTGCTTCTCTAGGACCTGGACGTGGAGCGCTGGGGATATGCGTTCCAGGACCCTCATCTGTTCTTCCGACAAGTGGCCCCGGCGCCCCTTGGCATCCGCTGCCTTCAAGAGGCGCCGGGCCTTGTTCAGGGTCCTGGACCTGAAGTCCTCCCAGCGCTTCCTGACATGTTGTAAGTCGCGGACTGCCACCCCCTCCACGTTGATGGCAGTCACGATGTCAGTCCAGATCCGAGTCCGTCCTTCCTTGTCGGCGCGGGAACTTCCGAAGAGGGCATCATACTGCCCCAGGACTTGCTCCACCAGGACACCAACTTCGGTGGCACTGAAGCTGGTGCCCCTCTGCCTCTCTGGCCGGGGGTTGTCAGTGGTCACAGATGGTGTTTGCCCCGACATGACAACCCCAGAGGCAGGAGTGGGTGGGCAACTGGGTCCTGGGGCTGGGCTGTGGAGCGATGGAATCCCAGTCGGGAGTCTTCGGTTCCAGCAGGGGTGGTCACAGCAACAGCACCCCTGGCTGATGTGCAGCCAGCAAATGGCAGTTCACGTGGGCAGCAGGCAGTCAGGCAGCAGCAGATGGCAGGTGGGAGCGTGCTCGGGGCTCTGGGGGCAGTAGTTCGGCCTTCTGGGCAGGAGCATGGTCTTCCGTGTGCATACGCGTGGCCAGCTTGATACGGAGTGATTTGGCACGTGAAAAATCTGCACGTCAGCGTGTAATTTGAGGAAAGGCCCTTAGCGCGTAAGCACGTCTGCACGCATACGCATTTTCATTAGACAGAAGGCCCCTCAAGCGCAAGCGCCCCTGTGACGTGACGCGTACAGACGTGCATGGGCATTTCAGCGCACGTGAAAAACTGTACGTCCGCGTGTAATACGAGGAAAGGGCCCATGCGCGTAAGCGCGTGTGGAAACTGCACGTCCGCGTATAATACGTGGAAAGGGCCCATGCGCGTAAGCGCGTGTGGAAACTGCACGTCCGCGTGTAATACGTGGAAAGGGCCATGCGCGTAAGCGCGCGTGGAAACTGCATGTCCGCGTGTGATACAGGAAAGGGCCTATGCGCGTAAGTGACGTGACGCACACGTGCATTTCCCTCAGCACGGGTTAAAGGTGAGCGGGCCCAGCAGTTCGCTGTACGTGCCTTTCGTGGAGACCGACGTGTGTTGCTGCTTCCTGTTGTTTCGCGCGCCATCACAACTTCACAGCTATCAAGAACGTATCTCTACTTTTGGCGTGGGTATTGGCTACGCGTGTTTTTCTGCATCGCGCTAGTCAGACGGTGAGTCACACACGCTCTTTTTCCCACTTCGGGTGCCCCTGTGTATCGCACCCATTTTCGATGTCATAGTAGCCTGCGTGTCCCACGCGTACGCTTTATTCGTGTTACTGGGTGCCACCGCGTACTGCGGGAGGTTGAATCCACGCACGTGGGCTGCAGGGTTGTGTGCACGGTTTTACTGCAGTTTTGGGGTGCCTGAGCGTTGCGTGACCCGTCACCACATCACCGGGGTCACATACAGCCTTGCAGGTGCAGGGGGGCTGTTAACATCTTGCTTCCCACCCCCTTCACCCCAATTGCCCAGGTCAATTGTGGTGTACACCTCCCATTGGCACCACTCCATCTGTGCCAGCACTACTACATCTGTGTCATGGTTGGGAGGCCACCAAAGGTGAGGGGCGCCTCAGCTGGGCATACTCCTCGTGGCGGGCGTGGTCGGGGACGTGGCCGTGGTGACCAGGGAGTAGGGGGACTCCAGGGTGTCCAGGGCAGCCACAGAGGGGGAAGAGGCAGGGGTGCGCCACTTGAGCACAATGTTGTGCCATGTGTCGGTGCAGCAATGCCACCACCCCCTGTGGTTTCGGGGGATGCAGCTCCTGCATCTGGCACTGGCACCCATATGACCCGGCAGTCCGTTCCATCGACTGCCACGGGCCCAAGGGTGGTGGTAGCTGCAGGTGCAGCTGTGGACACCGCCACCCAGGCTCAGGGTCTGCCAGCGCAGGCTGCGTTGGCACTTGAAGAGCCCTTGGTAGATTTCCAACAGGCCAGGGGGGAAACCATAGGGGCGGGACGGGCTGCTCAGACCAAGACACGTGTCCCTGGGGCAGTCATGTCATCTGCTGCCCCGAACAGCCGGGTGTTGACAAGTGCAGGGGCAGATGCACCCAACAGCACCGCGGTTGTGAGTCTGCCAACCAGGACCGTTGCGGCCAACCACCCTGCCACAGCTGATGTTGCTGCGCAGGGTCCATTAGTGGGCACCCAGCTGCCACTGACACAAGTCAGACCTCTGGTCATCCCTCCACCTGCCACTCCCTTGGCTCAATCCACCGAACCCACTGGCCATGCTGGTCAGGGCGGCATTAGCCAGCCAGGGTCTGCGCCACAGTCCAAGAGGAGGAAGGTTGCACCTGCAGCACAGGCTGGGACCCCACACACAGCCACGACCTCCTGCACGTCGAGGAAGAAGCCTTTCTGTAAGCAGGAACTGGACTTCCTCGTGGACTACGTGCGGGGCCACAGCCGTGACATGCTAATGGGTGCCAATAGTCAGACCACGGCTGCCCAACGTGACACCCACTGGAAGCATGTTGCGGAACATGTCAGTTCTATCGGCCATGAGGTGCGCACGGCGCAGGAGTGTAAAAAGCTTAGGAATGACATCAAGCGCAGCACTAAGGCCAAGTGTGCCTCAAATTACAACTTGACTCTGGTGACTGGCGGTGGGCCTGCACCAGAGGAGGAAGAACTCACTCAGCATGAGGCTCTTGTTGCGGAGCTCATACCACCTGAATTGGTCGAAGGAGTGGGAGAGAAGCTGGACTTTGATGCCCAGTCCAGTGAGTGTTGATGCGTGTTTGTTGAGGACGTGTGTGTTTCACTTGTGGGATGTGTTGTGCATGATTGCTGCTACATGTGACGTGTACATGGTTCTGATGTGTAAGTAATGCAATGCTACCGTCATGCATGTCTCCTCTGCCTGCATGCAGGACTCCATGTAGGCATGCTCCCTTGCCCCTCCTCTGCCACTCTGCACCCCAGTTCCACCTTTGCACTGGTCTGCTCCAATCTTGCCAATGTGTAGTTTCTTGTTCATGTGTCCTGTGTAGATGCTAACTTCCAGCGTACAATCTGCCAGACATATGCCATGTGGTACAGCCTTAGTACTCGATGCAGGGTATCTCACTTGTACTGTGCATGGGTCAGATGTCCCACAGGGACATGAGTGCCCATTCATGCTCCATGTGCATTGCACGCATGCCCCTATGTGTCCTTGACTGGATGATCACTGTAATATAAGTCCTTGGTTACATACATTGCCTGCCATCTCATCAGCCTTCCCATGTCAACTGTGGCTCAGTCCTGCGTTGCACACATGTTTAGGCTCTGACAATCTGTTTGGCTCACAGGCCTCAGCCTGTTCAATGGCCAATGACTCTGTCCAACTCTTGTTGTGTCTTCTTCACACGTGGGCGGCCTCCGGAGTTTCCATCATGTGTCCTGCCCACTGTCCCAGCATCATTTGCAGTGTTGTAATTTGAATCACATGAAGCTGTTGATGCCAGTCAACACTGCCTGTCAATACACAGGTGTATGGTCAGCCTTTTGATACCATGCTAGGCATCCCTGCTTTGGTACTGGGGTGGAGGGGTGCTTGGCTTCTAGACATGGTACACATTGAATGCACAATGCACGTGATGTCTGATTTTGACATTGCACTGCCTTCACATTTCCTGGCACACACCATGTAGTGCTTGTACATGTAGGTAGTGAGTGGCGTACACATTTTCTGCACTGCATAGTCCCACTTCCATGGAAACTGCCACCTTTCAACAGGTCTGATCACAGAAGCTATTCAAAGTAGACCCAGCATGCATGCCAGGTCATATGTTGTGTGTCACATGTCTGCCTGATGCCTTTGCTGTCGGTATGTGTGTGTGTCGTGTGCTTCTGACATGTGTATTGACCTTTTCCTCTCTATTTTTCAGGTGATGACGCAATGGAGGCAGAGGATGGTGTTGTCATGCCAGACACAGGGTTGGTAACGCCACATCAACCCGGCACTAGTGGGGGTCGTGGGGTGGTAGGCCACGAAAACCCCCAAGTGCTGCAGTCCATCTTGTCTCTGGCTGCCTATGAGTCCATCCTTGATGACGACTCTGACGTCCATGTTGAGTTGGATGACCATCAAGTCCATGTGTCAGGGGTGAGTGATTCTGATGTGGACACTCCTCTGTCTGCGACCCCTGCACTGAAGGATCAGACAGTCTTGGTTCCTCCGCCCATGGTGGATCGGGACGCAGGGTCACCCTCCACACCAGTCACTGATGTGCCTGGGACATCACGTCGACGGGGGCATGTAGTCGTGCAGCCGCAGGCGGTGCCAACACAGCAAGGACCCCCGGTCCTTGGGTCCCGCAGGGGTCAAGCCCGGCAACGCGGTCGCCGCGCGCAACCGCTGTATACTGAGTGGGAGCAAGACATGACTGCCAATTCCGAACGGCAGGGGGCAGCAATGGAGAACATCGCTGAGAGCATGGAGCGTGTGGCCCGATCTGTGCTCCCCACTGCTAGGCAGGTGCTTCTCCAGCAGCAGGCGGCACGGTCCACGGCCCGCTTGCTCAGGCTGGGCATGGCGGCCTCAGACAGGGCACGCCAGGCTGAAATGTCGTCTCTGCGTCAAGAAATTGCTGCTCACGCAGAGGCGCACATGGATGCCTTGAGGGAGGAGTATGCTTCCCTCAGATCCACTCTGGGTGTCCTTATGATGTCCCAGAGGCAGCGGGCAGAGGAGAGGTTTGCACAGCTTGAGTGTACCATCTCGGCTGAGCTACAGGCTTGCCGGGAGGTGCAGCGGTTGTCCAGCCAGGCCTTGCAGGAGGAACTCTGTGTTACACGTGCTACCTTGCAAGAGGAAGCACGTGTATCACGGGAGGTTCTGCATGCAGACCTACGTCACATCGCCACACAGAACCAGGCTCACCCGTCCGGCAGACTTGCTGCTGACGAGGGGCAAGCTGCGGCTAGGCGTGGCCAGGCTACTGTGCCACGTCCTCCTTTCCAGGATGAGCCAGACTCGGACGACCATCTATCTCCCACATAGGTCGTGCTGTGCAGGCGTTGAGCCCATGGAGGATTTTTTTTTGGCTCAGCATCATCGCATGTGGATGTTGAGCAGCACCCTGTACCTCCCCCCTCCTGGGTGCCTCCCCTCCCCCCCGGGTCGTATGTGGCCATTTTTGATTTTTCTTTTAGTTTAGTTAGTTAAGTTTCTGTTTGATAGTTAGTTTAAATAGGTAATGTAGGTTTTCCATAGTTAGTGTAATTAGTTAATAGTTGATTTAGTTTAAAATTGCTAGTCTATTGTGCTTTCATGTGATGGTGCGGTGCTTTGTGGCTTTTGAAGGCATCCACTGGCTGTTCCAGCTGGGCCCTTCATGGTTGTCTTGTGTATGTGTTTGCTGCTTGGGTTCCTTGACTCACATATGCCACTCCTGCCTCCCTTATCCATGGGCTCGCAAGGATGGTTCGGTGTTACAGCATTTTACACAAGGGCATTGGACTGTCATATCTGTGGCATGTCTGGTGCTGTGTGACTTGTGTTGACACCCCTAGTGGGGATGATTTAGGTGTCATTGTCCACTGTTCAGCTTTTGCTAGATGGGGTGTGTCATGATTAATGTGGACATTGATTGCTATGCATTGTGTAGTATGTTTCATTTCTTTCCTGTACATGTGCTTGTTGCAATTCATGCTGTAGTTAGTGTTCCACACTTTGCAGGTGAAAGACGGACTGATGGTGTGATTTGTGATGTGACTCTCTGACATGGTCAAGTAATGAGATGCCTGATGAGACACACACAGATGACTTTGAAGCATTAATCATGTGTTTCATGCCCTTTCTGCAGGGGGATGAGCCTCCAGAGCACCTTTGCCAGCAGACATGTCCCATTGGACGACGGAATTCTGGACCCGTTTGTTGGTGCCCACATGCACATGTGTGGAGAAGCAGAGGCACAGTGATTGCAGACCCACATCCTAGAACTGCTGACATATTCCAAGGAACTCCAGGCAAGGTGAGCATCACAGGGGGGCCACGACACAGCAAAGCTTGCACCAGGCGAGCTGCACATGCAGGCTTAGTCACAGCACTGAGGGTGAGCTTAGACGAATATTGGTGTTGAAGCACACAATGCAGCTCAGATGTGTTTGTGGACTGATGGCTGCTGATAGTAGGGTTGTCTGGGACACATGCAGGGGCAGTGGCACATACCCTCCGGTACACCAAGGTCCATTGAGGCACTTGTATCAACCATGTAGCCTTCCGAGACATGGAAAGGGGCAGCTCACAGGGACATGCAGCAAGGGACATACTCGGGTGCAGTGCATGTCTTTTCCCCGTGCTTCATGATAAATGCACTGCCAACTTTGTTTCGGTCATGGTGATACGCAACTTGCTCTGTAGTCATGGCTTGCTATATGGGTCTGTCTGCTTACCCAGGGAACATTGCCTGTTGTGTGAATTGTGACAAATTGGTGTTCCATTTGCCACGCACCCAGCAGCGGCTGCCTTACTGCATTGACTGTGTATGACCCGTCACAGGGGTGATGTTATATATGGGTACGAAGCATCAACCACAGATTGTCTGTTTGTAGAGTAGTCTGTTGCTATGGGGCATGTTTGGTGTTGTGTTTTTGTGCAATTGGCACGTACAGGTTGTTGACTGTGTCTCTCTTTGCAGCATTGCAGTGCTCCTGTAACCGGACCTGAGAGTGCGCAGGCAGGAGGCCAGCACTCAAAACCAGACCTAAGTGTCTTGTTGTTTTTCTTACAAACTGCTCTGCATAGGTTTGCTGGGGAGTGTACTGATGCATGGATTTATGTGTGGTTCAATTTGGTATGTTTTTTTCTCCCTAATCACCCGTGATCCTATGCAATTTTGAAACCTGTACCCTCTACCCGGTGTTCCTGCTTCCCGTGCCTATCCAAGCAACGTTCCCTGACCCTCTTTCCCCACTGGGGTTGCGGATGCCTGTGTAAGACCGAACTTGCAGGCGCCAAAACCCTAGAGGGGGTGGTTGGTTCGTACCACTCCTGAGCCTGGACTACAGAAGGCCATGACAATGATGTCCAAGTCTGTTTGGATTGTGTATGTGTTCATGCAGGTTGTACATTTTCGTGCATTCCCTAGTTTCATGTGTCATTCCTCCTCCCCTCTCCTGCCGCTCATTCCAGTCATACAGTGTGTCAACACCTGTCCCGACTGCATATACCTGAACCTCCTTCCCCACCAGGGTCTCAGGGGCCTGTGTGAGTTTGACCTTGCAGGCACCCGGGACATGGTGGGGGTGGTTGTTTCGTGACACTCCCGCTCCTGTACAGGGGACCTCTGACAGTACACATCCATTCATGGTGCATCATCCTATGTCATGTACCACACATGTCTCACATCCTGTCGTGACATTGTTTTGCTGTGCTAACTTGGTTGTTGCATCATTGTGGTAGTACTTGGCCTTTGTGAGGTACTGCTACGTCAAGTCATCTACTGGAGGGTGTTTGGGTTTGTTTTTATGCCTTGGATTTTGTGATTTCGGAAATGAGTGTGGATTCTGAGGGTTCAGGCATCTTTTTGCACACAAGGTGGGAGATGGTGACGAAAGGTAAAGGTGATCCTGTGGCCAGGTGGAATTGAGGTTTGGAGGCTCCATGACCCAGGTGCAGTTGTTCAGTGGGTCATGGTCATTTGTGAGGGAGGGGGGGTTGTTGTTGATAGTTGCCTTGCCCTGCAGTGTGATGGGAACTCTGACATAGTAATGGTGGTATCCCATGTACATGTTGTGTTCTGCTGATCAATGCCTGTTCATGTGTTGTGTTTTCCTTTCAGGTGCGAGGGGATAGTTGTGGTTTGACATGCTGGGGTGTACACATGGTGGATGTTCACATGTGATGTGTAGGGAACACTGATGGTCACTTGAGTGCACATGCATATGTGGAGTGCATGTCCTTGCAGAATCACACACTTGCACTCTGATGCACTACATGTACTCCCACCCTTGCATATACACGTGTACACTGTTTGCCTTCTGGTGCCCACTGTGTCCCGGCAGCACATGTTCTGTGACCGATCATGGATCCAGTACATGCCTAATTTGATGTTTGACGTGGTCTGTCACTTAGATGTGATGCTCAGGGTGTGCATCACACACAATGGCTGTTCACTGTGCTTTGCGCTGAGCAGTGTGATGCAGGAGTAGGACACTGCACACATGAGCTGCAGTGTTGATTTTGCAGTGCATAATGTGCATGTAGACAGGCATTCATTGTGATGTTACGTCTACGACTGTTGTAATGCATTTGGAAATGACTTATTTTGGGTGTGAGGTTGTTGGTCTGTCATTTCATCTGATTCCGGGTCAGGCAGCAGTGTCCGATGCCACTGTGCATTTAGGACATGGCAATGTGTACCTTATCGTTACTGCATTGGTGTATGGGTATTGCGTGCCATGTCATGTTGATGTTTGGGAGGGTTTGAGTGACATGACAGTGATGGCCATGGCCTGGTTTGCAGGTGTGTGTGATGCACACCTTGCATGTCCGTGTCATCCGCTTATCAGAGCAACTAGCTGGGGGTAGATTTCTCTCCGCAGCAGGGCCCTCCCCCTGGAACAGACTTCCGGCCTGACTTGAACTTGAGGGGAATCATCTCCAGTTCTGGAAGCACCTCAAGACCTTCCTCTTTGCTTCTGCTTACTGTCTGCCTCTCCTTTGCAGAATTCTCCACTGGAAATGCACAGGAGCTGCAACTGAGCCACTCTCACCGACCTCGGTCCCTGCCCCAGCCACTCTCCACTTGCACTGCCTCCCTGGCAACCCCTGCACTGCAGTACTGTCTCTCTATCCCTACAGCCCTCCCTTCCCAGCACTTGTCTGCACTTACCTTTGTAGTTGCCACCAGGCGACCTATGTATTATTTTTTTGGGCTACTTCCCCTGTACTGGACTCCCCCCCACCCTTCCCCTTGCACTTTTCCCATTCCCCCTACCCCTGCACTTGCACGATCCCAATGACACCTGGCCTAGTAGTACCGTTCTCTGTGTTCCCTTGTTCCCCCCTCCCTGCCTCATTGCGCCTTGGAATACTTGTGTATGGCCCATATCATGTCATATGTCATATGTGTGCCTTTTGGTCACACAGGATAGCTTGTGTTTAAGTAGCTAGGGATGCAGACGATGTGGCACTTCCATGGCAACTATCTCAGGGTGGTAAGGTTGTGACAGTTGACTGTCTCTTTGTCATCGATTGTCACCTGGTATGTGCCAGGCCTGTGTGCACTCCGCAGGGGTGGGAGTTTAGGTGAAAAATGTGGCCACAAGCTGGGTCGGGGCTTCCTCGCCACGTGCCCTGTCCCCTCCCATGGGCAGCGCCTGTGGTTGGGGATGTGGGGGCACCACCATGTCCACCGGGACGCCCTGCCGTGTTGCAACATTGTGCAGGACACATGCTGCCACAATGATCCTGCACACTACTGGTGGTGCATAGAGTAGTTGCCCACCAGAGCGGTCAAGGGAGCGGAAACGTGACTTGAGCACTCCGAATGTGCGCTCCACTATGCCCCTGGTTGCAATATGGACGGCGTTGTATCTTACCTGGGGTGGTGTGGTGGGGTTCCGGATTGGCGTCATCATGTGGTTGCTCAGAGGGTAGGCACTGTCCCCTGGGGAGATGATAATAGTTGAGATTATTAGGGTTTGGGTATTTGTCTGTGTTTGACTTGCATGCATGTGCAAGGGCATTTGTACTGACCTAGGAGCCATGTGTCGCCATGCTGCCCAGCTTCCAGGGCCCGGCTCAGGGCGGACATTCTGTATATGAAACTGTCATGGGTGGAGCCAGGGTAGTTTGCATAGACAGAGGTGATGATTCCCTTTGCATCACATACCACCTGTACATTGATGGAATGCCAGTGCTTGCGGTTTCGGTAGATGTGCTCAATGGCCCTAGGTGGACGTAGGGCCACATGGGTGCAATCTATGGCACCGAGCACTTTGGGGAAGTGTGCCACCCTGAACAAATCCAGGACAACGGCCTGCCTTTCTGCGGGTGTTCTGGGCATGTATATGTGCCTGCGGACTGAGGGGCGCTCTGTCATGATTGCCAGTACCTGGTGTAGGCAGCGTGACTGCGTGGCCTGTGAGACCCCCCCCACTATGGCAGTGGTCCGCTGAAATGACCCAGTGGCCAAAAAATGCAGGACATTGAGCAGCTTCTCCAAGGGGCTCAATGCTTGGGAGCAAAGGGTGGGGAATGTGAGGTCATCTTCCCACTCCCTGACCAGGTCTAGGATGATATGGGGTGGAAACCTATACCTGCCATAGACCTGGTCGTCAGGCATCCCAAAAAGGCTTGTCTGTGGTGCGAAAATGCGTGCCCTGGCTATTCTCCTCCTCCTGCGGTGTCCCACGATCAGTGCAGCGACAAATGAGGCATTCATCGTAGCTGTATATACGCATTTGTTGTTTGCGTGCACTTTTATGCTGTGCGCGGGGACGCTTCCGCCTGCCTTCATGTGGCAGACGCGTTGACGCCTGTGCACGTCTTTTGCCGTGCGCGTGTTTCCCGTATTCGGATACGGTCCGAGTGTCATCGCGTGTGATTGGAGGGGAGTGTGCGTACACGCAACTGGCCGGGGTACGTGTGTTTCGGGGTGCGCGGGAAGTTCCACACGCGATTAGCCTGGGTACGTGTGTTCCGGGGTGCCGGGAACTTTCACACGCGATTGGTGGAAATCCACATGTGTTCTGTCATCACGTGCAATGAGGGATACACCTGCGTGCGTCACGTCACAGACGCGCTCACGCGCTAAGGGCCTTTGGTCCAATGAAATCGCATATGCGTGCTGCCGTGCATACGCGCATGGCCCTTTCCTCGTATTACACGCGGACGTGCAGTTTTTCACGCGCGCTGAAATGCGCATGCACGTCTGTACGCGTCACGTCACAGGGGCGCTTGCGCTTGAGGGGCCTTCTGTCCAATGAAAATGCGTATGCGTGCAGACGCGCTTATGCGCTAAGGGCCTTTCCTCCAATTACACGGTGACATGCAGATTTTTCACGTGCCAAATCACTCCGTATCAAGCTGGCCACGCGTATGCACACGGAAGACCACGCTCCTGCCCAGAAGGCCGAACTACTGCCCCCCAGAGCCCTGAGCACGCTCCCACCTGCCATCTGCTGCTGCCTGACTGCCTGCTGCCCACGTGCACTGCCATTTGCTGCCTGCACATCAGCCAGGGGTGCTGTTGCTGTGACCACCCCTGCTGGAACCGAAGACTCCCGACTGGGATTCTATCGCTCCACAGCCCAGCCCCAGGACCCAGTTGCCCACCCACTCCTGCCTCTGGGGTTGTCATGTCGGGGCAAACACCATCTGTGACCACTGACAACCCCCGGCCAGAGAGGCAGAGGGGCACCAGCTTCAGTGCCACCGAAGTTGGTGTCCTGGTGGAGCAAGTCCTAGGGCAGTATGATGCCCTCTTCGGAAGTTCCCGCGCCGACAAGGAAGGACGGACTCGGATCTGGACTGACATTGTGACTGCCATCAACGCGGAGGGGGTGGCAGTCCGCGACTTACAACATGTCAGGAAGCGCTGGGAGGACTTCAGGTCCAGGACCCTGAACAAGGCCTGGCGTCTCTTGAAGGCAGCGGATGCCAAGGGGTGCCGGGGCCACTTGTCGGAAGAACAGATGAGGGTCCTAGAACGCATATCCCCAGCGCTCCACGTCCAGGTCCTAGAGAAGCAGACCCGTCTGGAGTCGAGCGGTGAGTGTACATGCATCCTGATTGTGAGCAGTGCGTGTGGTGATTACACATCTGTTTGTATG
Source organism: Ambystoma mexicanum (assembly GCF_040938575.1). Lineage (NCBI taxonomy): Eukaryota > Metazoa > Chordata > Amphibia > Caudata > Ambystomatidae > Ambystoma > Ambystoma mexicanum. The sequence continues at coordinate 359,907,667 of NC_090922.1, forward strand.
GGGTCGAGTATGGGTGAGGGTGTACAGGGCCGTGGGGCTGACACATGCGAGGGCTGTAATGTGTGAGACATGGATGGTGCTTGTGTGTGTAGGCTTGCATGCCAAATGCAGTTGTGTGGGCACACATGTTTGGATGAATGTGTATGTAAGTAGACATGTCCGTGATGTCACGCATGTATGTTGTTTTCGGCTGCATGTATCAGCACTGTGTACATGTGCAGGTGTGTGTATTTGACAAGGGTGCAACAGTGATGCAACATGGATGCATGTGACAGCGGTATGTGGAAGCCTGATTGGCAGATGTGACATGGATGCCCGTCTGAACAGTCATCTCGTCGGGGAGTGAGGAGTCTGGTGCCGCGTCCCAGGCAGCAGCTGCCGGGGGGAGGTCCAAGAGGCGGAGGTTGGAGTTGGACTCCCCTGCAGCAGAAGGGGCAGCTGGGACCCCACAGGGCCCAACAGGGGAAGATGGCACGGAGTCATCCAGGTTGGTGGGGGGTTTGGTGGAGGAGGAGGCCGTGCAAGCACCAGAGACGGGGTCTGGAGGTGGGGATCCCACTGGTGCTAGTGGTGCAGTGCAGGACCAGGGACAGGAGGCAGCACAGGCCGCCGCGGAGGTGCCTGTGTGCAATCCTGTCCCCGATCCTGTCCCTGCATCATCTTGCACCAGCAGGGATGCCTATGTCCAGACCTGTTTTCAGGCAGGGGATGAGCTGACGTCAACTGGCCTTCCTCTGCCTGCGGACGTGGCTATCCAGGTCTGGGTTGAGCCTGTCCTGGCTGGTGTGGCGTTGCGTCAACGGGCCATGGGAGGTGACCTGCAGTCTTTTCATGGAGAGACTGCACGTCATCTCGAATGGCTCGTTGACCACGTCAGCCTGCTGGGACAGGTCACCCAGGCCGGATTCCTCCATCTGATGGGGCTTGCTCCGACCCCCTCCTCAACTGGACCCCCTACGCGCCAGTCGTCCTCTGTGCCATCTTCCCACCCATCAGTCACCTGGGTGCCCTGTGGAGCTGCCTCTGACGGTGCGGCCAGGCTGGTGGAGGAGGCATCCCTGCCACAGTCGGGAGTCGGACGTCCAGCAGGGGTGGCCACATTTACGACTGCACCCCAGTCGGCGGAGGATGTGCAGGCAGCAGGAGGCAGTGCACGGGCAGAGGCAGAGCAGCAGCAGCAACATGGTGGGAGCCATGAAGGCTCGGGGCCTTCGACATCGGAGGGGCAGGCATCGGCCGGAGGGCAGGAGGACCCAGGACAGAGAGTGTCTTCCGTGTGGCAGCGGTTGGGCCACGCCATAGATGCGGAGCGGCGGCGGGCGGAAGAGGCGCGGCTCACAATGGTCAGGGCGGAGAACTCCATGCGGAGGGCCCTGAGGCGGGCCGAGTGCCTCGAGGCAATCTGCAGGGGGTTGGAGGAGGACACGGCGTCGTCCCTGCGGACTCTCGGGCCATGGAACAGGACCGCCTCCGGGACATCGAACAGGAGTTCGATGATGCCCTGGCCCGGAAAACCACAGAGTGAGCCGCTGGACTTGCCCGCCGCCTTTGTATGTAGTTCTTTAGTTTTAGGTTTCCTTTGTTTGTTCTTATGATTTGGAGTCGACGGACACTGCTCCACTTTTTGTATATAGTTGCATTTTAGTTAGGGTTTTTTGTAGGTTTCCTTTGTTCAGTTGGGCTCATGGACCCTTGGAAGTTTTGTACATAGTTCTTAATTGGATTGATTTTATTTTTTATTTGACTTTGGACAACATTTTTTTGGATTAGGATTTGGTGTTTTTATTTTTTTAAACGGACATGCAGCTTATCTTTTTTTCATTGCCATTGTAGTTGTTTCTCATTGGTTTCATGCATGTCATGTTGGGTGTTTTCCCATTCAATTGCAACCATTGTGTGTGACGGAGATGGGTTCATTTGCTTTATGAACATTGGGGGTGTAACATGTAATTTCCATTTCCATGTGGGTGAATGGGTTACTTGGTAGGGCTTTTTGGCTGTGGAGGCTGACCATAACGCACATGATTGGGGATTGTGAGGACCTGGTGGAGGCTGCCCATGGTGGCTGGGGGGTGGGAGTGATAGGGGACATGAGTGGGGGCCTGGTGGGGGCTGTCCATGGTGGCTGGGGGGTGGGGGTGGTGGGAGACATGGGTGGGGCCTGCTGGCAGGTGCCCCACAGTGCTGGGGGGTGGGGGTGGTGGGGAACATGAGTTGGACATGGGTGGGGGCCTGCTGGCAGGTGCCCCACAGTACTGGGGGGTGGGGGTGGTGGGGAACATTAGTTGGACATGGGTGGGGGCCTGCTGGCAGGTGCCCCACAGTGCTGGGGGGTGGGGGTGGTGGGGAACATGAGTTGGACATGGGTGGGGGCCTGCTGGCAGGTGCCCCACAGTGCTGGGGGGTGGGGGTGGTGGGGAACATGAGTTGGACATGGGTGGGGGCCTGCTGGCAGGTGCCCCACAGTGCTGGGGGGTGGGGGTGGTGGGGAACATGAGTTGGACATGGGTGGGGGCCTGCTGGCAGGTGCCCCACAGTGCTGGGGGTGGGGGAGCAGGGGTACATGAGTTGCACATGGGTGGGGGCCTGCTGGCAGGTGCCCCACAGTGCTGGGGGGCGGGGGTGGTGGGGAACATGAGTTGGACATGGGTGGGGGCCTGCTGGCAGGTGCCCCACAGTGGTGGGGGTGCAGGGGTACATGAGTTGCACATGGGTGGGGGCCTGCTGGCAGGTGCCCCACAGTGCCGGGGGGTGGGGGTGCTGGGAGACATGGGTGGGGGCCTGGTGGAGGCTGCCCCTGGTGGCTGGGGGGTGGGGGTGGGGGTGGTAGGAGACATGGGTGGGGGCCTGGTGGAGGCTGCCCCTGGTGACTGGGGGGGTGGGGGTGGTGGGAGACATGGGTGGGGGCCTGGTGGTTGGTGCCCCTGGTGGCTGGGGGGTGGGGGTGGTGGGAGACATGGGTGGGGGCCTGGTGGTGGGTGCCCCTGCACTGCTGGGGGGTGGGGTGGTGGGAGACATGGGTGGGGGCCTGGTGGAGGCTGCCCCTGGTGACTGGGGGGGTGGGGGTGGTGGGAGACATGGGTGGGGGCCTGGTGGTTGTTGCCCCTGGTGGCTCGGGGGTGGTGGTGGTGGGAGACATGGGTGGGGGCCTGGTGGTGGGTGCCCCTGCACTGCTGGGGGGTGGGGGTGGTGGGAGACATGGGTGGGGTCCGGGTGGAGGCTGCCCCTGGTGACTGGGGGGGTGGGGGTGGTGGGAGACATGGGTGGGGGCCTGGTGGTTGGTGCCCCTGGTGGCTGGGGGGTGGGGGTGCTGGGAGACATGGGTGGGGGCCTGGTGGTGGGTGCCTCTGCACTGCTGGGGGGTGGGGGTGGTGGGAGACATGGGTGGGGGCCTGGTGGAGGCTGCCCCTGCACTGCTGGGGGGTGGGGGTGCTGGGAGACATGGGTGGGGGCCTGGTGGAGGCTGCCCCTGGTGACTGGTGGGGTGGGGGTGGTGGGAGACATGGGTGGGGGCCTGGTGGTTGGTGCCCCTGGTGGCTGGGGGGTAGGGGTGGTGGGAGACATGGGTGGGGGCCTGGCGGTGGGTGCCCCTGTACTTCTGGGGGGTGGAGGTCGTGGGAGACATGGGTGGGGGCCTGGTGGAGGCTGCCCCTGGTGGCTGGGGGGTGGGGGTGCTGGGAGACATGGGTGGGGGCCTGGTGGTGGGTGCCCCTGCACTGCTGGGGGGTGGGGGTGGTGGGAGACATGGGTGGGGGCCTGGTGGAGGCTGCCCCTGGTGACTGGGGGGGTGGGGTTGGTGAGAGACATGGGTGGGGGCCTGGTGGAGGCTGCCCCTGGTGACTGGGGGGGTGGGGGTGGTGGGAGACATGGGTGGGGGCCTGGTGGTTGGTGCCCCTGGTGGCTGGGAGGTGGGGGTGCTGGGAGACATGGGTGGGGGCCTGGTGGTGGGTGCCCCTGCACTGCTGGGGGGTGGGGGTGGTGGGAGACATGGGTGGGGGCTTGGTGGAGGCTGCCCCTGGTGACTGGGGGGTGGGGGTGGTGGGAGACATGGGTGGGGGCCTGGTAGAGGGTGCCCCTGGTGGTTGGGGGGTGGGGGTGGTGGGAGACATGGGTGGGGGCCTGGTGGTGGGTGCCCCTGCACTGCTGGGGGGTGGGGGTGGTGGGAGACATGGGTGGGGGCCTGGTGGAGGCTGCCCCTGGTGACTGGGGGGGTGGGGGTGGTGGGAGACATGGGTGGGGGCCTGGTGGAGGCTGCCCCTGGTGACTGGGGGGTGGGGGTGGGGGTGGTGGGAGACATGGGTGGGGGCCTGGTGGTTGGTGCCCCTGGTGGCTGGGGGATGGGGGTGCTGGGAGACATGGGTGGGGGCCTGGTGGTGGGTGCCCCTGCACTGCTGGGGGGTGTGGGTGCTGGGAGACATGGGTGGGGGCCTGGTGGAGGCTGCCCCTGGTGACTGGGGGGGTGGGGGTGGTGGGAGACATGGGTGGGGGCCTGGTGGTTGGTGCCCCTGGTGGCTGGGGATGCAGGGGGACATGCGTTGGTGGGCAGTAGTGCAAGTTGACATGTGGGTTGGCTGGGGGGCATGGCCATGGTGGATGGGGTGCCTGCAGGACATGTGCAGGGTAGGCCCCTGTGGTGTGAGCCACCTGCAGGTGCCGTGGAGGGTGTAGAGGGAACACCTGGGAGGGCCCACACGTGCAATTCATGTGTGGTGCTCCCCGCGCACCCCTGTAATACACGTACCCTGATGGAATCATGTGTCGAACTTCCCCCGCACCCTGAAATACACGTACCCTGATGGAATCGTGTGTGGAACTTCCCGCGCACCCCTGGAATACACGTACCCTGCTGATTTTGCGTGTGTAACTTCCCCCGCACCCTGAAATACACGTACCCTGCTGATATCGCGTGTGGAACTTCACGCGCACCCCTGAAATACACATACCCTGCAGAAATCGCGTGTGTGACTTCCCCTGCACCCTGAAATACACGTACCCTGCTGATATCGCCTGTGGAACTTCACGCACACCCCGAAATACACGTACCCTGATGGAATTGAGTGTGGAACTTCACGCGCACCCCGAAATACACGTACCCTGATGAAATCGCGTGTGGAACTTCCCGCGTACCCCTGAGATACGCGTACCCTGCTTGCACGGGCCCAATCGCGTGTGGAAATTCCTGCGCACCCCTGAAATACACGTACCCTGCTGGAATCGCGTGTGTGACTTCCCCTGCACCTTGAAATACACGAACCCTGCTGATATCGCGTGTGGAACTTCACACGCACCCAGAAAAACACGTACCCTGATGGAATCGCGTGTGGAACTTCACGCGCACCCCGAAATACACGTACCCTGATGGAATCACGTGTGGAACTTCCCGCGCACCCCTGAGATACGCGTACCATGCTCGCACGGGCCCAATCGCGTGTGGAAATTCCCGCGCACCCCTGAAATACACATACCCTGCTGGAATCGCGTGTGTAACTTCCCCTGCACCCTGAAATACACGTACCCTGCTGATATCGCGTGTGGAACTTCACACGCACCCCGAAATAGACGTACCCTGATGGAATCGCGTGTGGAACTTCACGCGCAACCCGAAATACACGTACCCTGATGGAATTGCGTGTGGCACTTCACGCGCACCCCGAAATGCACGTACCCTGATGGAATCGCGTGTGGAACTTCCCGCGCACCCCTGAGATACGCGTACCCTGCTCGCACAGGCACTATTGCTGTATGTTGCCACTTTTGTAATGCGCACGGACGCTACCGCCTGCCTTCGTGTGGCGGACGTGTTTGGGCTTGTGCGTGTCTTTCGCTGTGCGTGGCTTTTCCCTATTCGATTCCATGAATACATGTGGTTCGGGTGCGTGTGGGCGTTCCGTCTGCTTCCCTGCAGTACATCCCCAGTTACGCCCTTGTTTTCGCGAGTTGTTCCCCATTCCGCGCGTTACGCCCCGTGTTCCGCCCACTTTCTAGTGTATGCGCAGAGGTTGTGCGCTTTCACTGTGTGCGTCGCGCACGTCTTTCGGGATGTTGCAGTGACGTGTGTGCCATGCACGGGTTTGGCGCACATCCCGAGGAAGACACGCGCAGGGACTTCCATGAATCGCACGCGTGCGCGTGCACCTGTTTTTTTCCGCTTGCGCCTGCTTGCGCCTGCTTGCGCATAGATTTTCGGCGCACGTTTGTTCCATGAATCGGCCCCTAAGAGCTTACAGAGTGGCGCATGGTCCTGTGGATTGACCTAACATTAAGACTGACATACTTGACAGACAAACAACTGTTTTCATAGGACAAAGAGGAGGGGATATAGCATTTCAGATATGCATCCCATGTCAGGTGAATATGGAAGAGAGACAGGTCCCCCAGAGGATGCAGGTAGTGGGAATGTTATCAGCTCACTTGCGCTTGCGGGACGATTTGAAAAAGGTACCTGAGGTAATAGACCAGTGGGCCCCATGATGTAGGGTCATTGAAAGGAGCTGGTACAGTCAACATAAAATTGAAGGAAAGTGTAAACAATACCCAGAGTCACAAGAAGCAGACAAGGGTATATGACACACTCCACGCATTATGGCAACAGGGCATAATAAAAACTTCAGAATCGCCATGGAACACAGCCATTTACTCTGTCAAGAAATTGAAAGGCGGAGCTTGGAGTATTATTCAAGATCTCCGCCCCTTGAACAATGTAGTAGAAGCAGAGTACCCACTAGTACCAAATCCAGGCAACATACTGTGTACATACCCACAGAAGTGACATATATTATAGTTATTGATTTAAAGAATGCATTTGTCTCCATCCCATTGCACCCAGACCCACAGTATCTCACTGCGATCACGTATCGCGCAACCAGGTTTCAACACACTTGTTTACCACAAGGGTATTGTGAGTCTCCTAGTGTGTTCAACAGAGGGATCCAGATGGACCTAAGTAACTTGCAAATCCTCAGCATAGTCAAACAACACGTGGATAACCTCCTGGTGTGTAAGATAACAGAGGACCAGTGCAGAAAAGATTCAGTCATACTCCTGACATTACTGGCAGAGAAAGGATACAAGGTGGACAAGGACAAATTAAAGCACTGCCAAAAATAAGTATTATACTCTGGACAGATAATATCAGTAGAAGGCAGCAGGATCACACCAGAAAGTGCAGAAGACATATACAACGCAACATAGGCATGGACCGTCAAGCAGATTCAGCAGTTCTTAGGCCTGTGCAATTATTGCAGGGCCTGGGTTTTCGATTACTCCAGATTTACAAAGCCCCTACTTGAGGGGCTAAAAGATGCACAGAAAGTAAAAAAGTCCCATAATATCGATGCCTGAGATGATTGACTCATTTGTAGAACTCAAGGAAGAGTTAGCACATGCAACCAGTGTTAGCAACACTGGATTAAAAGAAAACATTCTATTTGTTTTCACATTTGGATGACACCGTGATGACAGATGTCCTCACTTAAAAGAAGCCACAAGGCCACAAGCCCCAGGCATATTACAGTTGTCTTCTAAACCCAATAATGCAGGGCCAGTTCCCATATGAACAGACACTCAGTGCAGCAACATTTTTCCATTTAGAAATCAGCAACCATGACTTCAAAATGGCCACCGTGGAGGGAGGACGTATGTGAGCTGAGCTCCGTCCCCCTTCCCGGGCCCAGCAGACGCCTCTCAAGTAAAGCGGACTCTCGTAGCATCTGTGGCATGGAAAATCCCTAGACAGATGGAGCCGATCAATTCCTCAGCACACCCTGTGGCAGAATAACAGCTCTCTGGGCACGAAGCGCCGCCGGATAGAGAGAGGAAGAGAACCTAGAAACAGTAGAGGTTCCCATGCAGCGCCGCATACAGCGGGTCAGTGGCGTCCAGGTTGAGATCCGGTGAGGAGACCGCCCACCTGCAGACTGTAACACCGGTGCCGGAGGTCCTCGTGCCTTCGGAACAGCAGAGAAGAAGAGACACCGGGAGAAACATGCAGTGGACCGCAGCGCAGATCCCGTGAGGAGAGGTAGCTGTGTGGGGCATCCCTCGCGGAGGGCCGGCCTGTGGGCACTCCGGGCAGATCCCACTGGAGTTAGCTGAGCCACGCAGCCCGGGGCAGTAACAGCGAACAGCTGGCATGGCTGTAGCAGCGGAGGACGAGGGGGGCCCTGCGTGGGCTCACGGAAAAGAGAGGACACCCCTCCTCCGGACCACGGAATGGGGACCGGAGTCTTGGAGGAGGAGGAGGCCCAATAGTGGGCGAAGGCAGCCACAGCACTGTGAGGAATACAGGCTCGCAGGCCCCTACCTTAGCATTTGGACCCGCTCCCCAGGTCCAGCGCGGGGGCCCACCCCCCGGGTCCCACCCCCCCCCCCACCAGCATCTGGACCTAAAATAAGAGCACTAAGAGACACGGAAAAGGGGGACATATTCGGCCCGCCCTTCCCTCCGAAACAGATTTTTCCCCACTGGGGAGACAAGGATCTTGGAACACACAGTGGGGTGGGCCCCCCAACTTTGAAAATGAGATATCATCAAGGAGAGAGGCTGCACAGTGAAGGGGGCCACAAATGACATGCCCTCCTAGGAGAGATCAGCAGGAGATCCGAGAGCAGTGAGGAGGTGGAGGTGGTGCCAGGTACGGAACTCTAACACAGGCCCAAATGTCAAAATCCAGAGGGAGGCAAGGTCTAACAAATCCACCAACCCAGCAGACAAAACAAGAACAAAACCTGGTCCAGCTCTGAGGAGGAGACAAAGGGAATATGGAAAAGGCTAAAACGCACAAAGGACAAAGACACAGGCAGGATTTGGATCCCCCCCAGAAGAGATGGCCACGAAAGAAGATCTGAAGATGTGGTTTGGGGAATTTCAGACGCAATTCATGGACACAATGAACACGCACCTGGAATCCATGAAAAACGAATTCAAATCAGCTCTACAGGAACTGAAAACGGAAGTGGCAGGCCTAGGGGAAAGAACAGATACCTTAGAAAAGGTAGTGCAAAACATGGAAGAAGAGGCACAACAAGTGGCTGAAACTCAGCAACATCTGGTCGGCCTAACACATAACTTGGAACTCCAGTGCAAAGATTTTGGAAAACAGATCACGAAGATCAAACATAAGAATAAAAAATATGCCAGAGACAGTGGAGGACAAGGATCTTAAAACGGCGGTCCAGCAGGTTTTCAAGGATATCTTTTTTTTTTTTTTCTATTGTAAGAGAAAACTACAGTTCAATAAATCAATATCAAACTTTTGTTACAATTGAACCCCTTCCACATCACGTCGGTCCTCTCAAGTCTTTAATCACAGTCTATTCTTTGTGATGGTGATAAGTTTGGGTCACTATTGGTTAGATTTTTCATTTTTCTTATCACAGGTTGTATCGCAGAGAATCATGGCTAGATAGTCAATTACCCTGCATGATAGTTTGATGTTATGGCCGGCGCTTACATATGACCACCAATCATTCATGTCATGGTTCCGAGGTTTGAAGCTATTCAAATGCAGGGTCCGCTGGGTAATTGTGCCTATGCATTCAAGTACCAAATGCTTGAGGGACTCTATTTCACCCACGTCACAAAATCGACATTTATTGTTTACGGTATCTTTCTTTTTTCTTATCCAGAGCATTTCTCGATTGTTTAGGGCATTTAGCCTGAATTTTAGAAACATGTTCCTGTGATATCTTGAAGGACAGTCTAGTAGGTATTTTGGTGGCTTGTGTAATTTAATTTCTCCTAGACCTAAAGGAAGACCTGTTTTTAGTTTCCTGCGTTTTTCAATGTTTTGCATCCAGTCCCATTCTTCTAGTTTTTTTTTCGCGTATTGCGGTTGATTGATTAGGTCGAGTCGACTTATATTTGCGGCATCCATGATGGCTTCAAGTTTTTGTTTCCAAATTTGGATTAATATAGCTTGGGTGTCGTCGTTTCTGATCTTGAAAATTTCATATGCTGGTATTTTTTTGCTACAATACATTTTCCTAATGGTGGAGAGGGATTTCCAAATTACTGTCATGTACAGCGAGTTGAGTGCAAGTTCGTATCTCAGTGCCAATGTCGAGATGTAGTGGGGAAGCCTCAAGGCACGTTTCCAGAAGGTACCTTCTAGTCTTTGCCATAAGCGAAAGTCCAAGTTCCAACCGGCTTCCGCTCCAAATACGATGGTTGGAATGACCTTCTGTAGATAGAAAGTCAATATTGGTGCAATAGTGAATTTCCCGTAGTCATGGTTGATTTTTGCTCCTTGTAAGCCAAATTTGAGAGTTCTACTGGTCATGTCATTGACCCATGCTGTTTCGCAGATGGAATTGTTGAACATCACGCCCAAGTATTTTATGGATGTTACAATATTGAGTTTATCACTGGCGATTCGCCATATGAATTTTTTTCCTGCGTTTTTGTTAGTGTGACTGATGCTCATGATTTTTGTTTTGTCTGTATTTATCAGTAGCTCATTTGACTGCATGTACTCGTTCAGTCGTGTCAAAAGGCGCTGTAGGCCGATCTGTGTGTAATCGATTAGTACTATATCATCTGCATAGATGATGTGTTTGATTTGGGTGTCCTTGATCCTCGGCGAAAAACAAGGTACTGAGTTTAACCATTCCGGTAGGTCAGCTATGAAGATCTTGAATAGTTCAGCTGCCAACGGGCAACCTTTCTTGACACCTTTATGAGTTATTACTGTTTGGCTCAACTCTCCTTGTTGGTTTAACCTGATCTGTATCGAGGTGTTGGAGTGGAGAGCTTTCAGTGGTTCCAGGATTGTTGGTGGACATTCCCACTTTTTTAGCTTAGACCAAAGTTTCTCGCGGTTTATCGTATCGAAAGCTTGCCTAAGGTCTATAAAAGCAAAGAAGATTTTTCTCTTTGTGCGCAGAGCCTCAAGTGGTTTGTTGGTTTAACCTGATCTGTATCGAGGTGTTGGAGTGGAGAGCTTTCAGTGGTTCCAGGATTGTTGGTGGACATTCCCACTTTTTTAGCTTAGACCAAAGTTTCTCGCGGTTTATCGTATCGAAAGCTTGCCTAAGGTCTATAAAAGCAAAGAAGATTTTTCTCTTTGTGCGCAGAGCCTCAAGTTTTAAGATGTTCAACAAGAGTAGGTTTACGTCGACTCCGGCCTCCTCTGTGAAGCCTGTTTGTCGAACATCGTATATTTCTGTCTTGAGGGCCCATAAAGTGAGTTTCTTTCGAAGGAAGGAGCCATAGACTTTCCCAATTGTGTCAAGAAGGGCGATTGGACGATAGTTCATCGGATCGTTCCTATCGCCCTTCTTATAGATCGGTACCACAATCGCCTTTAACCATGACTCAGGAATTTTCTTGTTTTCCGACACTATTCTGAACAGAGATTCCATGAACTTGGCCCAATGTACTTTGTCTTTCTTCAACATGATATTTGAGATCTGGTCGGGGCCTGCTGCTCTTGAGTTTTTTAACTTCTGTATTGTTGTTTCTATTTCGTCGCTTTGAGGCGTTATATCCCACTGTAGTTCTGAGACATTTTCTTGAACTTGTATGTCTTCATTCGGGTGTTTATATATTTTCTTGAAGTGCTCAACCCATTTGTTGCCATCAATCGGGTTTGAGATTGTCGGTGTTGCTTTTGTGTTTCCTTTGTTTAGGATGGCCCAAATATCACGCGTTTTTTTTGTGATCAGCAATTGAAGCATCAGCTCTGCACGGTTTTGTTCTATCATTGCTGAGTGTGCTTTTAGCCAGTGTCGATATTCTCGACGTCTTATTTTTACTTTAATCGCAATTTTGTCTGATGGGAACTTCAATTTCTTGATCAGCCGCAAGTCTTTCCTCATAATCCTTTTTGCTTTTGCGATGACATCGCTGTACAGGTGTTTATTTGAGTACCCAATTACTCTAGACTTTATGACTTCCGGCCGGCAGTCCGTCAACAAGGGAACGTAATTCACGGTGTTCTCTTTGGTTATGTCGGTTGTAAGTTTCCCAATTTGCGAACGGTTGAGCCTCAAGCGATTTCCCGCTGCATTCGATATGACTTGTAAGTCAAATTTTTCAGGAACGTCTCCCCAGTCCGTCTCCAGAACTAGGCGGAGTAGATCATGGTCGCTTTGAGGCATTGGTATGACGTTTAGGGAATTCACTTGGTCAAAAAGATGGCTTGAGACCCAAATTTAGTCTAGTGTGTTTTGGCTATATGGGCCATGCCATGTTGGGTTACATGGTTGGTCTCCTTTGGTTTTCCCATTGACCATGGTACAGTTTCTTATTGCTAGGGCATCAAACCAAAGCTTTCCTCTCTGTTCAACCTTATCGGGTTCCTTCAGCGTATTTGTTTATGTAGTTTTATCGAGTTTGTACCAACTACAATTTAGATCACCACATACTATGATGGTTAGGTTGTTGTATTTCAGTGATGCCTCATCAATTAAGGTTGTCACAGAGCCGATGAAACTATTTGATGAGATATTGGCGGGATTCCAGTATCCATTTATTAGCAGTAGGAATTGTTTCACCTGCGTTGTTGTAGCCTTGAACAAAAGGATTTGGGTTTCGGGATTCGAGCGGCGTCAGCCAGTTTTGGATCTTCAATAAAGTGACTAGCCCAGAAAACGGACGGCCAGTTGCATTTTTCCCGGCAGGATTTAGGAATGTGATGAAGCCGTCTCAAATTGGCAGCTCGCGTAGCCAAGTTTCCTGTAGACATACGGCGAGGATGCTGTTCATAGGCACCTCGAAGTTGTTAAATAGGTGAATGAATCCTCGAGTGTTCCAGGATAGCACAATTTGGTCCGTGTTGTTCTTCAATCATTGTTAATGCTGATTTCCTTGTTGGAATTGGTTTCCGGACCTAATTCGACCAGGAGAACCATGTGGCTTGTTTCCATTGTGTTTTGCAGCAGGATACGCTAAAGATTTCCGCAGATTTGCACGTTGGATGTCTAATCCTACTGTTTTTTCACGAGCATTGATCTCCAAGGTATTTTGTTGCAATTCGTGTTCGGGTTCCAGCGTTAGATCGAAACCAAAAATTAGTAAGTCTTCTGTGGCTCGTAATAGCATGTTTTTCACCGCTGAAGAGCCAATGTGTAGTAGTACTTGGTCCGAAGTTAACTCAGTTGGGTATTCAATGATTTTTATGTCATCTGACGATATTGTCCATAGCACTGGAATGCATGCGAACAATTTCATGACATTTGCTCTATTTAAGTTGACCTCATTGTCGTCAGATTGGATATTTTGAAGTCGTAATTTCCAACATCGGTTGTTATGGGTTTGACTTTTGCCTAAATGTACTCTGGATGTGTAACGGGTTTTGGAGTTTCTTTGATTAGACGTTCATTTTGGATTTAGCTTGGATACGTGTGGTAACATTGGTCTCTCGGCCGATCTAGTCACTTCTTTTTGTGGGCCAGACCTGCTTGGTTTTTTCCCAGCCAATGTTTTATGTTGTTTCCACATGCAAGATCTCAAACTTTCTTTGGGATGGGATATATTTATTGGCTCATCTGGGTCATCACCTTCTGCTGAGTATGTGGAAAGATCACATAGATCAATTGTCGAGGCGTTCACAGAACTGTCTCTACTGAACTCTTCTGAGTCGAGACGCCGACGTTTTGTGGATTGTTTGTTAGGCACATAGTCCTGACCTTTATCTAGTTCTTGGTCAGGCACGTCATTTGACTTCTGCTTGGATGTTCCCGTTGTGCGTTCGAACAATCGTGGTTTTGTGGGCGTTGTGAGATTCCTTATAAATTTTTTCACATTGGGATGTTTTGCCTTTGTTTGTCTTTTTTTATTTTCTTGGAATAATGGATTGTTTCCTTGCCCTGCCGTTCTGATAGATTTTTCTGTCGTGGAAATGGTTTTGGATGACCCAGTAAATATGTTAAATGAGCTCTTTATGATATTGGAAGGCATTGTAAATGACGTGTTCTCGCGATTAATTGTTGAGGCTGGTAGCATGTGGGCCTCTGCTGTCAATGAAGACTTTTCGGCATCTATTTGCAAGAGGGTTTTTGCATTTGTAGTGACTTCAATGGTTTGGTGATGGTTTGCTTCTGGTATCTTGACATCAGTTTTGTCAGCACAGTGTGGATACGACCTTGCTTGAGACTCAGGTTTTTTGCTAGGCGCTGGCGGCGGTTGATTGTCATGGGGGGGCAGCGCCAGTGATCGTAAGCTTTCAGCTATTGGGGACGTGGTTGCCAAACTAGGACCTTGATCCTTTAGGATCTTGTTTTCGCTTTGTGAAAGGGACGTTTTTGGCGGATTATCTCGCGTCGGAAGGGAGTCGTGCCTTTGGATTTTCTTGTCTACCTTTTCAGACTGGTGACGCATCCATTTGACTGCCTCCAGCAAACCTTCGGTTAGGTTGTCGATTTGGCAATGATGTCTTGCAGCCAAATCGCATAACCGTTCCTGCCAACGAGTAGATAGGTCTTCCTGTAATTCAAGTTGTTTTTGTATGAAGCTTGTGAAAGATTCAAGTTTTTCCATTTTGTTTGTTAGATTTGTAAGCATCGCTCCTTGGTCGCTTATTGTCCCATTCAAAGATTCGTACAGTTTGGTGAAGGGTAGTAAGACAATTGAGGAGGCAGCTACAACGTTAGTGTGTAATTGAGTTAGAGTATCTGCAGAAAAGATCACTTGTTGCACCGGAGAGGTGGTTCCATTAGATGTTTGGTGTGAGTGTTCCATATCAGACTGATCTTCTTGAAGTGAAGAGTTTAGGGCTTTTTCAATAATTATTCGGTTTGAACTGTTTGAGTTTTTGGTGCATGGAGTACTGACATTTGTGGGTGCTGACATTGAATCGTCGAAGGCTGACTGGTTTAGTTTTAATTTTAATTCGATGATTCTTTGAAGGCGGCGAGCTCTTTCAATGGAGCTTGAGTCCTTGCTTGCCAGCTTCGATGTTGGGCTAAATCGCCTTTGGTCTGGGGCCATCAGAGTACTGCTTGATTTGGCCAGGTTGTTTTCACTTGAATCTTCAGGGGCTTGGCATGCATATGCGCTTTGGTTTTCACTTTCCTTTCTCTGAATGGTTTTTCGTGTCTCCATGTTTCCGTAGGTTAGATTTCCTGCGAGGTTACTTCGAGTCGCGGGCGAGTTGTGCCCATTATACGGTTTTTGGACATCCTTATGTGTTTTTTCGGCTTGTTCTCTGGGTGCATCCAGTACTATGTTCTTGTTGTTTTTTATGCTTGGTTTGGTTCCGATTGTGTCTTGTGGCTTTGCATTTGAAGACAGGGGCCCTCATTACGACCCTGGAGCAAAGCGAAAAACGATGGCGGTAAACGATTACCGCCATCGTCTTCCGCTCGTGCCGATTACGACCCGTGACCGTAAACTACGATGTCACTAGCGGCATCGTAGCTAACGCTGCCGCTGACTGCGCCAAGGGCGCGCGCACGCGAACATCCACACCGTACTTAGCGCCATGGCGGAAAGGTGCGGGAATGCCGACCCAAGCGGACATGCCCCTAACGCCATCACCCAGGCCGTTAAGTACCTTACCGCCATGGTGCAAATTACGCCATCGCGAACCAACCGTAAAGGGCCGTGTAAAGTGAATGCAGCTGCCACAGGTGCACAGAAACAGCACAGGTGAAGGCAATACAGACACAGGAAGTACAAAAAGAGCACACCCCACCCCTTCCCACACCCAGTCACACTCCACAATGATACCAATAGGACTAGCAATGTTGGGGCTGGAGGACCTGATAGCAATGCGAGTGCTACAACAGCAACTACAACAACTACAACAACAACAACAACAACAACAACAACAACAGGCTGCACAGCGGAGACGCAGGAGGAGAAGGAGGGCAAGGCAGGCCCAGCAAGCCCCACCAGCACAGCCAGTGCCACCACGCAGGCAGCCCCCAATCCCACGCATCAGACCCAGCCCATTCAACCTCACCGCTGAGCAGATCCACACCCTGTACCGTTTGGACCGGGACACCATCACCACCATTGTGGACATGATACACAACGACATCGTCAGCATGATTGATACACCCACTGCCACCCCCCCCCCTACTGAAGGTAGTGTCCGTGCTCCACTTCCTGGCCACAGGCACCTACCAGCACACAGTGGGGCACTTGCATGGCATATCACAACCATTATTCTCGCGTACACTGATGCAAGTGCTCGATGCCCTCCTCAAGCACACAGATGACCACATCTCATTACCACGGTCTGCCCAGGAGATTGCCAACACCAAAGTGGGTTTCCATGCACTGGCCGGCATACCTGGTTGCATTGGTGCCATTGACTGCACCCATGTTGAATTGGTGGTCCCACATGCCATGGAGGTACCGTACCGCAACCGTAAACATTTCCACTCAATCAACGTGCAAATGGTCTGTGACTCCAACAGGATCATCACACATTGTTGTGCCAGATTCCCCGGATCAACCCATGATTCTATGATCCTTCGGAACTCAACAATACCACCCTACATGGAGCGACATGCAGGCCCAAGATCCTACCTACTCGGTGAGTCTAATGACATGAGCATGGAAATGCAAAGTGGGTGTTGAATGACGTACCAATGCATATTACATCTGGCAGATACAGGGGGGTGGGTGCAACTAGCAGTAGCCAGATCATTCCCTGTGGCAGCACTGACGTCAACAGAGAAGTGTACACATCATGCCTGACCTAATCATCCCAACATGTGAATGAAAGTGCATCCCAAAAACGACACAACCATTTGCAAGTACATTGTGCAAATTGTGGCCGCATTGACCCTAAAGAATAACACCAACATGCACGTCACCATGCACCAACTACTGAAAGGCCTGTCCCCCACAACTGCGCACAAAGGAGGCACATGACAGACAGGGACATCAATGCACCACTACAAGACCCACAAACTGTCCCCATTGACACCAGTAATGCTCACTGGGGTCATAATGAGCCAGACATCGATGTTGCTATCATGTGAGCTTCAAGCTCACAGGACACGTGCAAGGTCACATGAATGACGTCCTGAACGGACACAGTGGATGGCCACTCACAAGGCAATCGTCCCCCCTGCATTGTGTTATAGCATGCAAAACAGTACATGAGAGCCATGAACACATACTGGTTGCACGGTGTAAATCCATATCGACAACTCCAATTGGTGCACAGTAACAGTCAGAATCAAGGCATGGTTGTGCGTCTTGTTCACATATCAATCTCGTTCATGACACATTCTTTTCTCACATTTTACAGGTGATGCGGGCTATCCCCTGAAGAGGTGGCTCCTCACACCAGTCCGGAACCCATCAAACCAGCATGAGGAGGACTACAACCATAACCATGCACGTACCCGTGTGGTGATAGAGCATGCTTTTGGCCTACTGAAGGCACGTTTCTGCTGCCTCAGCAGGTCTGGCGGGGCACTCCTGTACCGCCATGAGAAGGTTGCAAAGATCGTCATGGCATGTGTCATGCTACACAATATGTGCATCAGACGAAACGTGCCTCTGCCCCCTGACGCAGAACCACAACCACCTGATGATGGGGATGATGATGATGGGGAAGGGGCAGCACCTCAGGGAGGCACCGATGCACAGGAGGGCCATATAATGCGTCAGAATATCATTGACCGATTCTTCTAGCACACACAGCGAGTGTGAGACATATGGATGGCACTTGGGGCACTGTGTGTGTCTGCTATGTCAACATGGTGGACTGTAACAATAAAGCACAGATACGCAATGAGCAATGTCCACACTTTTAGTTTGTGAGAAAAGAAAAAGTGTATTGTACTACTGAATAGGTATAACAGTACCCCTCCCCCCTGCACACTCCAACACACCCAATACCCCCCTCCCCCTCCCCCCTGTACACTCCAACACACCCAATACCCCCCTCCCCCTCCCCCCTGTACACTCCAACACACCCAATACCCCCCTCCCCCTCCCCCCTGTACACTCCAACACACCCAATACCCCCCTCCCCCTCCCCCCTGTACACTCCAACACACCCAATACCCCCCTCCCCCTCCCCCCTGAACACCCTGCAAACATGTGACAGTGCCCGTGGTGAAATGAGTATAGTTCAGCACACTATTGACTGCCCCCTCTCCCGGAACCTGGGGCCCCCCTGCCTGTGCTCCTCAGGGTCCTGGATGACCTGCGGACGGGAGAGGCTTGTGCTGAACTTGCAGCCGAGGATGTACCGGGCTGCTCAGTACGGCATGTGTCCAGAATTGTCTGGATGAGCTGGCTCATCATCTGCCGCCCTGCAGCAAGTTCGGTGCAAATGTCCCTGCTGGCAGTTTGGATGGCAGCCCTGATGCCATCCGCACTCCTCTCCATGGCTGCACTGGTACTTACACATTCTGCTACATGCTGCGTGAGGTGTGTGCCCAGTGCTTCCTGCCTGTTGGCAATCTGCTCCAGCGACAGCTGGAATTCTGGCCCAATGGGGGGTGCCAATGGGGGACCAATGGGGCTACTCCCATCTTCCACAACTCCCACTGGGCTTGGAGTTGCTGGCCATGAATTAGCTGGCGATGGGCCCTGGGTGTAATCTCCATGATGGCTGATTGGGGATAGGTGTGGTGAGTGCAGTTGTGTGTTGTGGTCAAGTCCGGTGTCATCCTCCACATCACTGTCGGAGCAGGCAGCGATGGCTGCAGTCTCCCCAACAGTACTGCTCCCTGCTGATGCATTGCCCTCAGTGGGCAAAAGTGGGTGTGGTTGGGCTGCAGGTGCTGTCACGACCCCTTCCTCGGGGGACTTTGATGCCCTGGGCTCTTCAGCCTGGCGTGGATTCTGCCTGGGTCCAGCAGAGGTGGATGCATGGTTGCCCTCTCCCACTTTCCTGGCCTTCTTGGCTGGGGTGCTGGTGCTGTCGTCCCTGCCAGTGTCCGATTGCGAGCCTGTGGTGGAGCAGAGGAGGGTGACTGTTATTGATGGTTCAGCGGACATTGAGCAGGCATTGTGAAGAGTGAAATGGATAGATGGTGGAGTTAGCAGCCCGTGACATACAGGTTGCCTCCCTTTAGGTTCGGTTTTGCATGCAGGTGTGTGTCTGCCTACTGTACAGTGTACATGCTGCATGTGCGCAGGGTGTGGCTCATCTGCTGATGTGTTGCGTCTGCCACATTGTGATTGTCACGTGCACGTGTATCAGGGTGTCTTGCAAGGCTGGATATGTGGCACCTACCTGTGTCTCCAGATCTCGGGGCCCCTCTCTCCATCTCGCCGACACCTTCGATGCACTCAATGCCAATCAGAGAGGCACATGTCTCCTCCCATTGCTGCATCTTCAGTGGGGAGTCTGCTCCCCCGCCAGTTCCCAGGGCCAGGTTACGGTTGGCAGACATAATGCCCCGGACCCTGATCCGCAGGTCGTCCCATCTCTTGCGGCACTGTTTGGAGGTGCGTGGGGTGGTTCCAACAGCACTGACACGTTGTGCCACAAGTTCCCACACCTCCTTTTTACGGCCTATGGCTGTTCGGGTCATCTCATTGGAGAAGACAACATCAGCCTTCTCCTGGAGCGTGTCTGCAAGCATTTGCAGTTCCTCTCGACTGAAGCGCTCCTGCCGCTGCCTGTCACATGCCTTCTTGACAACTTTAGGCATGGTTGGCTGTGGAAATGGGTGGGTTATGGGAATCTCAGGGTTTGAGGGTTGGTTGTGGTGTGGTTGGGTAGGATGGCAATGGATTGTGTTTTTTAAGATGGCCGCTGTGCTGTTTCCCGTTCCGCCGCGATTACGCTATTTCCGGTTCCGCCTAATTGCGGTCACCGCTAATTACGGTGACCGCTGACTACGGTCGGCGCAATGATGGGTGGCGGTAGGTCACCCTGCGCTGTTAACGAGGGCGGTAAGGGCTGTTTACGGCATGGCGTAGTTTACGTTACCGCCATGGCGTAATGCTCGTGCGCGATGGGTCGTAATGTGGCGCTCTTATCGCCATCGGACCATGGCGTTAACGCTCATTACGCCATGGCGGTAATTTCTATCACTTACCGCCTGAGTCGTAATGAGGACCAGGGTCTCGATTGTGGTTGCATGTCTTGCTGGCAGAGACGATTGTATAGGAACAACACGGGCGTTTTTGCTCAGTATTTGTGTAGATTGATTTTCATTTTCGTTCGAGGTGCCTTTTGACATAGCCCCTTCCTCCTGCTCTTGGGCTTTATTGAAGGGAGTTTCTTGGTCCGCGATCGGAACATTGGCGGCATTAATTAGCTCAGCGTCGGTGACCTCACTACCCGTAAAAGGGTGGTTGGGATTGCGGAACGGGTCGCCAAGATCACTATTCGTCTTTGTGGACTCCTTTGTTTGTGTATTAGGTGGATTGAATAAATCAGGCGGCGCTCGCTGAATGGAGTGTTTAAGCGCCGGAGGTAGTATTGTTGCCAGGGTTGTCGCAGTTTCAGGAAAAATTGTACTTGTTTCCTTTTGAATTACGTTTACTTCAATTGCCAATTGTTGTTGATCTTGTGAGGTGAGAGTACTATTGTTTGGAAAGTGATCGTAGGAGTGACTGTCCGTGCAATTATTTATGTCTAGATTCGCAAGGGGGGGCGATGGACATACGCCATCGTCACATACAACCGGTAAGTCCTTTGACAAGTGTGTAGTATTCGGTTGAGTAGTCGATATTTCCTGCAGATGAGCAGAGGAAGGCCAGGGTGCACTTTTACTTACCTTGCCGCCACCATCCGCGGGGGCTTTTAAGGCAGTCCATGGATTTGCCATTCTGTGGTAGTTGTGCCTCTTCCTCCGAGTCTGGGGGCCTTCGATGGTTCGCGTCATGTACCCAGTTGAATATTTTTTTTTTTTTTCTCTCGAGCGGTTGCACTAGAAGCCTTGCGGTCGGCAGACGGCAGAAAAGCAGCAAACGGCCAAACAGCAGGAGTCTCTGCAGTCGCCCTTTACGCGGCCAGGCTTCATGCCGCAAGGGTTGCTGGGACCTGGTTTTGTGGCCTCACTTCCTGGAATGGGCAGAGCCAAAAGATGGGCGGGGCTTTCCACCCGCTTCGTCGCGTTGCGGCGGTCCACTCACTCGCACACAGTCGACCTCACCGAGTGCAAGGGACGCGAGGGGAAACACGCCGTTGAGGGTAGGTAGGTTGGAGATTGGCAGTTCAATATTAAATATTGAAACAAGTAGCAGGAAGTAGCGCTTCTGCAGCGCAGCACAGCCAAACAGCAGGAGTCTCTGCAGTCGCCCTTTACGCGGCCAGGCTTCAAGGATATCCTAGAGCAGGAAGAGGAGGAAGAAATTCCAATTGACCGAATCCACAGGTTAGGGCCGAAGAAGACAGCAGCTCAAAACACCCCCCCCGAGAGACGTATTGGTGGCCCTTACCAGGTATACACAAAAGGAGCAGTTCCTCAGGAAAGCAAGAGTACTGGAACACATACCAATGAACGGGGAAGACATATATATGTTTCAGGATCTGGCACAGTCAACGCTCCAAAAAAGAAGAGACATGGCCTCATGCCAAATCAGATATAAGTGGACATTACCCTTCAGTCTGCTGTTCACATGGGAGGGTATGCAAAAAAGAATTACATCAAAGGAAGAGGGTCTGAGATTGCTGAACATTCAGGATCAGGAAGATGAGCTACCGCGGGCCAGCGGCACAGACCCCACCACCAGAAGGGATAAATGGTAATCGAATTCGAACAACAGAAGGAGGAGACACCCCAGGAGAAAGAAATAACAATCTGGGAAGCACCCGGAAAACAGGAGCTGAGAGATAGCATTGCTGCAAGATTATGGAACTCATCCGCTGCAGGAGAAGATCCAAGAGTCCAACCCACAGGTGCGGGGAGGGGAAGGGGGGGAGGACCCGGCCACCACTGAAGTCATGGGGAAGGGTTTAGGATTCCCTTCAGAGTTATCCCTGAGACTTTGTGAGGGCGTGACGCACAGGGCGAGATGCCTGAGCGACCATAGGGAATCATGCCATCCTCAGGGTAGTTGGGCGGGGGAAGGGGAATGCGCCAGTTGGGGGTTGGGCGACACAAAGTTCGGGGAGGGAAAGGGGGGATCAGGGGACGACCGGGAAACTCTTGACACATATAAAAAAGGGAAAGGTACCTAGTGAAAGTTTTCTTCAACATAAAAAGGGATGGGGCTAAAAATACAGAGCACAAGACAAACATAAAATGTGCATCAAAGGGTTTAATCAGATTCAACAGGCGAACGCACAAGAGAAAAAGGCGGGGGTGCTAATTGCGATAACAGATTCCCTGCATGCGCAAGTAAAGTAAACCTGGGGGGACAAACAGGGGAGGTTCCTGATGGTGCCAATAGCATTAGAAGGTAGGCCCCTCACAATGGCCACTGTCTATGCCCCCAACACAAGCCAGGATGGCTTCCTAAGGGATATACTGGACAAAATAGAACACCAAGCCACAGGGGACATAGTGCTGGGAGGGGATTTCAACATGGCATGGGATCCTTCCCTAGACAGATCAGGACCTAAGCAACAGGATCATGGTGCCCCGTCAAGGATATTAAAGCAGAAAATGACATGTCTCTGTCTAGCTATCATATGGCGCAACATGCACGGGAAGCAGAAAAGCTATACATACTTCTCGCACGTACACCATACGGCCTCAAGAATAGATTACTTATGGGTCTCGGTGGGAATCCTGGGGAAAATAAAACAGGCAGAGATTGACCCCATTACACTTTCAGATCATGCCCCCTTGTGGGCGTCCATTAACTGGGTAAAAAGGGCCGGGCGCCTCCCAGAGGACATAATTAGAGATCAGGTATCGGGACAGACACTTAGAGAACATATTATGGAATACCTGGTGACTAACAACCTTCCAGACACAAATAAGGGAACACTGTGGGATGCCTTGAAGGCAGTTACAAGGGGGCACCTGATAGCACTCAAATTTCAGAGAGAGAAGATGAACCATCAATGTGAAAAGGAACTAGAGGCAAGAATAGGTGTGATCCAAGCTGAATTGGTTCAGACCCCATCCAGGAAACTCACGTGTTCATTAAGACACATCCAAGGGCAATTGGAAGCACTCCGTACTAAAAAGGCACAGAGGGTGCTCCTCCACACAAAACACTGGTGCTATATGAAGGCGAATAAAGCCGACAAACTCTTAGCGAGACAATTAAAAGGTAAGCAGCAGGCATAGACTATAAAGGCATGGAAAGACGAATCAGGCCAGCTTAAGACCCTAACCTCTGACTTAGGAGACATATTCCAGAGATTCTAACAGAAACTATACTCTTTGGATCTCCTGAGAAAGGAACAGCAAGAAGCCTTTCTAGCAGGATACAGCTTCCTTTGATAACAGAGGAAGACAAACAAACTCTGGATAGGGAAATCACATTAGAAGAGGTCCTAGCTGCAATCCAATCCCTCCTGAAAGATAAAGCCACGGGCCGGACGGATATACTGCACTTTTCTATGAAACCTATAGATATATTCTGGCCCCCCCACTCACAGCCATGGTTAATACGTTTAAGGGGAAGGGAAATGTGGCCCACACCATGAATGAGGCTAAGGTGTTGGTATTCCACAAAAAGGGGAAAGAGGAACAACTTCCCACCGCATACTGCCCTATAGCTCTAATCAACCTAGACGCAAAGCTATACACTAAAATTCTAGCAACTAGATTGGCTCCACTCCTTCCTAAATTGATTCATCAGGACCAATCCAAGGTTCGTCCCAAATAGACAAACTCACGATAATTTATGTAGAGTACTTCACTTGGTGGAATAATTGGGATCAAATAGTGTCCAGCAGCCCTGGTAGCTCTAGACGCTGAGAAAGCGTTTGATCGAGTAGAATGGTAATTCCTATTTCGGGTACTCAAGAAAATGGGAATGGGGGAGGGATTCATAGATATGATCCGTGCCATCTACAACAACCCGTCCATAAGGATAGGAGTCAACGGAGGCCTATCGGAAAAAGTGAGACTGGAAAGGGGGACGAAACAAGGGTGCCTGCTATCCCCCCTCCTATACGCAATCTACCGCGAACCCCTATTGGCAAAAATTAGAGAAACCCCGGAAATAAAAGGAATAGAAATGGCGGGACAGGCACACAAAGCCGTAGCGTACGCAGATGACATGCTAGTGGCACTTGGGGACCCAAAAAATCACTCTCACATTTAATAGACGTTATAGAAACTTTCGGGGGAATTTCGGGGCTAAAAATAAACAGGCAGAAATCTGAAATTCTGATCCTGGCGGGGAATAAAGAAGAAATCTGAGCAAACGCATCGGCACTTCAAATGAAAATTGCGACCACGGGAATCGAATATCTGAGAATCATGCTCACGGGAAAAATGGAAGAACTGTATGCCCATAATAACTACCCACAACTCTTAGCTAAGATTAAAAAAGACCTACTAAGTTGGAACCCGCTGACAACATGCTGGTGGGGCAGAATTACTGCAGTAAAAATGACAATACTCCCAAAAATAATGAACCTATTCCAAGGCACCTTTATCAATCTTGTGTGAAGAGGCAAGTTTTGACATTTTTTCTGAAGTTCCAGATGGAGGGTTCTGCTCTGATAGTAAGAGGCATGGATGGAAGTCCATAGTTTAGCAGTTAGAACAGGGAAGCTATTACCCTCAGTTTTTTGTAGCTGAAAATTGCGACCACGGGAATCGAATATCTGAGAATCATGCTCACGGGAAAAATGGAAGAACTGTATGCCCATAACTACCCACAACTCTTAGCTAAGATTATAAAAGACCTACTAAGTAGGAACCCGCTGACAACATGCTGGTGGGGCAGAATTACTGCAGTAAAAATGACAATACTCCCAAAAATAATGTACCTATTCCAAGGCACCTTTATCAATCTTGTGTGAAGAGGCAAGTTTTGACATTTTTTCTGAAGTTCCAGATGGAGGGTTCTGCTCTGATAGTAAGAGGCATGGATGGAATTCCATAGTTTAGCAGTTAGAACAGGGACGTTATTACCCTCAGCTTTTTGTAGCTGAAATCTTGGAATCTTAAACAGTGCGTATGCATGGATCGGGTAGGTCAGTCAGAGTACTTTCTGCTGAATTTGTTCACTAGGTATTTTGGAGCTGAGCTGGAGAGACAATTGTGAGTGAGTGCTAATGTTTTAAATACAATTCTGTCTTGCAAAGGAAGCCACTGGGCAATCTTCTACTTTATGAGATGTGGTTAGCTTTTGGGATGTTAAGTGCTGCTCGCAATGCATTGTTTTGAAGTACTTGTAATTTGTTCATATTGCGTCTGTTTGTCCCAAGATAAAAGGCATAGCAATAGTCAAGTTGAGAAAGTATGAAGGCTCTAACCAGGGAAATACAACTGTCAGGTGATAGAAATGGTTTACAGTTTGGACGTTTAAATTGCTAAACGCATAGGAAGAGTACTTTTTGGCCGGCTTATAACTTCGCTCCCCCTGGACGAATCCTCACCAAACTTTGCAAAAAAGGTATGTGGCCCACTCTGAATTTTCTTTACAAAGTTTGGTGAGGTTTGGTCAAGGGGGGGAAAAGTTATAGGGGGGTCCCAAAATGTATTTTTTTCCAATAGACACAATGGGAAAACAATTCTGACGGGCCTAGAGCACAAACCGCTGGACGGATTTTCACCAAATTTGCGGCAGGGGTGGCAAAAGCGTACTTTTGTAAATTTTGGTGTAAATCCGTCCAGTATTTTTTTTTTAAATGAACAAAACTTAAGGCAAAAAAATCAGTGATATCTATGTCTGCTCTGCGGACACACTTCCCAGTTCGCTGCGCAGACAGGACAGGACACTGATTGGATAATCGGCTTGCGTCATGTCTGCAGACAAGCGACACGTTGTCTGATTGGCTGGGATGAGGCGTGAGGTCCGTCAAATTGTTTCGATGCGCCCTCCATATTGGATACGCGGACATGCGCTGGAAGTGAGCATAAATCCAATTTTGGGGTGTGTGTTGGTGTGTATGAGTGCTTGGAGAGGGTGGGGGAGTAAGAGATGGGTCAAATGCTGTATTTGTTTAGGTAGGAGAAGGCTTTGTTGTGTTTGCAATGTCAGCGGTCACCATGGTTGTCCGGGGACATACTAACCTTCGGACATACTAACACAGGGCGCACTTCTGGCTATTTTACTTTAGTTTGATGTTGTTTTTGGGTTGTTAGAAGAGCTGTGGTTGAAGAGGGTATGTATTGAGTTTGTACGTTGATTGTAATTATTTTTTAGAATGTTAATTGAAGTGGACAGTTTTGAGGTGGATGTATTATGTTTTTGGGTTGTGGTTATTTGGTAGGTGTTTGTTTCTATGGGTGTGTTATGCTGTGGTGGTTGTGGCCAGGGCCTAGAGTCTTGGGTGCATGGCCTATGGCCTATGGCCATGCACCCAAGACTCTAGGCCCTGGCCACAACCACCGCAGCATAACTCTACAATGCTACCAAACATTTTGATTGTGGTATGTGGGTTGCTTAGGGGATATGTTTTCAAAAATGTGAGTACTGCTTGTTAGTAGTGTAATAGTTTTTATAGGATAGTGAGTTGATGTGTGTTTGTTTGTTTGTTGGATTGTGTTCAGATTGTTGGTATTGAAGACTCTAGGCATTTTTTTATTTTTTTATTGGTGAGGTGTTCATTTGCATGGCTGTGGTATGTTGCGGTGTTTGTGAGTTTAATTATTATATACTTACTGTTTCCTTTGTTGAGGCTGTATGAAGAGTTTTGGCCAGGCCATGCAGTCAAGAGGTGGATATATTATGTTTTTGGAATGTGGTCATTTGGTAGGTGTTTGTTTCTATGGGTGTGTTATGCTGCGGTGGTTGTGGCCAGGGCCTACAGTCTTGGGTGCATGGCCGAAGGCTGTAGGCCGTAGGCCATGCACTCAAGACTCTAGGCCCTGGCCACAACCACTGGAGCACAACTCTAAAATGCTACCAAACATTTTGATTGTGGTATGTGGGCTGCTTCGAGGATATTTTATCAAAAATGTGAGTACTGTTTGTTAGTAGTGTATTAGTGTTTGTAGGATAGTGAGATGATGTATGTTTGTTTGTTTGTTTGTTTGTTTGTTGTATTGTGTTCAGATTGTTGGTATTGAAGACTCTAGGCATTTTGGGTTGTATTTTGTTGGTAAGGTGTTCGTTTGTAAGGCTGTGTTATGTTGAGGTGTTTATGAGTTTAATTATTATATACTTACTGTTTCCTTTGTTGAGGATGTATGAAGAGTTTTGGCCAGGCCATGCAGTCAAGATTGTAGTGTTTGGCAACAAGCGCTGCAGCATAAGATACTCATGGAAGCAAACATTTTGGATTGTGGTTTATGGTCAGGTGTTGCTTGAATGGGTGTGTTATGCTGTGGTGTTTGTGAGTTCAATTATTATATACGTACTGTTTGACCTTTTGTGGTTGTATGCAGCTTGTCATGACATGGGTAGTTGGAGCACACATTATTTTTGAATCCCTGTGATAAAAGAAAAAATCACATTTTAGTGTAGGTAGTTTATAATGAGTATTGCATTGTATAGTAGACATTTCTGTATTTTGTCGACCCTCATAGTTAGTACTTTAGATGTACTATAGTTCAAACCAGTGTACTGTGCAATTTGCTCAGTTCCTGTGTTTGTTGATTAAGTCATTGGGTCTGTGGGAAAAAAAAATCCGTGCTGGATTTAAAAAAAAAAACTTTCTACGTTTTGGTACAATATATTTCTTTCATTGATTTCAATAGGAGGAATTGAATAGGTGTATGGTTTTTCATTTTGAAGTGGTGGTAGTATTGCTGCAATTAAATAGCAGTTGGTGTATTCTGTTTGTTTATTTCTTTTTCCATTTTAGTGGTATTCATCTATCTGTTGGCTTGTTGCAGATTTCTGGGTCAGTTAGATACCTGTTGGCATATTCTAACTGTTTATTTCATGTTTAATTTTAGTAGTATTCAATTATGTGTTTCTTGGTTGCAGATTCTTGGGGCAGTTAGATACCTGTTGGCGTATTCTAACTAGTCATAGTTTTAAAGTTCAAGTTTTGTTTATGTTCATACACATATTAGTTATTCAATTTTGGTTTTAAGAATATTAAGTAAGCATTTACAAGATTTGCTGGTAATCTCTGCTGTAGAGTAATGGTACTATCGTTACAGTCAAACCATCCACAATTCTTTTTTACATATGCAGTGTAGTAACCTGCATTGGTTGTGGCTCCTGCGTGGTAGGTTATACCTACTGTTGTGAAAAGAGAAAAATAATATGAGGCCGGGAAACCCAAAGGAAACACACCAAACACTGGTTACAAAGGAACATACAAAGTACTTTATTTTAAGGTCAAGCAATGACAAAGTCAATGACTAATCGGATAGCTATCGGCCCTCAGTACAACACAACGAACTTCAACGGGGTTCGATGTATTCAGTGAGAGACTGTACCTTGGGACATTCAGGCTTTTATACATTTCTCCAGCCTGTTGTCCAACCCCTTCGCGGGTTAACCATTCCATGAATGTATTACTGGTCTAGGGTCTCTGCCAGGTCAATTCTAATTTATTCATCAGTATGCGCAAAGATCAGTTCCGTCAATACAGGTAATAGATTTACACACAGGTCAATAGAAGGACAAGGTCTCAGTTCACGACCTTAACAAGTGGCCTGTAGGCAAGTTATACATTAGCTGTACGGAGGTCATGTCGACCAGATTCTGTTCGGAATGGCATTGTCCACCATTTTGATGTACAGGGTGACTTTTACACAGCAAGAGAACCTAAAATGGCGGTTTGATTCAAGATGGCGGCTTACATCAATTTCTAAGGTCAAGACCTTGCCGTAGAGAGTTATTTGCATACAATTTTAAGCAACTTGGCGTAGGCCAATATACATACAATCGTTTACAATAGGAGGCATAATTTAATATCCAGTTTGACAAACCCTCCTTTTGGCCTATGCAAAGTGCTAAGACTACTTCTGATCTCCTTGCAAGTAACTCCATACGTCATTGTCCATACACCCTGAATCGCTGTCAGAGATATCCATGGCCATCAGGTCGTTCACTAAGATCTCTTTTAACACATACTCCTTGGAAGTTTTATCCGGGACAAATACTTTTTGTCCTATCGTACCTATCGCCTGAGCACAACATCCCCCTAGCATCGAACATATGCTAGGCAGACATTGGATACAACAACAAATGAATAACAGAACTCCCAAAATGATCAACAAAACTGAAAGTACCTTTCAACCCCACGATCGCAAGAAATCCCAAAACCAAGCACTAAGATACCAGTTCCCCTCGGGAACATGCACTTCTGAGCTAAGGACGTGCAGATTCTGAATTGCTTTGAAAATATTTTGTGAGGAGTCTGGCATGAAAACACAGCAAGCGGACCCCACTAATTTACATACTCCACCACGTTCAGCCAGAATGACATCTAATGCCATCCGGTTATGGAGTGCTACTAATCTTATCGCTTTCTGTTCTAATGTCATGTTATAGAGTATATCTGTGGTCCGGTTGATGGTTCTCTCCAGTACTCTCGCTAGTCTCCTGATGTCTTCGGAATTTGCTATCTGCCCCCAAAATGGCACAACTGATTTTGCTATATCTCCCATCACTTGTGCGGGGGTATCACCATTCTCGTCCCGTCGTGGACGAGCCTTTGAAACTTCCAAAGTGCTTGCTATGAATACCCCAGGTAACAGGATCCCTAAATAACAGGTTCCCTGCCAATCCCTGGGCAACCATGGAAATGCTACATTACCGCAAACGAAATAGACAGGTTCGCCCACATACAAAGGTCTGTTTTCCCCAGTCACATTTGCAACGTTGGCACAGCCTTTAAAATCTCCCATTGGCCGGGTACCATTCCTCTGTATGCAGAAAGAAACTGAATCAGGGCTATGGTTAACAGAGTAAGAAGGAGGCACGGCATCCTTATTGCCTATCGGAGCCATTTTAAAGGAAACCAAAGATTGGAAAGGACGGGATAGTCTATCAGAAGGCCTAATTGAAGCAACGTTGAGTTTGCTCCTATTTGCGAAAAGCGAGCATCCCAGAGGAGTCAGAACACATTTCTCAAAGCTATTCAAATTAGCTCCATCAAAATTCCCCGAGATGCTATCATTCCATCGGCCAAAGAACAGTGCTCTAAGAGAGGCATAACAAGCAGTCGTCAAAGGTAAGGGATGAATATACCAACCTAGCCCCTTATCCTCATGTTGCGGTAAATGCGAGCAGACCCAGCAATTGGTTTTGTTAAAAATGGCATGTGTTGAATTCATAATCAGCATCATAGTATTATTGTGATACTTCTGTCTATGCTGAGAGTCCCTAGGTGACAAAGTATGCAAATGTACAAAAGGAGTAAAAACAGTAGGTACAATTTCAGTTGGCAAAAGAGGCTCTAGAGGATAAATCTCCTCGACGTACCAGAATCCTAAAGCAGTTACTATAAATACCCCAATTATTATCATCAAAACACAGCAACATGTTTTCGGAGCTCAGGCACATTGTTCAAGTTGGTCCCCCCTTATTTACAAGTCCAATACGGGCAGTAGCGATGGCAGGCATCGTAGTCTTCGGATGGAAACCCCAATGTTCGTTGCTGGAGACCCCCCGGTCGCGCGGCTTCTTAGTCCTTCCCCATCCCTAGCCAACAGAGCCCTCTTTCTCAAAATTTGGGCAAAAGCAAGCCCTTGATGATCCTTTCCTTCTTTTGAATGCACAGTCGAACCGTGCCGTAGGTCTATTTTCTCTGCCAAAGATTATATCTGGTGGTTCCCGGTACTGTTTGATCCGGAAATAAGGTAACGTCACTCCCTGAGGGAAGCAACGTATCAGAGGCAACGGAAGTTGCAGAATTCGAAGCAATGGTTTCCGGAAATGACTTTTCCAAAGAATGTGGAGACAAATTGGATGGTTCCCCAAGCCCCACGGGCTCAGAGAGATTCTCCAACTCACTCACAGTGCTATTTGCTGCTTCAGGATCATTGATTACTGCGTTAGTGAGGGGTTCTGTTTCTTCTGTAGCGTGCAGCGTTGGGTGAGGAAGTTTCTTGACATGCGTCGCATGTATCCAGTTCTTCTTTCCAGCCACCCGCACTGCCGTTTGGGTGACCAACAAGACCTGGAATGGTCCCCGCCAGCGAGGTGCGAGGCAAGAAGGCCGCTCGTATGCTCTCACCAGGACCCAGCTTCCAGGCCGGATGTTGTGACCTGGGCCCTCACAGCGTACAGGTAAAGCTGATCGTACCTGATGATAAATGAAATACAGATTTTTAGTCAACTGGTTACAGTAGTCTAAAAGCAATACATTCTCAACATTTCTCAGCGCTTAGGTTTCGGAAGACCCCAAATATTGGCAGGCCTCCCCATCACCACCTCAAATGGAGAGAGCCCAGTCTTAGTTTGAGGGGTAGTGCGCATGGCTAGTAACACGATCGGTAAGGCGTCCGGCCATTTTAGTTTGGTATCGGCACACGTCTTAACGATTTTGTTCTTTAGGAGTAAGAAGGAGGCACGGCATCCCGGCACTTTGATGATGTCTAGCAGAATGAAATCACTTATCAATATGTATTGCCGTACATATCTGTAAAATTACAGCAGCAACAAAATGTGGACCATTGTCTGACCAAATGACTCTTGGCAACCTAAACCGCGGGAAGTACTCTTTTATCATAATTTTCACAGTGGTCATGGCTGTAGCATCTTTGACAGGGAAAGCCTCAACCCATTTACTAAAGGCACAAATGACCACAAGGACATATTTTAAGCTATTGCACCGCTCCATCTCAATAAAATAAAAATTAATCACTTGAAACGGGGCAGAAGGAGGCCCAAAGCTACCCCTTGGAGTTACCGTCCCCTTCCCCACATTGCGCTGTAGGCAAATCATGCAATTTTGGACATAATGCTGAGCAATTTTCAAAATCTTATCCTTTACCCAGACTTTCTCTAACATTTTCGTAATCTGTTGAGCACACACATGTGTGGGACCGTGTGCCATAGTGACCATCATGACTATGTAGGCATTAGGAAGTAACCATTTCCCTTCAACTGTGTCCACCCAACACCCGTCATCATCTAATTTCCCCAAGCCTTCAGCCCATTTCTTAGATTCTTCCATTGTGGCATCAGCTTGGATATCCTGCACAGTCCCAATATCCCCGTCCATTACATAGACATCCCTAGTTTCTCTTAGAGCATACATTTCTGTGCAAAGATCTGTGGCAGTTTGTCTGGCTATCTGATCAGCAAAAGCATTCCCTTTTCCTACATCGTCTGTGATCTTTCGATGCGCTGCGCATTTCATGATCGCTAACTGACTAGGGAGCGCGAATGCCAAGAGAAATTGTACTATCAGGAGGCCATGCTGAATCTTGGTCCCATGTGAAGTTAGAAACCCTCTCTCTGACCAAAGTCTCCCAAAGTTGTGAGCCACCCCAAAAGCATACTGACTCTCAGTATATATATTCACTGTTAGCCCTTGGGAAAGCTCACAAACTCGGGTTAATGCTATAATCTCTGTGGCCTGTGCAGAGTTATGTGTAATTTGGTGTACCCAAAACCGGTGCAGAGCATAATGCAGTCTTGAGAAGCTCAAATGATTGTTGATGTTCCGATTTCCATGGCAATGGCGAAGAAATGCCCTTCTTTGTCAAAGCCAACATCGGTTTTATCACTAGTGAAAAGTTTGGGATCCATAACCTACAGTAAGAAGCCATACCTATTAAGGCTCTGATTTCCTTCTATGTATTTGGGACAGACATGCCAGAAATGTGTTTTATTCTTTCAGGTGTCAATCTTCTTCCCTCCTTTGACAAGTGGTATACTAAATAGGCGACCTCCTGGCAACAATATTGAAACTTTTTAAGCAAAGCATTGTGACCATGCTTAGCTAGATGGATGAGCAACAATACAGTGCCCTCTTTACAAGAGCTCTCAGAATCTGCTGCTAAAAGCAAGTCATCAACGTACTGAAGCAGCGTACAAGTAGGGGGTAATTCAAGAGTATCAAGCTGTTCTTTCAAGGCCCTACTATAAATGCTGGGACTCTCGGTGTAACCTTGAGGTGCACGAGTAAATGTGAACGAGCGTCCCCCTAAGGTGAACGCGAACAAATATCTAATGTCCTTGTGTATAGGAATACTGAAGAAAGCATTCTTCAGGTCCACAACACTAAAGTAAGCAGCCGTAGCTGGAATCATAGTTAATATCGTCGTCACATCAGGCACAATTGGAAATTGTGGAGTGACAACTCTATTGATGGCACGCAACTGAATTATAAAACGAAACGGAATAGCATTATTGCCTTTTTTGTACACGGGTAGGATCGGACTATTGCACAAACTTCCTGTAATCTCCTCAATCACCCCACGATGCACAAAATCGGAAACAATGCTCTTCAAAGCTCGCTCACCTTCAACCGAGATTTTATACTGCGGAATACGTGGCAGCTTAATACCATGTTTCAAGACTATTCTAACAGGCTCAATCTGTAGAACACCGACATCATTGTCATCAGCCGCCCACAAACACTCCGGGACATTACTGAATTCTGGTGGCAAAGGTCTAGTCAAAAATTGTGAAACAGAAAACTGCTGTGGTGAAATCGTCAAACGCACTCCATCAGATGAACAATGAATTACCGCATTTAATTCCTTCAACAGATTCAAACCCAACAAATTTTCTCCACAATTCGAAGTCAAAAGAAATGGACAATGGTCTGTAAAGGGACCCAGAGAAATAGGTACCGGCAAAGAAACCGGACAAATGACTGGTGTGCCAGAAAATCCTACGGAGACATTGGTTTGCCCTGACAGGGGAATGTTTGGAACCCGAGAATGATCAATGGAGCACTTCTGCGCTCCAGTGTCTATCAAGAAGTGATGTTTCCTATTTCCCACTACCATTTCAACGTAGGGACCTTTCTGACTAACGGGAATAGGTGTAGGTTCCAAACCCTGCTCCGGGCAATCCTAACGAAACAGAATATCATCAGAAGGAAGCTCCTCAGAGAGGTAAGCAGCAGAAGGGTGATCGAATATGTTTCTAGTATCCACACTCAAAGTCTGATTGTCCTGTGAAAAAGGTTGCTGAGGATCCTGTGAAAACTGACCTCTACCAGGGCCCCCCACCCTGGGGCGACCTCTGGGTCGTCTACCCATACTCCCAAATGTGTTATTCGACCTCTGTGCATGCCAATGACCCTCCTGGCGACAATAGGCACACTGGTTAATGTTCACAGGACCCAAGGGCACATTCCCTTGTGGAACATACTGACCTCTAATCTGCGAACTACCCCCTCTGCGGGCCTCTAACAATTTGTTGTAACAATACTTTAGTCTTTAAGTCTCCTTTTCTCTTTTCTACTCTATCTTTTTCATTATTGACACGGTTCTCGTAGTACTGAGCCATGTGCAGTCCTTCTGATTGCAATCCACGCACAAATTTGTCCACAAATAACCTTTTCCCAGATTCTGTGCCTAAGTCCTGTCCACTGAAGTCCGAGAATACTTGTTCGAACCGATTAAAGAACTCGGTGGCACCCTCAGATTTTCCTTGGACACAGGCCGTAAGCTTGTCTCAAATAATTCTTTTTTCGGGAATTATAGTTTTTTTCGCAATGATTCTGTCAGGCAAAGTGAGTATTACCTGAGGCGGTCTCTCACCAGCTGGCCTTTCCCCGTCAAGCCTAGTTATATTAGCCCATGTATCTCCCAACCCAGGTGCATCATCTATTGTTCTAACCTGCTTCCACAAATCTACGGGCAGGAGTACAGGGAATAACAAGTCAATATCGCCTAGGGTGAACACTGAGGACTGCAAGACGGACTCTATCTCTTTATAGAATCCTGTCGGATTTTTCCTAATGTCGGGAATAGATTGCCTAATAGTGTTCACTTCCTGTCGGTCGCGAAAACGGGACGTGAACAAACTGTGATACATAATGTGCGGGAATGTCCACAGCAGCTATACCTGCTGCAGCATTAGCGGCAATTTCAACTTTTGGGACAAATGTCGGAGGTACCTCTCTCATAGGCAACTGAGATATAGGCAACTCCGTACGCTTACTAAGCAACAGAGCTAAGTCGAGCGATAAAGTAGTCGAAGAAGTGTCAAGTGAAAAAGCTCTCTTATAAATACCCAGTAACTCTGTGGGACAACTAACCTTCTTCCTCACACATTCATCCTGCAGGTACTCTACCATTACCTGAATCACCTTCCTCTGCATTTCTAGCGTATATTGACTATATGTGTCACATACCTCAACCAGAGTTATCGATAAATCCGAAATCCATCTAATCGCATCTCTTGTACAAATTTGTGGTGCTTCCTCAGATGCCCATTTACGACACGGAAGAAATCGTTTCTGTACATACATACTCTCTTCTTCGTCATCCTCATTCCGTAACTTCTCCAAGTCTCTCCTATACTCAAACAACCTTTCGACATGCTCATGTACTTTCTCCACAGTATCTCTTGATAGTGCTAAAGCATTCAGATCCCTCAGCCCTTGTGGGAGATCCACATTATTTAATTTACCCCACATTACGCATAAATAAATCCCTAAACCTTCAATAAAAAAGATTTTCTCAGGAAAATGATCCATATTAGACAGTGTGGCAAAAACATTAGCTCGATCATCTCTCTCCATACAATGCTTAGCCCATGCAAAAAAATCCCGGTTTTTACCTGTAGGGACAGTATTACGGGTAACAGCCTTCGACCCCGCACCCCGATCAACTATAGTCGGTACAGAACCACTCGGGAGTGGAGGTGCAGGCAGATTCAATGGAGGTGTTATTACTGGTGCAATGGGAAGAGGTAGTAGAGCAGGCGGAGGAACAACATCCGGAAGAATAGGAGCAACAGGTTGAGCAGGGAGAGCAGGAATACAGCAGGAAGAGGCAAAGCAACAGGCAGAGGATCATACGGAGGTGGTGCAGAGGCACCAGGCCTTCGCTTGTTTAACAATTTGTCGAGAAACTCGTCAGAAACATGAAAGTCTTTAGAAGGATAGATTTTCTGAATACCGAGTGAGAAAGCCCTATCCAGATTCCTAACTGACTCAGACTGTTTCTCCTGATCATATAACAATGCCTTTTCAGCGTTCGTTTTATGACGGTGCGCATGTTTTTCCCTACTCTTAAGCTGATGCAACGCTTCTTTTTTCCAATTCTGTAGAACATCAAATGCTGCGGGTCTGGCCTTTTTCTTTAACAAGACCGAATCTAAGTATTCAATACGAGGGATCTCAAAACTACCATTGATTGGCCACTGAAATTCGGAGGCATGTCTGGTTTGTCTGTGCCAAATATCATTAAATACTACACTTCCAATACCATGTTTACAATACATAGTAAACGCCGGCGACCCCTCCTGTGGTGCCGGGTGGCTAAATTCCAAAGATTGTCGATCGCTGCGGAATAATGCCCCAAAGCAGCTAGACAATTTCCCAGGCATTTCTCAAAAACTTGGTGTTACCTGGTCAATAATTGTGTCTGCAGATACAATGCGCCAAATTCAAATTGTCAGGGTTAAATTAAGTGTCGGGTCACGACTCACCTGACCAAACCTAAGGCGGACCGTACGGTTTATCAAAGAACTTACCTAACGAATTTTACCTTGTGTTTGGTGATTTCGGCAAATCTGCCTGCCTCAAAAGTGGACCCTCGTCAAGATGCCGTCTCAGACCGCATGGCTATCGTCCAAGGATCGGATTGTGCAGCGCTGTAGAGGTGTCGTGTCTCGTTCAGTCGGGCCCGTAGTATAACACCGTCCGATCCCGGTCCGATAGCATGCGTCAACCTTCAATGGTCCAGCATCAATCTTGAGGGTCCCTATTCGGGAGCCAACTGTGAAAAGAAAAAAATAATATGAGGCCGGGAAACCCAAAGGAAACACACCAAACACCGGTTACAAAGGAACATACAAAGTACTTTATTTTAAGATCAAGCAATGACAAAGTCAATGACTAATCGGATAGCTATCGGCCCTCAGTACAACACAACGAACTTCAACAGGGTTCGATGTATTCAGTGAGAGACTGTACATTGGGACATTCAGGCTTTTATACATTTCTCCAGCCTGCTGTCCAACCCCTTCGCGGGTTAACCATTCCATGAATGTATTACTGGTCTAGGGTCTCTGCCAGGTCAATTCTAATTTATTCATCAGTATGCGCATAGATCGGTTCCGTCGATACAGGTAATACATTTACACACAGGTCAACAGAAGGACAAGGTCTCAGTTCACGACCCTACCAAGTGGCCTGTAGGAAAGTTATACATTAGCTGTACGAGGTCATGTCAACCAGATTCTGTTCGGAATGGCATCGTCCACCATTTTGATCTACAGGGTGACTTTTACACAGCAAGAAAACCTAAAATGGCGGTTTGATTCAAGATGGCGGCTTACATCAATTTCTAAGGTCAAGACCTTGCCGTAGAGAGTTATTCGCGTACAGTTTTAAGCAACTTGGCGTAGGCCAATATACATACAATCGTTTACAATAGGAGGCATAATTTAATATCCAGTTTGACACTGTTGTGAAGGTTTTCTTACCAAGTGACATTTGACCATATGTGAATCCAGTCAGCTTGCAGTTGTTTTTGGTACCATCTGCATTATAACGTAAAAGCATTACTATTACGTATTTACTATGTGTCTGTATTTGTAAGGTGGAACGATTATCAGAATTGCAGGTAGTACATAATCTGCCATGGTTTGCAAGTTGCTGAAATGGAATGGATTCACACTTAGGTATAGATACATACACAAAGCCTTCATTAGGAACTTTTTCTTGTACTACATGACTGCAAAAAGTGCATGTATGTTTTCACATGTATAAAATCTGGAAGATTTTATTTATAGGTATGATTTTGTTTTCTAGCACTTGTAGCAAGAATATTAGAAATTCTTGTGGATCTTCTTGTGAGTTTATAGTGAATTTGACCATTCCAGCACAGTAGTCCAATTCATGCCATATTCCATGAACACTGTAAGTGTTGTCAGGTTGTTGGGTACATTTCTATGAGGGACTAACATTTGCAAACACAATTGGTCTGTATCGTGTAAGTAAATGTTGTCAATAATTTGTGGCAATTGGAATAGAATATTTATTGCTACATTTGCGTAGCAATTTACACCAGTTGTATTTGAAAATTTGAATGGACCAGACAGTTCTGTGTGCAAATCATTTGTTGGGAGTGTGTGTTGCTTCTTTGAAGAGGTAGTTGAGTTACTTTGAGCAGCAGATTTGTCTTTGGTTGTGGTCCTTGATGAAGTATTATCTTCTTTTACTTTCTTTGGAGGAATTGCTGTGAGACCCTGCATAGATTCAGTCTGAAGTATTTTTTCTTTTACAACGTTTTGCTTTTTGCGGAACAGGACAGGTTTTTAGATGGGGTAGAGTGAATGCAGTCTATTGTATACTAGAATGGAAGAAATATCAGCATTTACTTAACTTGCATCAAAGTTGATTAGAAATAGTCCGTCAAAAGTATGTAAGTGTGATAGTGCTACATAGATCATGCCTTCTTTAAAGACTGTGTATACCAATATCTATCAATGCTTTACCTAGGGTAAGACCTTGTGATTTGTGAATGGTGACTGCGTATGCTAGAGTTAGAGAAAATTGTTCTCTGCGTACATACATGTCTTTGAAATGAAGGAAGCGGGCAGTTGAGCATCCTATCCTTTTAACTCAGGATAGTTTATCAAAGAGAATATTGACAAATTGAATATTGTTGTCCCAAGGATATGTTTGAAAGCCAACAACTGTATCAAGTGATCCATTAACTAGTCCTTGGTCCACGTCAATGTTACGTTTAAGCATTACTCTACAGTTTAAAGATAATTTTAATATTTCCTCCAAACCAGCTGTGTTAGAGATAGAGTTTTCCAAGGTGTTTAGCCTTGTTGTGGCTTGTTGACACATGGGTACAGTCATACCATGTACGTCCAGTTTGTCTGTGGCGGCAATTTGAACTATTGATTGCATTTCTTTTTTTAACATTGTTTCATTACATTTTGAACAGCTTGCAAGAGTTGGCGTCAAGGACATACAATTGACATTTTTGTGTGCTAATTATTCCATGACATCAGTAGCACATGAGTAATGGCCGTAGCGTGCATAGATGTGCCTGGTTTGGGTATAGATTGTGCTTCTTGAGATAGTACACCAACTCTAATACTTTTTAACATGTTGGCATATGTCAGGTCGGCAGACTACCGTATATTAATTCTCTGTATTGTAAATGTTGCCATAGGTTGACACTTCCTATGCTGTCAAGAGTTTAACGGCACAGTTTGTGCCCTAAGGTTTTAAAAAATAGGTTCAGCTTTCACTTGTGTTAATTGAAGAAGATCTCCAAAAACAATAATGTATTTTCCTCCAAAGAGCTCTTCGTAGTCTGTTTTGAGGACCTCTTGCAGTCTGAGGTGAATTAAAGCCAATATTAGGTTGGAGACCATGCTCATCTCATCGATTAGCAGCTTTTTAATTTGTTTGAAAACTCTGCTTAGTTCCATTGCAGCTTCTGTAGAAAGTTTGTAATAGTCTAATTTGTTTTTGTGTTCTACTGGCAGCTGTAGTAATCGGTGTAAAGTGACACCACCTATTTTGTAGGCAGCTAAACCTGTGGGGGCAGTTACAGCAGCTGACAGTTTGTTGTTTGTCAATTCTTGGAAGAACTTGCTGATGATTTTGATTAAGAATTTTTTGCCTAAACCAGCTTGACCACTCAAGTATAGCAGTATAGGTTTGTAATCTTGGCAGGTAGAGTTTTTATTTTCATGTTGCACACCATGTTCAATTTGTTTTGTTACTTCTTGGAAAATGCTACGCTGCTCTGTGTTAATTTGTGATTTCAGTACAGCAAAGTCTTCTGTAGATTGCTGATACTGACACATGGTGTTTTCTACTTCTGTCATGGCTAATTCTGCCTCATTTGCTATTAGTGGCTGTCCAAGTGGTTCTTGGCTTCCTGTTACAGAAGGTTAACAACTGTCAGGAGTGTCCACATCTAGTTGGGCCTGGAGTTCTTCTTCGTGTTGCTGTTCATTGTGCAACATTGTTTGGTACTGTGTAAAGTTTACTTCTGTTATAGTGCTTTCATTTGCTTTGAAAGCGTCTTCATAGGAGTCATATGTATCCAGTAAGCATGGACATGTAAAACAGTTCTTTATGTTTAGGAGTTTTTAATGACAATTTGATGTGATTAATTAAGTTGCGTTTGGTAAGTTTCACTAAGCTGCCTTCACAATGTGCTACTCTGTATCTACCTTTCTTTTCATCTGGTTTGATATTATTTTTGTATGTGGAGTTTTGGGCTACGTGGTAGAGACACATGGTTTCCAAAGAGGTACTGCTGTTTGGATAGTATGTGTCTAGTAAATTCTTTTTCAAAATATCTCTGCTGTTGGGATCATTTTTGGCTATTGTTTCTATGTCCTCATATGATTTGAGAACTCTTTTTCTAGATTTAGCAAGACCAAGACTTAGCCATATTATATTGTCAGATTTTCCTTACAAGGCAATACCGGTTAAACCGTCTGCAGCTTCATAGCAGCCACATTCTCCATGAGAGAGCATTTTTGTGCCTAAAATGTTCAATTTCTGTAATAGTGTTTGTCAGATGATATATCATCCCAGAGGTCCTGAAGCTCTGTTTTCTCTGCTTTGTTTAAGTAGGCTGTGACATATCGTGTAATTGCAGTGGAATTGTCTGCAATGCACTGCAAATCTATGTTTGCATTCCATAGGAGGGCAATGATTGCATTGTAATCATTGATGTATTTTGATTCTTCTTTTCTTTTTATGTAATATGTGTTCCCAGGTGAGTTACCTTTGACACTATGTCTAACTGAAGACATGAAGTTGTTTACTTGACCTGGTGTTCAAACTGGTCTAGGGAAAACAAAGCAGCATTTGGTGTAGTAATTCCCTTTATTTTTATATTTGCGACAACAATATTTCCCACATTTGTGTCTTTGAAATTGTAAAGTGTGTGCATGAAGGTCACTATGTGTTGCTAGTGAAGGGATTTCACAAGTGACATATTTTTGAATGAACTGAAAACAGTGGCATCAATATCCTAACTAAATTTAGGTGCATCTTTAATCCACAAAAGCATGTGGATGTGTGGTGCTCCTTTGGCTTGGTATTCTTTTCTCCAAAAGAAGTGTTGCACTTCTCCGAGGTGAGGAATAGTTTTATTTACAAATGAAGTGTAGCATAGCAATGAAGCGATGATGGAAATATCTTGATACATTCACAGGATCTAGAGAGCAGAGTTTTCCTGGTGTTTTTATATCTATGTTTGTTTTGTTTTTGTTTGCTATGCGTGGGAAATCGTGTAAATCTGCCCATGCATATTCTGCACAACTTAATGTCACAAACCAAGTGGGTGGGCCAAGGTTTCGTATCATACAGCATATCTCTGTGATGTCTGACCCAGTATTCTTTTGTACCATGCATGTTTGCTAAAAGATTTGTAATGCTTGACTGTAAAATCTCATCTTTTTCTTGCACTTTTTGTAGTAATTTCATAACTGACATATTTTGAAAATGGGTACCTGATTTAAATGTGTGTGCAACTCCGTAGCATAGAGTTGCTAGCTCACTTTCAAAGAGAAGGTGGAATATGCATTCCACGTTTTGTCGGAATCTGGGGTCTTCAGAATACATTCGTAAAGAGCGGTATTCTGATGCTGTTATTTGTGTGGGTCTATCATCGTATCTTCTTCCTTTTCCAGTAGGAAAGAGTATAGGGAAAGCATGTGCTTCTCTACTTTTTATACATACATATCCCGTATGGTGATGATTGGAGATCCTTTGGCTTGTTGCATTGGGTACATTTCCAGTGCATCATCTATGGTGTCTTGAGTGTAATGGGTGAATTGTATAATGGTCTAAAATATTGGATTCTATGGCAGGATCTAGAAGTTGGAATTGACCAGTGTCTGATGACTCTTGAATTATTTCAGTGGTTTCCCTCAGGTTTTCTTCAATATTAATTTCTCTGTAGTATTCATTGTTGTCTTTTAGATATTGCAAGGCTAGTCTAACTTTATGTAAGTCCACGAGTTGTTGCCAAATAATTTTGGCTTTTGTAGGTACGCCATTTATGAAGATAATTAAAGATTGATCTATTGGATATTGCACTCTTAAAGTGTGTACATTTTCTTTGAGATCTAATGTCAAATAAACTACTTTGTCACAAATGCCTTTCACTAATTCAGAGGGAGGCAGTTTTGCTGGTTTTGGTTGAAGGCGTATATTTGCTTGAAATGGGTGCACTGTTTGAATTATGATGCTCTCATATAAGTTGAGTTTTTGCAGGGGTTTTGGTAATGGGAATAATTCCAAGTTATTTGTGATAGCATGGGAAGGTATGTGTTTGTTGTCAAGTTTTTCAGTGCGATAACTGTAAAGTATTAAGGGGTCAGTAATTTCGTATTTGTTTTCTGCTATAAGATAGAGAGCTAATTGGAACCATTTGGAATCTTCATTGTCTTCTATTTTGTACGTTATGTCTACAGTTTTTGTGATATTTTTTATAAAAAGTTCTGTGGCAACATACACACAAAAGGTTGGGTACTTCAGCAGATGTACTTTTAAACTTTAGTATTTCTTTTTTGTATGTGTGTAATAGAAGGTTACTATTTATACAGTTGTTAATAGTCTGTTGTAGATCTATTGCATTTTGTAAGTGGGTTTCAATTCCAAAATATTTTCTCTGGATATGCTCTATTTCTTCGAGTAGTTGTTTGGCTGTACCATGTAGACGATTGTTATTTAAGTTGGCTAGTGCTAAAGCAGGACTTTTGGCATAGTACAGGTTATGGACCAGATTTCTTATAGTTGTATGGTGTGTTGATATCATTTTCATATGATGTAAGGGGCTTTTGCAAATAGGTCCAGAAATGCAGGCTAATGAATGTCCTTGTAGTCCTGTGTATTTGCGCACTGGACAGGGGTCCATATTTTGTAGTAGTTTAATGTTGAATTTGTCCTTGCCTTTCACATACTGATTGAGGAACTGGCATAAAGATTTGAAATATTTTTTGTCAATGTTACACATTGATGTGCGGCCATTTGTAGACTAGACGTATTGGTTCAGTGGAATGGACAGGTGATTCTGAGTTTTCTTAGGATATTTGTGTGAGCAGTTTTTCTTGTTCCATAATGGTATTATTATGTTTTTCATACCCTCGTCCACTGCTATGTATGGCAATTGGGTTTGTTTGCTTTTTTTTGCATGCTTCTTCATTGAAATATGGTTCTTTGCTCGTGGTGTGACTCAATTCACCTCCACAGATGTATGTGAAATTATCTTTGTTGATATTCCGTTTATTGAGAAGTCTCTTTTGTAGTTTAGTACTTAGTTTTGTTAGTGGTTTCATTCGGTTTAAAACTAAAATAAATAATTTCATTTTGAGAAGGATTGCACTGTCTATGAGAGCTTCTAGGATTCATTTTCTACAGTATGTTTTAAGGGTTGTGTGTGATTTCTCTCCTGTTTTTAGAAGGTTCTGAAGGACTCTGTTGAGGAACATTTTTTGAAAAAGTATTTTTTTGGTATGCTTACTTTCAGCTACATCAATATTTATAGGTGCAGTGTTAGGACTAGTGGTAGCTGCAGTCTTGTTAATCACTTTCTGTTTCATTTTACATTTTGAAAGACGAGGCAAAGTTTCCATACTAGAATCTTGTTTTGTTTCGCTTAATGACTATATTAGCTGTTTTGTTTGAAATTTTTTGTACAAATTCTGCTAGAGGTGGATGCCTATTTTGGAGAGTTTTAGTTTGATTTCTTTTACTTTTGCGTTGCTTTCCACAAAGAAGGTGTAGGTTGGGATCTTGTGCAGTGTATGTGTGCTTTGTGCATGAGTGTCTGAGTATGATAGTAAGGATGTATGTAGAGGTGTGTGATTGAGCAATGGGCTGCTACATCATGTTGGCTGCTACATCAGGTTGGGAAGGCTATTCTTGTATTTGTGTGTTACTATACTGTAGTTCAGATTGCAATACAACGTATGGAGCTGGTGAGGGGAAGCACTGATAGTGAATCTAATGTTGCAGGGTAAATACAATTTTTTGTTCTAGAATATTAGAATTCTATGATGTTTCAGTAACAGTTAGAACATTATGGCAGTATTGCACTTACTTTTTTGGATGGAAAGAATAGGTTTCTTCTGAGTTCTGGTTCGTACTTCAGACACTGTTGCTTTTCAGGAGAGTGGTTTTCACTGCAATTGTGAAAGAACTAAGTTAGTAAATAGGTGTGTTTATAGCACTGTTGTTAATGCAGGCATGGATGTCTTTGTTTTTGCAGTAGTAGTGCTTTCTGATAACTGTGCATAGCATGTACATGCACTTTTCTTTGCCTATGTGCATTCTGTATATTTTATTTAGAATCTGTTAGTTGAATGTGCTTTAGAAATGAGTACAATAGTAAGCACACAGAGCACACTTGGCTTCGTAAGGCGGTGTTATTGGATGTTAGGAGATAGAAGAAATAATCATATGCTTTGTTCGCTATTTTTGCAGGGTAAATGGCAGGAACTGTATGGAAAAGTATGCAATGTATGGATTTGTAAAGGTGAGGGAAATAAATCAGAAGGATTTG
This sequence comes from Ambystoma mexicanum, assembly GCF_040938575.1. NCBI lineage: Eukaryota > Metazoa > Chordata > Amphibia > Caudata > Ambystomatidae > Ambystoma > Ambystoma mexicanum. Next base: position 359,952,208 of record NC_090922.1, read on the forward strand.
ATGGGGTCAGCAGCTTATTACTCAGTAGGTGATTACTAAGGTACTTGGTGATTATGTGGTGCTTGGAGATGGGAGCGTCTGAAATAAAGTAAGGGTTGCAAGGAAGGACCTGGTGCTTATATTGCAGACTGAACGGAAGGGCAGAGATGTTGTATGTCTTGCTTTACAACACTGTACATAGTTGTAAATGATGTGATAGATATGACTGCACCTGTGCATGGTTGCATGTTGGAATAAGAGAGATGTGTAGATTGGAAAAACAGTTGTAGAGGCAGTGGTGTTGTTTCAGCTGGGAGCCTTTCAAATGATATTGGCTATCTGTGTGCATAAATAAAGATGCATGTACTCATCCTGGCTGTGTGTAATTTTATAACACACTAAAAAGCATTTTTCAATAATTATACTGTTATTTCTTACATCTTTTAACATGAAATTACACTTTGTTAGATAGCTGTGTGTGTTGTGTCTGATTAATAATATAGTAATTTGTAAAGTATGTTGAAATGATAGAATGTAAATGAAATATGCAGAATGTATAGAAAGGAAATTGTATGTACATTTTATGCAGTATGATGCATTTAATGCTATCATGGTTGAAATGTGGTTAAACACGTGGCAGTGGTTACAGAAATGATAGAATTAATGAAGAAAATAACAGTTTCCACATTGCAGTTAATAATATGGGTAAATACAAATTTGGAGAGCAGACAACTTTGCAAGTGACACTTACACATATTGAATGGGAGAAATGACAGTAAGCTTGTTTTACAGGTCACAAGGGTATGATATGATATGACATGGCATTTATAACACTCCTATACACGAGTGTTTAAGTAAGTAGCAGTTTCTCTGTTTATACGCATTTATATGCATTTATACAAGAGATGTTCATGTACCATACATTCCAATTCTCCCAGTTTTGGCGGGAGATGCCCGATTTTTGCGTGAAAAATATTGTTATTTTTCACATGCTCCCGCTGAAAATACATCTTTGCCCAATACATTCTTATGACATCAATTTTGTCTCCCGTTTTTTCGGAGGAAATGTCCCTCCCAGGTGTGTCGGAATGTTAGCTGTGGATGTGCATGAGTCTGCAAGTAGAAATGTTGGAGAGTTTACTAATAGTTGCTGTAGGTGCTTTGCCATCACAGCGCAATTGTACTCGGAGTGATCAACAGTACATCTAAAGTGCTGAATTGTGATGATGGAGTTAGATGTAGAAGTCTTGCATGTGATTGGTGGATGGTTGTGTGACTGCTTAACAGTAGCCAATGAGGGAATTGTGCAGAGAGTGAAGTGGAAAGGGTAGAAGGGCTGCCACAGTGCTATTTATGTGCTCCGTGGACAGCGTGGCCGTTCGCAGACAGGGAATGCCACATCCAGGGCTTTCGAGCATGAAATGGGAGTGTATTTTGTGGATCAGCCAATCAGGTGTTGAGGTTCTGCTTCTTATTGAGAGGCTGTGTGTAGTGAAGATGGCAGAAGTGGAGAAGTCAGGGTGGTGGTGCTTGGAGATATGTTTGTGAATGGTTTGGAGCGGCATGCTAAATCTAGGAATGTGGCTAACCATTTTGACACAAAAGGAGTGGAGGTGGTGTGGTGCACCTTGCCTAGTTTTAATTTGCAGGAAATGCTAGAAGTTTGTCAGGATATGGCTAGTTATAATAGTCCACATGTGGTTGTTCTGCACTGTGGTGCTTTGCATTTGGGCTATGTCAGAGCCCCTACTTTGTTGAAAAGTCTTCAAAACTTGGTTCAGGCAGTCATGCAAGTGCTTCCAAATGCCAAGGTTATTTTTTTCTGCTTTGGTTCCTAGGGCCGTATGGGACAATAGTTCTGTTTTTTGTCCTCAGCAAAATGTTAGTAGGTGCTTAATCAACAGAGGAATGTCTGCTTTTATGACTAGAGCTAGCATGTTCTTATGCAACAAAGAGAACATTGACTCTGGTAATGTTGATTACGTTAAAAACGATGGCATGTCTATATCTTTTATGGGAAATGCCATGCTGTTTTGGAATATAAGGGTTGTTTTGGAGAAGCTAATGTTAAGATTTTTGGAGGGAAATAAGGAGAAAAAAAAACTAAAAATATAAAATAAAAGGTGTTTGTGAAGCATCTGCAAAAAAAACAAAAAAAAGGTTCTTTTTAGTGTGCCCCATTTCACCTCAAAGGGGAAATGGGGCACACTATTTAAATTTGAATTCTGCACGCTCAAATTTTTTGATCTGTCCGCGGACACTGCAGTTGTCCGCGGGCAGCGCATATTACATACAGGATTTTTGCGGATGAGAGGGATGCAAATGATATGTAGCAGAGCAAGGGATTGGCCAATAGGGTTTACTGGGTGTGATGTGTGAGCAGAGAGTTTGTCAAAAAGTATTTTTCCTGAGAAAAGAGGAGATAGCTATGGCTGTGTGTTTCAGAAAGCAGATTGTCTGGATTTTGGGAGATTCGTAGATAAATTGGTTGGAAGTGCATTCAGATCGCTGCGGAATGCCTGTATATCTTGGATTCCCTCATTTGGAAGTGCACTAGCGTGGAGTGCGTGGAATGAAGTGGCTGGATTTGGTACCTCTTTGTTTTACTTTGGTGACACAGCGTCATCCAGACATTATTACTATTCATTGTGGAGGGAATAGTTTAGGACATATGTCTGGAATCACTTTGCAATTTGCAATGAAAGCATGACTTGGAAAAGTCATGGGGCCTCATTCCGAGTATGGCGGCCACCGGTAACGAGACCGGTGGCGGTGATCCCTTACCGCCATACACTGAGTTCCCTTTGCGCCCTCGCCCTTAATGCCTGCTTTGAGCAGGTGTTAAAGTCGAGGGCGCAAAGGGGCCTCCAAGCCAATAACGGTGACCGTAATGAACGGTCACCGTTATTTGCATCTTCCCCATTCCCATTGAGCCCTATGGGGGCTCATTTGGGAATGGGCAAGAGCCTTGGTGAATGGGGAATTACCGCCCCGCCAACCTTGGAATGGGGCGGTAATTCCGCCATCCACCAAGGCGCTGCTGGTCCGGGTACGGCGTCAACGAAGGCGTTAATAGCGCCATTGGTTAACGCCGTACTCGGAATGAGGCCCATGGACATGTATTGCGCAGAGACAAATGTGGCTGCATTCTTCTTCATTTGATCCACAAATGGAGAAAGCAAGGCACAATGTTGACAAGGCTGTCTGTGCCTTTTTGAGAGATGTTGGAATGTCCTCTTTTCACAATGAAAACATTATGTTTCGTAGGGCACACATTTTTCGCAGAGATGGAGTACATCTTACTTATGCCGGCAATCAGATTTTTCTGCGAAATATACAAAATGCATTGCATTCTTTTTGGGAATTACAGCAATCCATTTTGCAGTAGGTGTTAACCATTTGAAGTTGTCGAAACACAAAAAAACACCACAAAAAGGCTCTTTTCAGAGCCACTACTTCCTCCCAGAGAAAAGTGTAATAGTTGTGACAGGGCAGCACTGCACAGATTTTCGATGTCCGCAGACTTCCGCATTTCATTGACACTTATCTCTTTGAACTGTGAAAGGCTGCTCTGAAAAGACCCTTTTTTTGGTTTTGTTATTTTATATTTGTTTTGGTTTTTTAAACATGACACACAAGGAAAGGAAGGGAAAGAAGGGTAAGGAAGGGACACCAGCCACAGGGATAAGAAAGGGCAGGTGGAGAGAGGAAGATGTAGGGTGGGCCTTAATCAGGTAGGTAGCAGTTCTCCTGATGCTCCTTGACCACAGTCTCAAAAGCACTTTGAAGGTTCTTCCCCTGCAGAGTACTGCATCACAGTACATGTACAATACTGTGACCCTCGAAAGGTAAGGATCAACAGCATCATGTAGGGCCTGCGAGGCAGCTGGAAGGATGCACTGCCCCACAGGAGTGTCTCTCGTGGTGGCAGGAGCGGAAACGGAGGATGTTGCAGAGGAACTCAACCTACTACATTTATCGCAAGGTACAACCTTACGAAGAGCCCCACCGTTGAACGATTTTAGGTGTTGCTTCATTGCTGTAGTACCATAGCTGTACAAACCCAATTTCCCATGACTCAGCACCATCTTGCACTGATTGCAGGTCACCTTGTATGCACATGCTTTTGGTACTCCATCAACAGTGGTAAATAACCTCCACACCCAAGATTCATGGTGAGAACTAGTAGTAGGGACTTCCACTACCTCATCCTCTTCATCCTCTTCATCACTCTCCTCTGTATCCTGATGCCTGTTCCTCTCTGCAGGCCCTCAGGGCGGTGTTGGTGGTAGAGGGGTTGGTGCTGCTGAGACAGCAGTAGCACTAGCAGCAGCCACGGATGCCGTCACCACAGTTGTTTCAAAGAGCAAGAGCAATTCAATGCAACAAGGAGCAGTCTCTGTCCTGGAAGCCCAAAAACAGAATAAGGAGCAGCTCTGGGGTGTGGCCTTTTATAGGGAGGCAGGGGCGCGCTTCGCAGACACCTGCGCTGTCCCAGGACACTTCAAACATAAGAAAGGGCTCAAAAAATTCCCAAAAGTATGCAGATCGCCAGGGACATAGTGTGGAACATGTGCAAGGGTGAACTTTCCTAGGAAAATACCTTGGATTGCTGAGAAAAACACTTTTTAGATGTCTGGGGGACAGTGTTCGTTACACTTAGCACGGGTGTGGTCACATGATAACGTCGAGGACACGTTGGCAAAAGGGACTGCTGTCCATACGACATAAAATGTAGGGGGCCAGGTCTACAGTAGGGTTGTAACGGTATACCGGTATACCGGTATAGACACCGTGAACAATTTAATTATCTTTAAATAACCGTTACCTTGTTTGTAACGGTATACCGAATCCCGATATAAATTATGTTTTTGTAGTGCACTTTACAATGAATGCAAGCAGGGGTGTGAGTCACTGGGCTGGGCTGGCTGGCTTCTGTTCAGCGAGTCTGGGGCTGGAGGCGGAGTTTGCCCAGGCCCAGGCTTCACAATGAATGCAAGCAGGGGTGTGAGTCACTGGGCTGGGCTGGCTGGCTTCTGTTCTGAGCCTGGGACTGGAGGCGGAGTTTGCCCGGGCCCAGACTTTACAATGAATGCAAGCAGGGCTATGAGTCACTGGGCTGGGCTGGCAGGCTTCTGTTCAGTGAGCCTGGGACTGGAGGCGGAGTTTGCCCAGGCCCAGGCTTCACAATGAATGCAAGCAGGGGTGTGAGTCACTGGGCTGGGCTGGCTGGCTTCTGTTCTGAGCCTGGGACTGGAGGCGGAGTTTGCCCGGGCCCAGACTTTACAATGAATGCAAGCAGGGCTATGAGTCACTGGGCTGGGCTGGCAGGCTTCTGTTCAGTGAGCCTGGGACTGGAGGCGGAGTTTGCCCGGGCCCAGGCTGCTTGGAACATTCCTGACGCATGTGTAAGACAGACACGGGCCTGCAGCAGAGAGGAGGTTACAAAAATAAGTTTCTGAAGTTTCTATCAACACAGCATGACTTCAGTCACCAAGAAGAACTCTGAAAAGCCAGGCAGCTATTAGACTGAGCAGGGAGCAGATTTACTTCAGACAGTGCCCTCCTGGATTCTGGAATGGAGGCCCACTGGACCTGCGCAGGGTTGTTCAGTGCCAGAGTTGTGGCCTGCTCCTTGACGATCGTGGGTGCAATGGCAGCACCTGCAGGAGCCTATATACCTACGTACGTGCAGCAGCAGGTAAGGTACCCCTACCTACCCTTCCTTTCCCCCTTCCCAGCCCTGTTCGCCAACCCCAGTTACAAACCAGCCACAGGTGTAACTGTAATTCCTATCCTCAGCTCAAACAGGGCTAGGCGCGAGGAGGGTATTGGGAGGGAAAGGGGGCACGAGACAGGCATAGGCAGCCTCAGCGAAGAGAAGAGAAAGTCAGGATGCAGCTTTCCCCTTGTAGTCTGCCGCATTAGACAGAAAATTAATAATGGGGATCAATTTCTGCACTCTGCCTGCAAAGCCCCGTGTGTGTAGTCTCTTCTGTTTTAGGGGGCATGGTGAGGGGTAAAATATGGGGCACTGCACTTCTCTCTGATGCCAGTTAGCATGAGAGGAACGGACATGGTGGCGGCACATTATGCGAATGCGCAGGGTTCTCACTCATGTACTGACTCAGTTTTAAAAACTAGCAAGCACGTATCTCTCCAAGAAAATGCATTTCGTAATGATCCTGCACAGTTTTTATTATCCCCCTCGCCCCCCCTTTCAAAACTATTTGAAACCCCTCGCAAAACTAAAAGACAAACATTTAGAGCGGCACAGCACACTTCACCCGAGCAAATCGAAAGTGGCCATTTACTGTGTGGCCTTAGAACTGTCTTTTAATTATACAATTGCTCGGTTATTATGAATGCTATATGTGGCATAGTGCATTCTACCAGAAAAGCAGTTAAGTCTTGGAATGTACTAGGGAATGGTGGTACAAAGCATGTTTTGACCGTACCCTAGCAGTTTACTCTGTATGTTATGTTCTGCAGTGGGCAAAACCATTGTTCTGATCGGACTCTACCCCAGACCCCCGCCCCCTCCCCCCGGCCACCAAAATGTTGGGCTATTGATTCGACCTGGCTGACCTAAAGAGCCGTGGCCGGACCAAAAGACAAAGGGGCTGCATTACTAACTTAACTCATTTCACTGTTAGCACCTGTATTCGAATGCATGCATACATGTGGGGTTAGCACTGCGTACCAGGGGAGTGATTGGAAGTGTAGATGCGCGCCAGGGGAGTGATTGGAAGTGTAGAGGGAGCATAGGAGACTGCTCATTCTCACAGCAGTTCTTAAGTCCTCTAATGACTTGCCCTGTACTTGCCTTTAGCCTCTCAGAGGTCCATCTCTTCTTGATTGGCCTGCATTTATGCCATGCACAGATCGCCACCTCTGGTGGCTTGGCCTGCAGAGCTGTCAGAAGTTTTTTCCCCAGGCTAACACTCCTATGATAGCACGTGTCTGTTGAGAAATTGTGAAACAAATAAAACAATGTGACTCATCGTGATTTGTGTCCCCTGCCAGCTGCGAACACGGCCATGTTACCCTGACAGAGGCAAGAGCCAATTTCAGCTCCTAGAATTTCACAACTGAGTGTTTAGCCCCGAATATAAGAGTGGGCCCGCCCAAGGGGGACGAGAGTAAAAGCAAATAATATACCCGAGAGTTTCTGACAAGCCTCTCTCTATGTCTTCTGACTGTCTCGGAAAGGATACGCTAGCCCATGTCCCTAGAGCAGGCCCCTGCACCCGCCGGCACTGTATAGGTATTGCTGTTGTGTGGCCATATGCAATGCATGACTGACCCTTGGAGACCCAATATGTTGCATGCTGGGACATGTAGTTTAATTGCTCCTACCATAATTACTGATGTTTAAGAAAAACAGGACTGGCTGAGGCTGTACGCAACTAACACAGGGCTAGGCAACTGGCAGTTCTAGAAATGGTATGCTGGGAAGAAAACTCTGTGGGGTCGGTGATGCACCTGCTGCTGTCAGGATCTGATAGTGGGGTATCGCAGCCTTTTGTTATGTTGTGTTGTAAAGCTTTCATGTTGTGCCTTCATGTGTCCACCGTAGTAGTCTCTGAGCATCCAGGCAGGTCTGGAGGTTGGCATATTGTGCGCCCCTTGCCCGGGGTATCCAGACCGTACTCTGTGAAAGGAGAAGGAGTGGATAGGGGCCATTGGAATGGGGGGAGGGGAGGTGGTGAGGGGGGAGGGAATGTTTTGTGGCAGCAAGGCTGCATGTCCGTCCTGTGGATCTGAGAACTTGTTCTTCAGAAGGGGGATAAGAGACGCACGATTCAAATTAGGTTTCGGGGGAGACGTGGCCTGCGGGGTGTTAACAGCTGTAGAAACCACTCCTGGGCACCAAATGCTCTACTCCTGTTGCCCCAGGGCCAGAAGGCGCTCACTGCTTTGACATTCAATCTTTTGCCCGCTCTCTATCAGTAGGGGACACTCGAACTGTTGACAAAGCCCCATGGGCACTTGGAGGAGAGCGCCTCCTTCCTGAGAGCAGGATGTTGGCCTGGGCCTCTTCTGTCATCGGCACTGGTGGCGTGAAAGGGCTCTTTATTCCGTGCCCGGCGCTGCTGCTGGCAGGGGCGAGTGGCAGCTCTCCAACTGGAAGGGAAACCAGGGTCATGGGGGATCCGGCACCAGGCCCCCGATCTGACCCGAAGCCATGATGCAGCGAGGGGGTGGCATAGGAAGCGGGGAACCCCAATACTTGGGCAGGGCTAATGGGATCACTGGAAAATAATGCTAGGTGGTGTGTCAGAGACGTGTGGTTGTTCTCCTGCAGGTGAGCGCTCCTTAGGGCGCTTTTACCCAGGGGGAGGGTGGTCGCCTCTTTAAACAGGGGATGGCCTACACTGGCCATGCACAGGACTTCAGGGGTCTCGGTCCTTTCCTGCGGCCGGAGATCCCTCAGATCAGGTTCCAGAACTCAACCTCTTCATCCCGAGGTTCAAAAGCACTAGAGCAGGGGGGGGCAGCTTTCCTGTTGCTGCACCAAAAATCTGGAACTGTCTTCCCATGCATATCAGAAACAAGCCACCCCACCAGCGGTGCAAGAGCCTAATCAAAACTTGGCTCTCCAACAAGTTTTAACAATCCATGACAATGAGATCCTCATTCTTTCACTTCACCCTTCAAGGATATTTCCCTCTGCCTGCATTGTTCTATAATTATGTTATGCCCCGAACTGCACTTCCAGTATTGCACTATAACCATGCCATGCCTTGACTCTGAGAGCCTCATTCTCCCACTTCACCCGGCTATCTTCCTCTGTCTATATTGACCTATATCTATGTTATAGCCCCGCACTGCCTGTATTGTATTATAACCATGCCATGCCTTGAACTGTGCCGCTGGTGGCTTAATCAACCACCCTAACCCTCACTGCACTGTACTTTCCCCTGTACCCAGTTAAGCCTGTTCATGTAACCTACGCCGTGATACCTCCGGGTTTGGGCGTATAACAAATGTAATAAATAAATAAGTGGGTGATTTCAGAGGTATAGGGCAGAGTTAACAGCTTTTAGCCTTCAAGCTTGACCAGAATAGTCTCATTGGAATGTGTAAAGAAGTTAGATGCCCCCACACAAGTATGTTTGCCACTCCCCCACATTCTCTGAAGTTAGCGCCTCCACCAACATTTAGCCCCCCCGTCCCCCACCCACCGAAATGTTACCCTAGGTGCACCACTGGAAGGAGCAGATATGCACACTTGCTGTTGGCAGAGAGGTGAGGAGGGAAGACTTTCCTGAAACCGGCAGCATTAAACTTTTACTCTGTTTGTGCACATGCAGAAAAATGTACTTGCACTAACACAGTAAAACTTGAAAGCTGCTATTTTCAAGACTTCCATGCCCGTCTGCCTCAGCAAAATCAAATGCTCACATAAGCCCCCTCCCCACGGATGCGAGCCTACATATAATGACATTATGTGTACTTTTTCACACCCGAGGTTAGGGTCTGTGCAATTGCTTTTTCTTCAGCATATGTGTTATGTGAATGTCACTAGAATAGCATTTTGGTAGTCAGTCTAGTCATTTATTTCTGTGGCATGACCATATCGGTACAAGTGTTATCGTGTACAATCTACTTTGTATGGCATGACAGTATTTTACATCATTTGAGATTTGTTTTTCTTCATATTGATGGTCTAATTACCATTAGTGCGACTGAGACATAAGTGACTTCTACTACAACACTTGCATGACTCCACATTTCTTGACCTCCTACCTCTCTAAACTTCTATAAAGGTTGTATATTGTATGACCAAGTTAAGTTGGACCACCAGGATCCCCGTCTGCTGCGTTAAAGTAACATAAATTTATGTAAGAAGAACTAAGGCAACTTCTTGGTGGAGACTCTTGTTTGTGTTTTGTGTCTTGGTGAAAATGTGTGACTTTCCCTGGCAAAATATTATCTAAGATAATGGTTAAACACGCGTGTGTGCTATACCGCGATAACCACGGTATACCGTCATTTCGCATGCAGGTTATCATACCGTCAAAAAATCAATACCGTGACATCCCTAGTCTACAGGTGTTCTACGGACATTGTTCAGATCCCTGAACAAAATAAATGTGTGTCACAACTTTGCAGACAGGCGGACGGGCTATGTGTTCTACGGACATGTTCATTCTGGTTACGGACAATGCGAACAGGGGGAATGTTCTTAGGACACTTTATTTTGCATAGCTACGAACATGCGGACATCTTTGGTGTTCTTAGGACACCCCCATTTTGACTATGGCCAATTCGAACAGGTATAGTGTCCTTAGGACACCCCCATTTTGGTTAATTATGGAAAGGCGGACATCTTGTGTGTCCTAAGGACACTTCCATCTTGATTGAGGACAGTGCGCACAGGTATAATGTCCTTAGGACACCCCCATTTTGGTTAATTGTGGACATGCAGACATCTTGTGTGTCCTAAGGACACCTCCATTTTGATAGCCAACCTAGGACACCCTAACTGCCTTTTTTAAAAAAATAAGACATAGAGGAATATACTAACACCACACTTACTATTTTATTATTGTATAACAGTATAAAAATTACGAAAGAGAGGGGGAAGCAGAAACTGAAACAAATACAGGGGAATTAGGGGTTTGGATATGATGGATGGGAGGGGAGGAAGGGATGGAAGTCTCATCGTAACGTTTTCTTGGTGGGGAGGGTTTGGGGATAGTTGGCTGGGACATGGAGAGGGGGAACAGGTACATGTGGGACAGTGATATTTAATGTTTTCTTTTATGTGGTCCTCCACAAAGTATTTTAAAAGAATGACATTTTTCATTAACATATCCATTTTTAGCTCTATTCGCTGCAGAGGATTTTCTAACATCTCTCTTGGTATATTATTTTTAGTGCCTGTATGGTCTGTTTAAAAAAAAAAGAATTTGTTAAGTACACATACAGTCATAGTTATTAATTGGCTTATATAGACAAGTGTAGTGTCTACCATTTGTATCACTGTCTTCACTCATTTTATCCCGAGAGAAATTTTCTTCCAACCATATTTCTGTGTAAAAAATAAAAAATATATTAGTTTTAGTGTACCTAATACAGAATGTTTATAAATATGTACAATACATGTAGTGTACTCATTAGTTTCTTGCTACGTTTTGCTGTTCCTGCTGCGTAGGTGTCCTGTTGATTTTTGCTGTGCAATTTCTGTGAGGTAATTCTGTTGGACGCATATTTATTGTGTTTTAGTATATTCCACTATATTGCATATGCTATGTAATTGGACTGTAAGTGTCTTACATACACAGTTTCAGTTCTTATTTATTATTCAATGTAATTTATTTATGTGCTGCTTTTTTAACATGTTTAGTGATTTTTTTGGATGATATAACAATGTAAGATACCCCCTGAGTTTTTGGATAGTGTTGATGTTGTCCAAGTCCATCCGCAAACAGACGCATGGTCCGCAGATATGAGACGCACTAGCGCATGGAGGGGGTTCAGTATGTTATATGTTATATGTATATAAACTAAGGGCATCCTAGTAAACGTTTATCAAATTTACATTATTTATATATGTAGATTCAGTGAAAAAACTTTGTTACAGGAACGTTATGGTTAAGTTGCACTACTAAAAACCCATGAAATTCAGTAAAAAATCTTTGTTAAAGGGACGTTATGGTTAAGTTGCGCTACTAAAAACCTATGAAATTCAGTGAAAAAAACGTTGTTAAATGGACATTAAGGTTAAGTTGCGCTACTAAAAACTTATGAAATTCAGTGAAAAAACTTTGTTAAAGGGACATTATGGTTACATGTAAAAGTGAAAAACCCCTGAAATTCGACAGTTATGGTAAGCTAAGCAACCATAACCCGCGCCACCCGGTGCACTCCTAAGACTAACACCCAGGATATCAAAGATGACTTCACAAATGTCATTGATGACATCACTGATGACATCACATGTGCATTTACTTTGCAAGAAAAGTCTGTACAAGGGATTCTTATTGCAATGTTAATAAAAAAGTATCAAGGATCATTGGAATAAATATCATGAGGTACGTAGTGCATTAAGTAATGCATTAATCCAAACAGCATTCTATTATGAAGTTCTTTCCAGTATACTAAGGTACATATGTAGAAACATATGTGTAGTGTGCAGCAGACATGATGGAGGTGCAATATTAATAATCTTGCTATGTTAAATACTAAAATGATATGTGCTTTCCTATTAGAGTTCTGCATACAGTAAACATTTAGTAAGTACCTAATAAAACCCACTTACTACATAATTGCATTATTGCAAACAAAACACAGACAACAGCACCTACATGTATGACCATATACAGGGAAAACAAAGTAAACAAAAAAACAGCAGTATTACCAGACAATCGTCATAACCTAACTGATTTTCTTCATGCACAGAAATGATTGCTCTGCTTCAAAACTACTACTTCCCTATGTATAACTATCACATAATGTGACTGGACCCTAAGGAAAGTAATGTGAGTACACTGTATACAAATATGAGCATATCCAGGGAAAGCACAGTAATAAAAAAACAGCAGAACTATAAGAAAGTGTTCACAACCTTACTGATCATCTTCATACATAGAAAGCATTGCTGTCTTCCAAGTCTGTGTTTCCCCTATGTATTTGTTTCATATGCTGTGAGTGAACCCCAAGTGAATTATTGTAAGAACATATTTAAGTCTAAGTTTACAAATATAGTACTTTTTGAATTTTTAGTTCCTGACAGTTACTGGCCTAGATGTGTCAGTAAAGGAAAAAGAGGGAGCTAGACGTCATCAGTGATGTTCTGGATGTTAGTCTTAGCATTGCACGGTGGTGGAGTGAGTTATGCTTGCTTAGCTTACCATAACTGTTGAATTTCAGGGGGTTTTCGGTTTTACATGTAACCATAACATCCCTTTAACAAAGTGCTGCCCAGTGCCGTCCCTGTTGGAAGTTCGGCAACTGTGTTCAGAACCGAGGCCAATGCAACGCTTTATATCCCTAGCATTTGAATTGCTACAAAAGCCATGAATTCAACTCTTCTGCATGATTTTGTAAGGACTGAAACTAGGAAACTTTTCTGAAATATAAGCCTTTTCATTGGGGTGTGACTAGTGTGCACACTCACTTTCATTGTAATAATGCTGAGGAAATGGCACTTAGGGTGGCACCCATTGAAAAGATGGGCATTGTGGCCAACAGTTAAAATTGCAGACTTAGGGCTTGATTTCTGGAATTTTCAGCACTGTGCGAAATCACTTTGCACTGAAAAAGTACTCTTTGCACCCCACTAAATGGGCCTAATTCACGGTGCAAGGAGTACTTTTGCAGTGCAAAGTGACTTTGCACTGCAAAATACACTTTGCACCGCTATGTGAATCAGGGTGTTTGTTGGCAGTGCAAGATGACTTTGCACAGCGCTACAAATTCCATGAATCGGGACATGATTAATCCTACGCAGCAAAACATGGCTTCTGGTTACCAACCCATGGAAGAAAGCTCACTATTTGCCCTGAATTCTCATCTAGGTAGTGGCAGTGTATTGGTAACCTGAGAGTTGATGACCAGAAAGCTTTTGCTGCACTTTGCGCTCCCTCTTGCAATGCTGGATGTATTATTCCTCTTGGGGTGTAAGTCATTGCTGTGTGCATTTAATTGGGTTTCTTATTTCAACATGTGCAGTGGCAGAATAGCCTATTGTTGTGATTGGTTATTTTATCTTTTGTTGCATGAATGTGTTTCGGAGTTGTTGACCGCTACGCATTCTGCTTAAATCTGACCAGCTCGTTCAAGGCGTAGCTATGGCAGTCTTCAGAGACCTTGGTGTAGTCACCGGGACAGTATGCTAGCTTTAGGAAGGACAGTGCATGGTCCCAGCGCGCCCTTGTGCCAGGACATAGTCCGTCCTCTTCATGTTTTGCAGCCACGTGCTGTGATAACAGGCACCCAACTATAAGGGGCATGGTAACGGTTTTCACATCCCCAGGGTAGCACAGTACTTTATGCTGGAAGACCCTGATTTATTTTCCTTTTTTGTAATTCTGTTTTCATTAAGCATGTTCTGACCCTGGCGTTTTGATTCCTCACAACCCCACGTTGGGGTCTTCATTGGCATGCAATGTTAGATCTTCAGAACCTGTTGATAGCTGTCTCATCGCAATCTATGATCCCGTTCATTAAACTACAAGAGGCTAGTGTAGAGGTGATGAAAGATCAGGCTACACTCCTCGCCCTTATACATTCCAAACAAATACATTTAGAAGCGTTTGTAAACTCTCTCCAAAACCATCTTAACATAGAAGCGGAGGCCACGGTGCACAGGCAGACCAGATTGTTTGACATTGCCAGAAGCGACCGAGCCGATAAAACTCAAAAGACCACCACAGTTTTAGCAATGTTGGCAGCGGCCCATCAGACAACCTATAGAGAACGGAATATTAAAAAAGCATTGCCTTTGCAAAATCAGACAAACTTACAACGTCCTGGGCATAATGATTATCAACAAACAGCCAATTTGAATGGAATCACTGAAGCAATTACGATCAATGATCAGTTTGGGGAGAAGAACTCTCCTCATGCTAATTCTGAAGTTTTGTCTCGACCTACACTTTACCGGCTTCACAGCTTCCATCAAAAGTAAATGCAAGGAATCTAATTAAACGAAATGCAATCCCTCAGAAAATGCATACTACACTTATGTCATCGAAAGGAACCAATTTATTTGCGATATTTACTCAGAGAACCAGCAAAGGTAACAAAAGCAACCTTTAGAACAGACAAAGAAAAGAAAGAAAAGAAAAAATGTATCTAGAGCATTCTTAAGAAACCTCTCCATACTGGCTTCCTTAACTAATAAAGAATAACGAAAGAACACCTTACAATTGGATATGATTAAAACAGCCATCCATGCATCACCTAAAAAACAGAACCAACAGAGAAGTGAGCCCCCTCATCAACAGGATACAGATGAACAACTTCAACATGATATACTGATGAACCTATCAGTATACATGGACCATGAGCAGGACTCAAACTTTGAAGGGCCAGTGTTAGAAGAGGAACTATCACTGATCATTATAGACCAATATGAGGAAGGATCTACCGTTCAGACCCAGCCTTATGACCTCTTGTGTGAAGACATCTCTGACAATGACTTTGAGGTCACCTTGAAGGAACAATCGACAGTGAAAGACCTGACTTCTGATACTGATGTGTTATCAGAACCCAGCACAAGGGGCTCTAGAAGTCGAGAAAGAGATGGGATGAACTGCGCTAAATTTCCTTCACGAGATCTGGAATTGAAATTACCAACATTCCTAGACCCTTGAGGTTGCGCATCTGTGAACAAACTGAAAATAGAAAGATTGGAAATGAGAAACGACACACTTATCCTAAATAGAACAAATATACTTTGTCTATTCCACGCAATACCTTTGCTACAATGGATGAGATCAGAAGATATAAAATTGGTGCAATTTATTAACGATTCTATCAGTGATAGAATATGAATAGAATGTAATTCTGTTGACACCATGAAGATTGTGCTTGAAACGAAAGGCCAATTCCATCAGCTGGGATTCCGATGCACAACCATTGGAGATGACGATACTGTGAGCAGTTAGAGAATCCAAGGGATGAAACAAGAAAATGAAATCTTACATACCGAAGGTAAAATGCAGCGATACTTAACCAACACCTCAATGCTGTGGTGTCCAGGACTCAGAGAACATCATACATCAGCAATAGAAGTATCCCACGTTCAAACTTCTCTAAACACATCATATGGAGGGAAGTTGAATTCCTCTAAGATATGGCAAAGATAACAACTACAAATATGAGGAAATGTGCCGCTTACACTTTTCACATGGAATTCTAGAGAATTCACCCACCTTTTTCAATCAAACATCAATGAACTAGACACATTTCAGATTATATGCTTGCAGGAAACCTGTTTCTCTGAGCAACCTATATGTGACAGATATCTCACATATATCAATCCAGCGATCCAACGAACAAAAGGGTGACCATTGGCGGGGCTCCTAACACTGATCAAAAATGAAACAAAGCTAGAAGTCCTAGAGTCTTTTAACCTTAGCCCGTGGGCACAATTCACTATCTTAAAAAAACCTTTGCATAGCCAAGTCACACAAGCTGAATCTTTTCCTACACAGCTCTAGTCAACATTCGGCATTATGAATCTATATTGAAATCCGATTGCAATCAATGATGACATTTTCATGGATACTGTTTTCACAGCCATGGATTGTGTTATGGACAAATTCCATTCTATCAAATTCATCATATGTGGAGATCTTAATGTGCACCTGTTTGATTTGAATGAAGACTTCATCCACAGCGACATCCTACCAGCAAGAGTTTACTGGTGGAAGAAAGAACTAGCCAATAGAAATGTACTCCTTATTAATAGTCCCTTTGCTGTGGAGGCTCCACACAAACCAACTTGGACTCGTGGCAACTCCACTGCCACGCTTGATTATATCTATGTATCGCCTGAAATAAAGCGGAAAATCTCTGCAACTGATAACATTAAATCTACTAATAGTGATAACCACATACTTACATTAACCTGGCTGTCTATGTAGCCACACCACAAAAAAATACTCCTGCCCTCCGTGGAGATCAATAGTGGCATGAACAGAATGCGGTTAACTGAGGCACAATAAGAAACCTTAATACAGGCATTTGTGAACACTTTGCTTAAAGGAGTGCAGAACATAAACTATGAACGGATGCTGTGTCCCTTTCAACAAAAAATACACAATGCACATAATATAAGGACAAGGCATACACATTTGTTTCATCCACTAATTGTCAAAAAAAAAGAACTGTGGAAGGAGCTGAAAATAATTACAATAATGGGAACTAAAGTCAAACATCAATTAGTAAAAACAGCCAAACAAGAATACAGAAACTGGGTAAAACAACAAAGATGACACTGATGGAAAATGATGTGGAGAATATTTTAGAGGTGCTAAAACATAATAATTCAAGAGAATTATGGAACCTCCTGAATCCACAAACTCACCGCCAGAAACAGGTGATCCAGGATGTCCCAGAAACAACATGGATTAACCATTTCACCGACCTCTATAAGAATAAGAATAAAGGAACAGATAACACCTTGTATAACCATCAAACGAAATGGACACTGAAATGGGGACAAGATGAAATCCTGTCACTAATCAGAAATCTGAATGCATCACAGGCTCCTGGTCTGGACAGTTTATGCAATGCTGTCTTAAAACGTAATCACGAAATCTGGTCAGTCATATGTACCCAAATATTTACCATCATTGCACAGATAAATAAGATACCTGTGACATGGAAGGTGGCCATTCTTATTCCTATTTACAAACATGGTGATAGGGAAGACTCCAGTAACTATCGACCCTTAGCGCTATTGGATCCACTTGGAAAGATTTCTGCTACCCTCTTGCTTAAAAGACTAACAGAATGGGTCAAGATTACACAAAGACATGGCTTAAACAAACAGGCTTTGTAAAAAATACAGGCACCTATATCAATCTGATCATATTGAACATCTTGAAGCAAGAATCGATTTTGAAGAAAACTCTGTTATATGCAGCTTTCACCGACATTCATTTGGCTTTTGATTTGGTGATCAGACAAAAATTGTGGGACAACCTTACGCAATGGAATTGCCGCCTCAAATTCTTGAGCTGAAAAAAAACTATGAATACAACCATTAAAATCAGAATGCCACAGAACGGAGTCGTATCAATGCTGATCAGTACTGCGAACGGCCTGAAACAGAGCTGCCCCCTTGCGGCGACTTTATTTAATCTTTATACGTCAGATTTAGCTAAGGAGCAATGATTTTTGCCAGCAAATCCACCTAAACTGAACGCAACGTTGCTCCCATACATCATGTATGCTGACGATGTAGTGATTTTGGATAAAACTCTGCTGCGCCTCCAAAAAAGTCTCAATACCGTAGGAGCCGATATGGAAAAGAATGATCTGGAAATTAACACGAAGAAAACAAAAATCATGGCATTAACCAATATCACGACCACCAAATCGAAAGCTAAGGTGTTCTTCCTTGATGGAAATAAATTGGCACAAGTAAAAACTGTAAAATATCTGGGAATGAGGCTGAGCCATTCGGAGGTGGAAAAGAGTGGACAGAACACTTAAAATCTAAGGCCTGCTCTTTGGCTCATCAAGGTTTATTTTTGCATAACATATTTGGGAAATAATCTTTGAAGCCTGTAATTAACTTCTACAGACAGAAGGCTGTGGCAATATTGACTAATTGACTAATAATTGAAACAATACTAAACTTAGACCGATCAATATAGCAACAACTAGAAGGAATATTTTGGCGGAAAGTTCTAGCACTACTTGGGTCATATCCCATGCCTTGCATCCGGTATAAGATAGCAACACAATCGCTGGAGTCAATAGTTAATTGGATACATCTTGCTCTCTACAGGAAGACCATCAATGATGATTGCATACCAGCTATTGAAATTCTTCACCACAGACCTAATGCGATAGCTGATACAGTATTAGAACAATGGAAACAGGCAGCAGAAATGAAGCTCCAGGTGGCAGCGAATACCTCTGATATGCTCATACATCGCTCCTAAGAAGCTAAAAAGTGCATTAGGCAGAATGATTGGATCACCACCATCAATCTTAAAGCACAATATCAGCTGGCCTTGAACTGTGAAATTGATATTAGACCCATCAAACATCTACCGCAATACCCATCCACTTTTCCGGATCGGTATATCCAAGACCAATTTCTCCGGTTCTGTCTTAACTTGTTGCCTGCTTGTAAATTTGACTAAGTCAAAGCAAATTCCTCCCACGATTCAAGACTGCCGATTTTGCCAGCAACCAGAAATAGCAGAATCCTTACATCACATCATAATGAAGTGCACTGCCTTGACCGAAAAGAGAATGTTGTTTAGAGACATGCTGGCCTGTACAAACAATAATATGGATCCTAATCAAAGATGGGCCCAGATCCTTTTAGGAAATAACACAAATCTTGTCATAACAATTATTAATTTTTGGAACAATATCATGGAACCATATAAGAGGATTTTTAAAGGAAAAATATAGAAGTTTCACAGAAACACCATGACATTGGAGAATCTATACTGGAACGTAATGCATGTATATCTTATTCTTTCTACGTGTACATGAACAGTTTATAATAAACGAAATCATTTTAAAATTAAAAAAAATAAATTTCCAATAAAGGCAAAAAGGGCGCTATTATGAGACATGTTTAAATATGAATATAGCACTTGCACCATCTACCACAAATCAATCACGTTGGACGACATCTAACCAAATACAAATGCTGTTCCATTTGCTGTGCACTTTAACGAACATATGACAAGTTTTAGCCTATCACGTGCACAACGTTTTGATATTTGAAATAATGTTCGTTATATTTTCTTTCTCCATTTTCACTGTTGCAAACTTCACAACACGACGAAGAAAATCACCAAAAACGGAAAGAAATCAAAAACAACAATATAACAAAATATACGTTTTCCAACCGTGTACGATGGACGTCATAAAAACACTCAGCTGCAAAGTTACTTCCACCCAGAGAATGCGTTAATTTGGAAAACGAACAGGTCTTCAAATGTTTCCGGAAATGTTGGAAAACTTAATCAACGCTTAAATCCAGGGGAAGCGTGTTCCAGATGGGAAAAGACGCCCCCGCCAAGGCTCGCTCGGCAGCTGAGTTATTGCAAAGTTGATGTGTAAGTCATTCATAAGCAAGGCGCCTGACGGCGTTATGCACCTTGATTCTAAAATATTTGATAAAAGCCTGCCACCCCCTCGCCAGTTTACAACCTTCCCGGGCACTTTGTTTTCGTTGTGAAGCGAGGTCAGAGGGCCATGTCTCTCGATAAATCAGATATTGGGCTTTCTGCTTAGCTTGTCATCGTGCACTTAAACGAATGAAGCCAAGCAGTAGCATGCTGGAGGGCCCTGGCCCAGTGACTCCGCACACGTGTGCGCATGTCTTACTTGGTGTCCCTCGCCATCAGTTGAACCCATCTCTGCCCGTTCGCCCAAATGCACTTCGGATTTCCCGTTCGTTTGAGAGTCAGTCATTGTTTGCTCCTGCACTGACTGAATACGGTAAACAGTCTTTTCAGCGAAGGATAATCGGCGCTTTCCTTTATCAGGGCAGACACATCTTTGCAAACCAATTCAAATACGATATATACATTTTGTAAAGGCAACATACGCTAATATGTTTGGGAAGGGGGGTGATGTTTATTTTGGGGGTGGGATTAATGAGGGCAATGGCCCCTCACCCTCATTTGGCGGATGCAATAAAAACGGTGAACATGGAAATATTGTTCATTGACAAAATGACAGTTAAAACCACCTGGAGCTTTTTAAAATTTCCGATAATAGCCCCTCACCCCTCAAAAAAAACTCCCTGTTCCATTAATCTATGGTTGGCTACGTGCCCCGATGCCAGGGTGTGGTACTAAAGCGCTACGTGTTTCCCAGTATATGAACAGTGAGTATGGAGGGGAAAATTGAGTAGTGGTGTGCAACAAAAAGGAAATAAAAACAAATGAAGATGATAGCGTTAAAATAAAAGAAAAGAAAGATGGCCTTCTGCCATGAGCAGTCAACATGCATTATACAGATGTCCAGGAAATTATAGCTTGTGTCCATTAGTCCTTTCAGGGTTAATATTGATGCCGAAATTATTTCTAGCCACGACACCATTTATTTGAAATATTATGACTGGGAGTAGCCGCTGCAGTGAATCACGTCAATTGATGGCGCAGTTAGGCCCCGCAGTCAGGGCTGCCTTTACACCGTGCAGCGAGCATGAAATATTATGGAGATTGTTCTTTAAAGTGATCGCTTTATCATCATTTGTCTGCCGCGCGGGCCGCTCCTTCCTGCCCAGCTCCCCTGTTGCCTTTGGAGCTGTCATAACTCAATCAGCCGTATAACGCTGCTCGCAGCACCTCGCGCGCAGGTATTGAACATGTCAAGGGCCGCTGGGGGAATTATGCTTACCCTGCCTGACGGCTCCCAACACTGCCCCAATATTTATGGCAGCTTGTATGTGTATGATATGTATCCCTTAAATGTAATTAGAGGCCTGTTTGTGTGTGATACATCGCAGTGGCCCAGAGCTGCTTCTGATTAAGGCATTGATTCTCGCCCAGTGCCCACTTCCATATAGGCTGTGACAGGCCGCATCACTCAAGTGACGCAGCTCGACCCGGCTGTCCACACGGATCATAGGAAATTGTCACTTTTGTTTATCTGCCCAGCTAGGCTGACTGTGGTCGCAGTTTGCTAAATTAACTGAAGGGCTGTGGAATAAAGTGAAACAGATCGTCCACAAACAAGCAGTGACCTCACATTACACTGGCTATTCGGTCTCCGGCTGTGACAGCAAGCAGCACCTTTACTGTCCAATGCTAAGGGTCCTGGATCTCACAGTGTGACAGCATGGTGAAGGATTCTGGTCATCCCGAGAAGCAAACACGAATTTCTAATGGCCAATTTGTCTGTGGATTATGAAATCGATAGGGTGAGACATGTCCTCACAATGTGTATGATATTCACGTCCATGCCATAAGTTGGCGTACATAGAGCTACCATTTATCCGACAATCTATTTTTTTGTAGTTTTGTACCATAAGCACAATTACTTTTTTTTCTATGCTTAGCTACCGCGCGTGGCTCGATGATTTGGCACATGGTTAGGGAGCTTTAACTCAGGCTGGGGATCTCAAGAAGGGGCGCGGCCTGGATGTGAGAGGATAGGCAGTGGGCCTCATTACAAGTTTGTTGGTATCTCTGCGGTAAATCCACCGAGATACCACCAAACGGATTTACCCAACCACCATTTGGTCCGGTGGAATTACCACTGGATTACAAGTGGGGGTAGGCAGTGTTATTTCCCATTTATTGGAGTTTATGGAGATTTCAGCAGAATTACTGCCAGCGGTAATTGTGCAGGCAAGTAATTCTGCCGATTTGGCCTTTATCTGGCTGTAAAGCAGAGCAATTCCCTCCGGCTCTCGGGTGGAGGATTTTTGCCCGATTGTATTCATTATCAGTCATCTGCATTATTTGCACAGATTGCTATATTTTGCAATATGTTTGATTTGTGTGGTTGGTATGATGTGTTTTGAGTATTGTCCTTTGTGGCCTCTTTGTGTTGCAAGGGCGTTATAATATGAAATGACAAAAAACAATTGTCTATGTTAATTCACATGTAATATTTTTATATTGTCACATAGCAACAAAAGTTTATATGAATTTATCTTCGCTATATATGGTATTGATGGTTGAAAAACTGTATGACTGCATCTTCTTTAGGCCTTTTGACTAATTTCTTGAAAATTGCGATTAGTCAATCAATAGGACCTTAGATTTGCACAGGATTATGTGCTTGTGTTTCTGTCCCTTCCAGATGCCAGCCTTCCATCCCTTCTACACGGGGTGGCAGGTCTGCCTCCCCTGGGTATAGACATCAAATTTCAAGGGGAATTCTCTGGGGAATAAACCCCCTGTAACAGGAGAGTCCTACTTGGATTGCTGGATGAAGGGATCAGCAGTAGCAAGAATATGGTCCTTTGGGAGGTAGAAGGCAAGGCACGAGGAAGAGGATAGACCGGAGCTGAGGAGGAGAAGTGAGGAGCTGAAGTTAGAAGGAAGGGGGAGCAGGAAAATAAAAGGATCTATGGACAGTGTTGTAGCAGCTTAACTGGAAGTTGCGATGCAAGGACTGACTCCCTGGAGCCGGTTTAGATCCTGATGCATGATATCAGGACATCACGTAATGGTCCAACTACTAGACTGTTAGCGATGGTTCCAGTGCAGGGTGTATCAGGACCACACCATGTGCGGAAAACAGTGATATCCAACAGTATGCCCCCTTCCCAGGTTCTTGATACCAAGTTTTGATGGATGAAGCCTGTGAAATCTTTGGATCAGCATTAGAGCATGACACTTGTAGGGTTTAATCACAGTTAAAAAAAACCTGCAAGGCCCTCTGTATAAATGACCTGCCAACTTTCAAAGAAATCCACACTGAAAATGGGCCTAGTAATGCAGCCTATGTGTGTTTCTGCAAGTTACACAAGGAAGAGTTGGGATAAAATGGAAATGCTATGTCAATGACCAAGGACTGGAAATCAAAAGGCCTATCTTTCATTACAACGGGAAAGGTCCAAATGAAAAAAGCAGGCTTTAATTTGCATGCAAGAGAAAATGAAAGGCCCCCTCTATATGAGCATCAGGGATCTGAAATACAGAAACTAAAATGACTTTAAATGTGCATTTTGCAGTTTTAAATCAAGACATGAAAAAAAAGTTCCCCTGCTAAAATAAATATATCAGGGAAAAGACTTGGTGTGTAGTGGCAAAATGTAAGGTATTAAAATGTATAATATGCTTCATATGCAAAATAGCAGCAACAATCGAAAAGGCTACTTTTCTTCATAGGTCACATGCAAATCCCATTTAGGCCTGAGACAGACCCTGTTTCTTGTTGTTCAGCAGCGTGCAGTCAAAGACCCCAAACTGAAGGTTCTGTAACAGTTTATTGAGAAGCCACCCTCAACACAGAGATTTCCTTCCATTCCCACTCAAGTGGTTACGCAACAAACTGTTTAACATATTCTTTTCGTTTAGCCCTATTTCAGACACATATCATGCCCCTTGGAGTCCTCTCTACATAGCTGACAATGAGCCAAGAACCAGACCAGTGTATGGGAAACATATTGGTATTTATTTCAATAAATGTAATGGAACATTGCACAAAAATGTCCAAAACCACTTTATCTTTGGCACAATACAATCAACTTCTCTCAGCATATATAAATCACAAACGTGAGTTGAAAAGAACACAATCACAATCATTCACCTTCTGCAAATTACACTTCACAAAATAATTACACTGATCAATAACAAACGCAATTATCATGTAATGTTGTGCGATTTTGATTTTCCTGCAGGCTTCAAAAGCTAGCAGTAGGATTTCAAGATTGGTACAAATACATTTGGCAAATATAATTTCACCCACACTTTTTTTTTTAAATAAACACAGAGGGCCTCATTCCGAGCATGG
Source organism: Ambystoma mexicanum (assembly GCF_040938575.1). NCBI lineage: Eukaryota > Metazoa > Chordata > Amphibia > Caudata > Ambystomatidae > Ambystoma > Ambystoma mexicanum. The sequence continues at coordinate 359,976,319 of NC_090922.1, forward strand.
CGGTAAGGGATAGCGGCCACCGCTAACGAGAGCGGTGGCGGTAATCCCTTACCGCCATATTCCGAGTTCCCTTTGCGCCATGGTGGTTTTAACACCTGCTTTTAGCAGGTGTTAAAAACCATGGCGCTAAGGGACCTTGATGTAAATTACGCCACCGTAGTTTACGGTGGCGTAATTGACGCCTTCCCCACTCCCATTATGCCCTATGGGGCATGAATGGGAATGGGGAAGGGTAAATGGGGATTGGGGAATTACCGCCCCGCCAACCTTGGAATGGGGCGGTAATTCCGCCATCCACCAAGGCGCTGCCGGTCCGGGTACGGCGTCAACCAAGGCGTTAATAGCGCCATTGGTTAGCGCCGTACTCGGAATGAGGCCCAGAGTGATTTAGAGGTTTTTCTTTTTTAGATCCCCTTGTTTTGGTCTATGTTGGGAAGTCAGACAGAAACATCGGAATGATGTGGGGAATTTTGGATTTCAGCCCCCCCTTACTGAAAGTCCTGTGTTGGGGAAGTTGGATAAAAAGGTTGCACTGATTTAAGAACAAAGACACCCCTCTTCCTTAAAGAAGTCAGAGTCAGCTGGACAATAAGGATTACCCAGTTCATTTATAGGCTATAGTTTTCAGCACACACTGGCAAGTGAGCTTTGTTAATTTCAAATTTTAACAAAATTCACCCTGTAGTGTTCTATCAAACGGGGAAATAATTAAATTAATATTTTTGGTTAAATAGTCTAAGGAGCTACACAGTCCCCCTCCCCCCACCCCCTATAAAGGGAAATTATTCAAGGCAAGCTGACAACCCCACGTTTTGGTTTCCCAGGGTTCAGTTCTACTTACATATCAAGCCTTTGTTTAAGGTTAGGAAAGCCAGCTGCATCTCAGAACACTCTGGAAAGATAGGGCAGGGATTTAGTCACACCACTCTCAAAGATGCCCCCCCACTCTCCACCATTGGACCTCAGCTTTGAGGCCTTTTTAGAAATAGACAGCTCCTCCCAGATGCAATCTAAGCAATCTCCTCTGCTGTCTCCTTACAGCTGTCAGATGGTAAGTTTCAGCAGCCTTCCTGATGGTCTGTCTCTTCTCTCTGTCTGTCTTTCTGTCTCTTTTTCTATTTTTCTGTCCTAGTGCAGTCCCCCTTATATTGCAGCGATGACACCACCAATTTTACAATCTTGCGGAAGTACCCTGCAATAATTCCTGCCACTAGTATTGGACAGTTACCCTTCTCTCTCCTCCCAAACCCAGCCTCCAAGTCAGGATTGGTTTAGAGGTCTGGAGCAACATATGGCAATTTCCATTTGTAATCGCCCTTTGTTCTCCTTTCAACTTCTTGGCAAAGACTAGTTATGTATCATAACTTCATAATTTTACTAGCAACTGCCATACTAAACATATTTTCTGATTCAGCTAATCATGGAAAATTAGATAAGCCGACCACCAAATCTGTACCATGGTGCATGGCCATGTGGCACCTTTCTGCCGTTTCCACGAAAAGCACAACAGTTATGAATATGTAAATTATTAAGCATATCCCTAATTTCATTTTCCACCCACTCACCAACTCTCACATTTGGAACATGTTTATATCAGCCAGAAACCTAGTTTAATTTGCCATTGCAGTTTCCCGAGCAAGCAATACTTTAGTTGGTAATATCACATAAAATTAGCATATTCATAAAAACGCAATTAAAATACTCTAATCAACCATTTAAAAGCTTCAACAACATATTTACATAGGACATTCGTAAAATGTGCATCTGTGCATGACAAAACAAAATTCATAGCTGCTACAACATGTCTAATATTTTTAGCCTTTAAATGTTTTTTTCAGACATAAGTGCCTTAAATCCTGCAGTATTGGGCAAGACAATAAGAAGTGGCTTAGATCTGTCACAGGTAGATGAACTTTACATCTCCATAATCGCTTGGAAATTATATAAAAAAAGGTACATAGATTAAATCTATCCGCCTTATGATGACTGAGAAAAGGCCTAAATGATAAAAGTCCTTTTAAATTAATTGTGAATTTTCATGTGGGACAAATGGCCTCCTCCTGCCTTTGGGCCATTTGCTTTCACTAGCTCACCCAGTACCCAGAGTCTTTTTTATCAGTCTCCTTTGTGTTGGAAGCCTGCCCTTTGAAGTAGGTACCCCCATTTTCACACATATTAGTCATGCTCCAGCCAAGAGTAACCTTTCTTGTGGTCAGTGCATTCTGAGCCGGCAGGTCTGTAAAACACTGAACTTTGACACCTTTAGCAGGATGCTTTATTGCTGTTGGCCATTAGATGAGAGATGTGACATCCAGGCATGGAGTGGGAGATTTCCTCGTGAAGTTTTGTCCACAGCCATCTAAAGGGTCTGCCTTGGGCTGACATATTTTTCATGAAGACAAATGTCACTTGAGTTTTGTGGGTGAAACATAATATGCATTGCTTTTTGTCAACCGGCACAACCTGTTTTGTTTTCCTGACATTCCTGACATTTTTCTGAGAGCAGTGATACTTTTTTCACTTTTTAATGCAATTATGTAGTAAGTGGGTTTTATTACCTACTTATCACATGTTTCACAGTACGCAAAACTCTAATAAGAAAACAGTTATCATTTCACTATTCTTTGTGCAGCCGAGCGTTGGAGAGCAGTCGCCGGTGGCCTGAGGGATCAGCAGACGTCGGCAAGCCCTGCCAGGCCCCCGCAGGCCTCCGTGAGTCCTTGCCTGTGATTGTGAAATTGATTTTGTTTTATTTGGCATTCGCGCTCTGAGCGCGCGTTGTGTGTTGCCTGCTCACCCCCACCCACTTCCTGGTCCTGGTCTCCCTTCCCGCCTTCCTGCCCGCCCACCCCCCCTCTGATTGGCTGACTGGTCTTCCTCCCCCAGGCCTACTCGGCGGCTGCTCCCCCCACTCGCTTCTTTGTGCAGCTGAGCGTTGGAGAGCAGTCGCCGGTGGCCTGACGGATCAGCAGACGTCGGCAAGCCCTGCCAGGCCCCCGCGGGCCTCCGTGAGTCCTTGCCTGTGATTGTGAAATTGATTTTGTTTTATTTGGCATTCGCGCTCTGAGCGCGCGTTGTGTGTTGCCTGCTCACCCCCACCCACTTCCTGGTCCTGGTCTCCCTTCCCGCCTTCCTGCCCGCCACCGCCCCCTCTGATTGGCTGACTGGTCTTCCTCCCCCAGGCCTACTCGGCGGCTGCTCCCCCCGCTCGCTTCTTTGTGCAGCCGAGCGTTGGAGAGCAGTCACCGGTGGCCTGAGGGACCAGCAGACGTCGGCAAGCCCTGCCAGCCCCCCGCGGGCCTCCGTGAGTCCTTGCCTGTGGTTGTGAAATTGATTTTGTTTTATTTGGCATTCGCGCTCTGAGCGCGCGTTGTGTGTTGCCTGCTCACCCCCACCCACTTCCTGGTCCTTGTCTCCCTTCACGCCTTCCTGCCCGCCCACCCCACCCTCTGATTGGCTGACTGGTCTTCCTCCCCCAGGCCTACTCGGCGGCTGCTCCCCCCGCTCACTTCTTTGTGCAGCCAAGCATTGGAGAGCAGTCGCCGGTGGCCTGACGGATCAGCAGACGTCGGCAAGCCCTGCCAGGCCCCCGCGGGCCTCCGTGAGTCCTTGCCTGTGGTTGTGAAATTGATTTTGTTTTATTTGGCATTCGCGCTCTGAGCGCGCGTTGTGTGTTGCCTGCTCACCCCCACCCACTTCCTGGTTCTTGTCTCCCTTCCCGCCTTCCTGCCCGCCCACCCCACCCTCTGATTGGCTGACTGGTCTTCCTCCCACAGGCCTACTCGGCGGCTGCTCCCCCCGCTCACTTCTTTGTGCAGCCAAGCATTGGAGAGCAGTCGCCGGTGGCCTGAGGGATCAGCAGACGTCGGCAAGCTCTGCCAGGCCCCTGCGGGCCTCCATGAGTCCTTGCCTGTGATTGTGAAATTGATTTTGTTTTATTTGGCATTCGCGCTCTGAGCGCGCGTTGTGTGTTGCCTGCTCACCCCCACCCACTTTCTGGTCCTGGTCTCCCTTCCCGCCTTCCTGCCCGCCCACCCCCTCTCTGATTGGCTGACTGGTCTTCCTCCCCCAGGCCTTCTCGGCGGCTGCTCCCCCCGCTCGCCTCTTTGTGCAGCCGAGCGTTGGAGAGCAGTCGCTGGTGGCCTGAGGGATCAGCAGACGTTGGCAAGCCCTGCCAGGCCCCCGCGGGCCTCCGTGAGTCCTTGCCTGTGATTGTGAAATTGATTTTGTTTTATTTGGCATTCGCGCTCTGAGCGCGCGTTGTGTGCTGCCTGCTCACCCCCACCCACTTCCTGGTCCTGGTCTCCCTTCCCGCCTTCCTGCCCGCCCACACCCCCCTCCCCTTCCCCTCCTCCCTCCGCCTATATCCTTCCCCTTCCTGGGCAGCCCCCCTGCCTGGCAGCCCCCTGCTAAGGGCCCATTAGGCAAAGGGCGGCTCCTACGGTTGCGGCTCCCTGTGTGTCTGCAGGTGTCCGCAGGGGACGCCAGGCGCCTGGACTCTCTCGCCACCTGCTCCAAGCCCACCCCTTCTTATTTTTTTATTTTTTTTTCCTTCACCACAGTGTGTCCCATAGTTGTGGTAAACTTGGTTTTTTCCCCCTCGCAGGATTCTCAAACTTAGGTGGCATTTGTACCTAATACGCACTCACTGTCTAAATGTGGTAAACCTGGGCTTGCCGCTCACTTCCTGCCTGCGTGCTCTTGCTTCGTCTGTCTCCCCCCCTTTCCCCCTACTCCATGGTGCTCTCTATCTCGCCTATCTTCTCTAACTGCTTCTCTATTGACTATCCTGCTCTCCTCACTAAATTCGGTAGGAAAAAGTTTAAAAAGGACATCCTGGTCTCCAACCCAGGCCTCCCTATCGCTGACACCTACACTAGTGCCTGCTCCAAGGAAACTCTTACTGACATCCTCTTTTTCGTGCCCTCGCCTGACCTATGGACCCTTCATATGGTCTCTGTGCTCTCTCCTTTCTCCTCTTCTCCCATTAATGGTGGCACCCGTTGGGATGTCCTCTTGGCCTCCTTCCTCTCCTCTAAGGCCATCATTAATGTCTACGCTAATGGGACTGTCCTTGTCCAAGGTCCTCAGGCCAACCTTCACCTCTTTGATAGACGCTTCCCACGCCTCATCAACTTCCTTTCCTCTCCTGCTGTCCCCCCTCATCTGTCCTCGGCTACCTTGTCTCTACCCTCCCTCCCTGCCCCCTCTCTTGCTCCTTCTTCACCTCCCTCTTCTACACCTCGGCAGGGCGTACCTCTGATCTGTACCCCTCCCCGGAAATCCTTCAAGGATGGCAACCTTCTCCACATTGCCACACTCAATGCACGCTCTGCCATCAGGCATTCCTCTGATATCTGTCACCTTCTTGAGGAACTGGACCTTGACGTCCTCGGTCTTACTGAGACATGGTTCAGGGCCAGCTCTGTCACCAGCTTTGACACACTCCTGCCTGATGGCTCCAAGATCCTCTCCTTGCCCAGACTCAACCGTGCAGGGGGGGGGGGGGTGTAGCCCTTATCTTCCCTGAGTGGATTCCTGCCACTGTCACCCCTAAGCAGATCTACTCCTCTTTTGAATGCCTCGTCTGCAGGCTCTCTCTCTCCCCTGGCCACTCCCTTACCGTGGCTACTATCTATCGGACACCTGGTCAAATCTCCTCCTTCCTCTCTGAGTGGGCTGACCTCTCCTCCTCACTCCTGCCCTCAACCACTCAACTCCTCTTTCTTGGTGACTTCAATATCCACTTGGATGCCTCCTGTCCCCCCACGGGACTCTTTCGTGACCTCTGCAACTCTCTCGCACTCTCTATTCTCCCATCTGGACCTACTCATTCTGCAGGGCACACCCTTGATGCTCTGATCTCTTCCAACTTTCCTCTCTCCATCCCTCTCTCCACTCCTCTTTCCTGGAGTGATCACTTTCTCCTATCCTCCCACCTCACCCTCCCTACCCCACAGGCAAAGCCACCCTCATCACTGCCACCCACCTTCTCAGACATCCGTCCTATGAAGCGCGTGTCAGTTGAGGCTTTCGCTGCCACCTTCTCGCCCCCTCCTCCCTCTTCGGCTGACTCCCACCCTGACACAGCCCTCTCCACTCTTCACTCTGCTATATCTGATACTCTTGATATCCTTGCCCCTGTCATGAGAATCCACCTGAAGCCCAAAGCCAAATGTAACTCCTGATATGACTCGGATCTCGTCACCCTTAAACGCAAGTGCAGGGTGGCAGAGAGGAAATGGCGTGCCTCATGTATATCCTCTGACAAACTGGCCTGCCGCCTGCTCCAAAGGCAATACCGTCTCTCCGTTCTCACTAAGAAGAGATCCCTTATCCAAGACCGCATCTCTGCGGCATCTAACAACTCGGCCGAACTCTTTAAAATCTGCAAGGAGCTTGCCAACCCAGCTGCTGTCTCTACCTCTCCTATCCCCTCCCAGGCCCTCTGCACTGCACTGGCCTCTCACTTCATCTCTAAAACTCAGGACATCCTGTCCTCACTCTCCTCCTTTCACCTCCCTCCTTCTCTTCCCATCTCTTCCTCTGGCCCTTCTGCAGCCACCCCTCCTCCCTCCTTCTCTGCCTTTCCCCTTTTTTCTGCAGACGAGGTTGCCAGACAAGTCCGATCTATGAAAGTCTCGTCAAAACAGGTCCACCCCTGTTCCTCCAAAACTATCAAGGACCACATTGATGCCCTGGCTCCAGCCCTGGCTGACTTTTGCAACCACTCCTTCGCCTCTGGAGTCTTCCCATCCCCCCTTAAGCACTCCCTTGTGCACCCTCTTCTTAGGAAACCCTCTTCTGACCCCTCCTGCCCGGCTAACTATCGCCCAATCTCCATCACCCCCTTCCTTGGCAAGCTCCTGGAGAAACTGGCCATCTCCCCGCTTTACCTCCATGCTGAATCTGTTGGAAGTCTCCATGACCATCAATCTGGCTTCAGAGCTGCCAGAAGCACGGAAACTGCTCTCCTGAACATCCGTGAGAACCTGCTCTTGAATCTCGACTCCAACACTCCTTGTTTTCTCATCCTGCTTGATCTCTCCTCTGCCTTTGACACTGTCAACCATGCCATCCTGCTCAACCGTCTTCGTGATAACCTGGGTATCACTGGTCAGGCTCTGGCGTGGCTGACCTCTTTCCTTTCCAATCGACCCTCCCAGGTCCAACTGGGGTCCTTCCTCTCTGACATCTTTTTCTCCACCTGTGGTGTCCCCCAGAGATCTAATCTTTCCCCCTGGCTGTTCAACCAGTATCTGGCACTCCTTGCCCACCGCATCGCTGCTCTCTGCCCCAACTTTCAATGTTATGCGGATGATACCCAGCTCATTTTCAGGCTACCCTCGGCCTCCTCCTCCTCTCCTTCCCTCATCTCTGACTGTCTGTCTGCTATCCAGGAATGGTGCGCCGCTAATGACCTCTGCCTTAATGCCAGTAAGACTGAGATTCTCCTCATCGGCACACCCACTCCCTCCTTCCCTGCAGCTCTCTGGCCGGCCTCTCTTGGCCCCCTTCCTGCTCCTACCTGCAATGCAAAAAACCTCAGGGTTATCTTCGACTCCACACTCTCCTTCTCTCCTCATATATCTGACGTCTCAAAGAAGTCACACTACCAGCTGCACCTCCTCAGAGGTAATCTTCCCTTCCTCTCCTTCCCCCAGAAGCTCACTGTCTCCCGAGCCCTGGTTCTCTCAAAGCTGGACTACTGTAACAGCCTCTATCTTAATCTGCCTGCCTCCACTCTCCGCCCTCTGCAACTTATCCAGAACAGAACTGCGAGACTTGTCCTTGGCCTCAAGCCCAGGGACCAAATCTCTCCAGGACTGAAATCTCTACATTGGCTCCCAGTGGCTGCAAGGATAAAGTTCAAAACCCTCTGCATTGCCCACAAGGCCTTCTGGGGCCTGGGGCCTAAATACCTTCAACCCTCTCTTCCTAAATATCTTCCTTCCCGAGCCCTTCGCTCATCCGTCTCCAACTCCCTCAGGGTCAGCCGCTTCTCGAAGCAACGAGCTGGGGATAGATCTCTCTCTGCGGCTGGGGCCTCCCTCTGGAACAGCCTTCCTGTCTCCCTGAAACTTGAGGAGGACCATCTCCGGTTCCGGAAGCACCTCAAAACCTTCCTCTTTGCCTCTGCTTTCTCTCTCCCTCTCCCCTGCTAATTCATGCTGAAACTGCACTGTATCTGCAACTGGGCCACTCTTACCGACCCCGATCCTCGGCCCTGCCACTCTCGACTTGCACTGCCTACCTGGCAACCCCTCCCTGGCAATCCCTGCACTGCGGGACTCTCTCTGCATCCCGACAGCCCCCACTTCCCAGCACTTGTCTGCACTTACCTTGCACTTGCCACCAGCTGGCCCTCTTTATTTATTATTTATTTATTTTTTTATTCTACTTACCTCTTATTTCTTTATTTTTATTCTACTTACCTTGTACTGCACTTCCCCCCTTCCCCTTGCACCTTCTCCCTTCCCCCTACCCCTGCACTTGCGCGATCTGAATGACACCTGGCCTCGTAGGATCGTTGTCTGTCTTCCGTTTGTTCCCCCCTCCCTGCCTCGTCGCACCTTGAAACACTTGTGTATAGGCGCGCTACAAATGCCATATCATATCAAATCATAACATGGCAAGGTTATGAATATTGCACCTCCATCATGCATGCTGCACACAATGGGCCTCATTACAACTCAGGCGTTAAGGGTTAACGCCACAGTTAACCCTTAACGCCTGATTCTGATTTTAACGCCTGCTTTTAGCAGGCGTTAAAATCCATGGCGCTAACCTGCCATGGTGCTAATTACGCCGCCGTAATTTACGGCGGCGTAATTAGCGCCTTCCCCACTCCCATTATGCCCTATGGGGCAAAAATGGGAATGGGGAAGGGAAAATGGGAAATGGGGATTTACCGCCCCACTCACCTTGGAATGGGGCGGTAAATCCACCATCCACCATGGTGTAAACGGAGTTTACACCATGGTGGTAAAGTTGGTGCACTTAGCACCAAGGTTGTAATGAGGCCCAATGCCTATGTTTCTACATGAGTACCTTAGTATACTGGATTGAACTTAATAATAGAATGCTATTTATATGAAAGCATAGCTTAATGCACTAATTAGCACTTGATATTTATTCCAAAAATCCTTTACACTTTTTTTTATTAACATTAGACTAAGAATCCCTTGTACAGACTTTTCATGTAAGGTAAATGCACATGTGATGTCATCAGGGATGTCATCAAGGACATTTGTGATGCCATCTTTGATGTCCTGGGTGTTAGGCTTAGCAGTGCACAATGGTGGCACTAGTTATGGTTGCTTAGCTTACCATAACTTGCGAATTTCAAGGGTTTTCCGGTTTTACTTGGAACCATAACGTCCCTTTAACAATGTTTTTTCACTGAATTTCATAGGTTTTTAGTAGCGCAACTTAACCATAACGTCCCTTTAACAAAGTTTTTCACTGAATTTCATTGGTTTTTATTAGTGCAACTTTACCATAACGTCCCTTTAAAAAAGTTTTTTCATTGAATTTCATAGGTTTTATTAGTGCAACTTAACCATAACGTTCCTTTAACAAAGTTTTTTCATTGAATTGGATAGTTTTTTTTATTAGTGCAACTTAACCATAACGTCCCTTTAACACATTTTCTTTTACTGATTTTCATAGGTTTTTATTAGTGCAACGTAACCATAACATCATTTTCAATGGATGAAGACCACTAGCATCCTAGGTTCTCAAAGTGGGAACCCGGGGTGGTAAAAAAAAGATTTTTCTTCCCAAACCGGAACCCCTGCAGCGTCCCGGTGTTGGATGGAATATCTTTTACCAAGATGGCCACCATGCAAAGGGAAGGCGGGGTGTATAAAGAGAACACAACAGGGCATCGGCGGGGGGACCAGGAGAGAGACACGGGGTATGAGCGGGGGCGGGGGAGACAGGGGAGACACGGGGCAAGAGCGGGGGGTGGGGGGAACAGGTGAGAGACACGGGGCATGACTGGGGGGGTGGAGGGAACAGGAGGGAAACACGGGGCATGAGCGGGGGGTGGGGGAGAACAGGGGAGACAAGGGGCATGAGCGGGGGGTGGGGGGAACAGTGGAGAGACATGGGGCATGAGCGGGGGCTGGGGGGAACAGGGGAGAGACACGGGGCATGAGCGGGGGGTGGGGGCAACAGGAGAGAGACACAGGGCATGAGCGGGGGTTGGGGGGTACAGGAGGGAGACACGGGCATGAGCAAGGGGTGGGGGTAACGCGAGGAAGACACGGGGCATGAGCGGGGAGTGAGGGGAACACGAGGGAGACACAGGGCATGAGCGGGGGGTGGGGGGTAACACGAGGGAGACACAGGGCATGAGTGGGGGGTGGGGGGAACAGGAGGGAGACACGGGACATGAGCAGGGGTGGGGGGTAATACAAGGGAGACACAGGGCATGAGCGGGGGTGGGGGGGAACAGGGCAGACACGGGGCATGAGCGGGGGATGGGGGGTACAGGAGGAAGACACGGGGCATGAGCAGGGGGTGGGGGGAACAAGAGAGACACGGGGCATGAGCGGGGGTGGGGGAACAGGAGGGAGACAGGGGCATGAGCAGGGGTTGGGGGGTAACATGAGGGAGACACGGGGCATGAGCGGGGGGTGGAGGGAACACAGGGAGACACGGGGCATGAGTGGGGGGTGGGGGGCAACTCGAGAGAGACATGGGGCATGCGCAGGGGGGTGGGGGGTACACGAGGTAGACATGGGGCATGAGCGGGGGGTGGGGGGAACACAAGGGAGACACGGGGCATGAGCGGGGGCTGGGGGGTAACACGAGGGAGACATGGGGCAGGAGCGGGGGTGGGGGGAACAGGTGGGAGACACGGGGCATGAGCAGGGGGGTGGAGGGAACACAGGGAGACACGGGGCATGAGCGGGGGGTGGGGGGCAACAGGAGAGAGACACGGGGCATGAGCAGGGGGGTGGGGGGTACATGAGGTAGACATGGGGCATGAGCGGGGGTGGGGGGTACACGAGGTAGACACAGGGCATGAGCAGGGGGTGGGGGGAACACGAGGGAGACATGGGGCATGAGCGGGGGGTTGGGGGTAACACGAGGGAGACATGGGGCAGGAGCGGGGTGTGGGGGGAACAGGAGGGAGACACGGGGCATGAGCAGGCGGTGGCAGGTAACACAAGGGAGTCACAGGGCATGAGCAGGGGGTGGGAGTAACATGAGGGAGACACGGGGCATGAGCAGGGGATGGGGGAACAGGAGGGAGACACAGGGCATGAGGTGGGTGGGGGGAAAAGGAGGGAGACACGGGGCATGAGCGGGGGGTGGGGCGGAACAGGGGAGACACGGGGCTTGAGCGGCGGGTGGGGGGAAAGGAGGGGGACACGGGGCATGAGCGGGGGGTGGGGGAAAAGGAGGGAGACACGGCATGAGCGGGGGGTAAGGGGAACAGGGGAGACACGGGGCATGAGCGGGGGGTGGAGGGGTACAGGGGAGACACGGGGCATTAGCAGGGTGTGGGGGTACAGGAGGGAGACACAGGGCATGAGCGGGGAGTGGGGCGTAAACCGAGGGAGACACGGGGCATGAGCGGGGGGTGGGGGGCAACAGGAGAGAGACACAGGGCATGAGCGGGGGGTGAGGGGGTACACGAGGTAGACACGGGCATGAGTGGGGAGTGGGGGGACACACGAGGTAGACACGGGGCATGAGCAGGGGGTGGGAGGGACAGGGAAAACATGGGGCAAGAGCGGGGGGGAGAACGCGAGGGAGACACGGGACATGAGCGGGGGTGGGGGGAAAAGGGCACACACGGGGCATGAGGGAGGGTGGGGGGAACAGGGGAGACACGGGTCATAAGCGGGGGGTGGGGGGAACGGGAGGGAGACACAGGGCATGAGCGGGGGGTGGGGGGGAATGGGAGGGAGACACAGGGCATGAGCGGGAGGTGGGGGAACGGGAGGGAGACACGGGGCATGAGCGGGGGTTGGGGGGAATGGGGGGTTTAGTCACGGAGCATGAGCGGCAGGTGGGGGAACGGGAGGGAGACACGGGACATGAGCGAGGGAGACACGGGGCATGAACGGGGGTGGGGGGAACAGGGCACACACGGGGCATGAGGAGGGGTGGGGGGAACAGGGGAGACACGGGTCATGAGCGGGAGGTGGGGGGAACGGGAGGGAGACACGGTGCATGAGCGGGGGTGGGGGGAACAGGTGAGAGACACGGGGCATGACGGGGGGTGGAGGCAACAGGAGGGAGACACGGGGCATGAGCGGGGGGTGGGGGAGAACAGGGGAGACAAGGGGCATGAGCGGGGGGTGGGGGGAACAGTGGAGAGACATGGGGCATGAGCGGGGGCTGGGGGGAACAGGGGAGAGACACGGGGCATGAGCGGGGGGTGGGGGCAACAGGAGAGAGACACAGGGCATGAGCAGGGGGTGGGGGGTATAGGAGGGAGACACGGGCATGAGCAAGGGGTGGGGGTAACACGAGGAAGACACGGGGCATGAGCAGGGGGTGGGGGGAACACGAGGGAGACACGGGGCATGAGCGGTGTGTGGGGGTAACACAAGGGAGACAGAGGCCATGAGTGGGGGGTGGGGGGAACAGGAGGGAGACACGGGACATGAGCAGGGGTGGGGGGTAACACAAGGGAGACACAGGGCATGAGCGGGGGTGGGGGGAACAGGGCAGACACGGGGCATGAGCGGGGGATGGGGGGTACAGGAGGAAGACACGGGGCATGAGCAGGGGGTGGGGGGAACAAGAGAGAGACACGGGGCATGAGCGGGGGTGGGGGAACAGGAGGGAGACAGGGGCATGAGCGGGGGGTGGGGGGTAACATGAGGGAGACACGGAGCATGAGCGGGGGGTGGAGGGAACACAGGGAGACACGGGGCATGAGTGGGGGGTGGGGGGCAACTCGAGTGAGACATGGGGCATGCGCAGGGGGGTGGGGGGTACACGAGGTAGACATGGGGCATGAGCGGGGGGTGGGTGGAACACGAGGGAGACACGGGGCATGAGCGGGGGCTGGGGGGTAACACGAGGGAGACATGGGGCAGGAGCGGGGGTGGGGGGAACAGGTGGGAGACACGGGGCATGAGCAGGGGGGTGGAGGGAACACAGGGAGACACGGGGCATGAGCGGGGGGTGGGGGGCAACAGGAGAGAGACACGGGGCATGAGCAGGGGGGTGGGGGGTACATGAGGTAGACATGGGGCATGAGCGGGGGTGGGGGGTACACGAGGTAGACACAGGGCATGAGCAGGGGGTGGGGGGAACACGAGGGAGACATGGGGCATGAGCGGGGGGTGGGGGTAACACGAGGGAGACATGAAGCAGGAGCGGGGTGTGGGGGGAACAGGAGGGAGACACGGGGCATGAGCAGGGGGTGGCAGGTAACACAAGGGAGTCACAGGGCATGAGCAGGGGGTGGGAGTAACACGAGGGAGACACGGGGCATGAGCAGGGGATGGGGGAACAGGAGGGAGACACGGGGCATGAGGTGGGTGGGGGGAAAAGGAGGGAGACACGGGGCATGAGCGGGGGGTGGGGCGGAACAGGGGAGACACGGGGCTTGAGCGGTGGGTGGGGGGGAAAGGAGGGGGACACGGGGCATGAGCGGGGGGTGGGGGAAAAGGAGGGAGACACGGGGCATGAGCGGGGGTAAGGGGAACAGGGGAGACACGGGGCATGAGCGGGGGGTGGAGGGGTACAGGGGAGACACGGGGCATGAGCAGGGGTTGGGGGGAACAGGAAGGAGACACGGGGCATTAGCAGGGTGTGGGGGTACAGGAGGGAGACACAGTGCATGAGCGGGGAGTGGGGCGTAAACCGAGGGAGACACGGGGCATGAGCGGGGGGTGGGGGGCAACAGGAGAGAGACACAGGGCATGAGCGGGGGATGAGGGGGTACACGAGGTAGACCCGGGGCATGAGTGGGGAGTGGGGGGACACACGAGGTAGACACGGGGCATGAGCAGGGGGTGGGAGGGACAGGGAAAACATGGGGCAAGAGCGGGGGGAGAACGCGAGGGAGACACGGGACATGAGCGGGGGTGGGGGGAACAGGGCACACACGGGGCATGAGGGAGGGTGGGGGGAACAGGGGAGACACGGGTCATAAGCGGGGGGTGGGGGGAACGGGAGGGAGACACAGGGCATGAGCGGGGGGTGGGGGGGAATGGGAGGGAGACACAGGGCATGAGCGGGAGGTGGGGGGAACGGGAGGGAGACACGGGGCATGAGCGGGGGTTGGGGGGAATGGGAGGGAGACACGGAGCATGAGCGGCAGGTGGGGGGAACGGGAGGGAGACACGGGACATGAGCGGGGGGTGGGGGGAACAGGGGAAACATGGGGCAAGAGTGGGGGATGGGGGGAAACGGGAGGGAGACATGGGGCATGAACGGGGGGTGGGGGGAACAGGGCACACACGGGGCATGAGGAGGGGTGGGGGAACAGGGGAGACACGGGTCATGAGCGGGAGGTGGGGGGAATGGGAGGGAGACACGGGGCATGAGCGGGGGGTGGGGGGAACAGGTGAGAGACACGGGGCATGACTGGGGGGGTGGAGGGAACAGGAGGGAGACACGGGGCATGAGCGGGGGGTGGGGGAGAACAGGGGAGACAAGGGGCATGAGCGGGGGTTGGGGGGAACAGTGGAGAGACATGGGGCATGAGCGGGGCTGGGGGGAACAGGGGAGAGACACGGGGCATGAGCGGGGGGTGGGGGCAACAGGAGAGAGACACAGGGCATGAGCGGGGGGTGGGGGGTACAGGAGGGAGACACGGGCATGAGCAAGGGGTGGGGGTAACACGAGGAAGACACGGGGCATGACCAGGGGGTGGGGGGAACACGAGGGAGACACGGGGCATGAGCGGTGTGTGGGGGTAACACAAGGGAGACAGAGGCCATGAGCGGGGTGTGGGGGGTAACACGGGCATGAGCGGGCGGTGGGGGGAACAGTTCAGACACAGGGCATGAGCAGGGGGTGAGGGGTACAGGAGGGAGATACGGGGCATGAGCGGGGGGTGGGGGGAACAAGAGAGAGACACGGGGCATGAGCAGGGGGTAGGGGGAACAGGAGGGAGACACAGGGCATGTGCAGGGAGTGGGGGACAACACGAGTGAGACTCGGGGCATGAGCGGGGGGTAAAGGAGGGAGACACGGGGCTTGACCGGGGGGCACACGAGGGAGACACGGGGCATGAGCGGGGGGTGGGGAGCAACAGGAGAGAGACACGGGGCATGAGCGGGGGTGGGGGGTACACGAGGTAGACACAGAGCATGAGCAGGGGGTGGGGGAACACAAGGGAGACACGGGGCATGAGTGGGGAGTGAGGGGAACACGAGGGAGACACAGGGCATGAGCGGGGGGTGGGCGGTAACACGAGGGAGACACGGGGCATGAGTGGGGGGTGGGGGGAACAGGAGGGAGACACGGGACATGAGCAGGGGTGGGGGGTAACACAAGGGAGACACAGGGCATGAGCGGGGGTGGGGGGAACAGGGCAGACACGGGGCATGAGCGGGGGATGGGGGGTACAGGAGGAAGACACGGGGCATGAGCAGGGGGTGGGGGGAACAAGAGAGAGACACGGGGCATGAGCGGGGGTGGGGGAACAGGAGGGAGACAGGGGCATGAGCGGGGGGTGGGGGGTAACATGAGGGAGACACGGGGCATGAGCGGGGGGTGGAGGGAACACAGGGAGACACGGGGCATGAGTGGGGGGTGGGGGGCAACTCGAGAGAGACATGGGGCATGCGCAGGGGGGTGGGGGGTACACGAGGTAGACATGGGGCATGAGCGGGGGGTGGGGGGAACACGAGGGAGACACGGGGCATGAGCGGGGGCTGGGGGGTAACACGAGGGAGACATGGGGCAGGAGTGGGGGTGGGGGGAACAGGTGGGAGACACGGGGCATGAGCAGGGGGGTGGAGGGAACACAGGGAGACACGGGGCATGAGCGGGGGGTGGGGGGCAACAGGAGAGAGACACGGGGCATGAGCAGGGGGGTGGGGGGTACATGAGGTAGACATGGGGCATGAGCGGGGGTGGGGGGTACACGAGGTAGACACAGGGCATGAGCAGGGGGTGGGGGGGAACACGAGGGAGACATGGGGCATGAGCGGGGGGTGGGGGGTAACACGAGGGAGACATGGGGCAGGAGCGGGGTGTGGGGGGAACAGGAGGGAGACACGGGGCATGAGCAGGGGGTGGGAGTAACACGAGGGAGACACGGGGCATGAGCAGGGGATGGGGGAACAGGAGGGAGACACAGGGCATGAGGTGGGTGGGGGGAAAAGGAGGGAGACACGGGGCATGAGCGGGGGGTGGGGCGGAACAGGGGAGACACGGGGCTTGAGCGGCGGGTGGGGGGAAAGGAGGGAGACACGGGGCACGAGCGGGGGGTGGGGGAAAAGGAGGGAGACACGGGGCATGAGCGGGGGGTAAGGGGAACAGGGGAGACACGGGGCATGAGCGGGGGGTGGAGGGGTACAGGGGAGACACGGGGCATGAGCAGGGGTTGGGGGGAACAGGAGGGAGACACGGGGCATTAGCAGGGTGTGGGGGTACAGGAGGGAGACACAGGGCATGAGCGGGGAGTGGGGCGTAAACCAAGGGAGACACGGGGCATGAGCGGGGGGTGGGGGGCAACAGGAGAGAGACACAGGGCATGAGCGGGGGGTGAGGGGGTACACGAGGTAGACACGGGGCATGAGTGGGGAGTGGGGGGACACACGAGGTAGACACGGGACATGAGCGGGGGTGGGGGGGAACAGGGGAAACATGGGGCAAGAGCGGGGGGAGAACGCGAGGGAGACACGGGACATGAGCGGGGGTGGGGGGAACAGGGCACACACGGGGCATGAGGGAGGGTGGGGGGAGCAGGGGAGACACGGGTCATAAGCGGGGGGTGGGGGGAACGGGAGGGAGACACAGGGCATGAGCGGGGGGTGGGGGGAATGGGAGGGAGACACAGGGCATGAGCGGGAGGTGGGGGGAACGGGAGGGAGACACGGGGCATGAGCGGGGGTTGGGGGGAATGGGAGGGAGACACGGAGCATGAGCGGCAGGTGGGGGAACGGGAGGGAGACACGGGACATGAGCGGGGGGTGGGGGGGAACAGGGGAAACATGGGGCAAGAGCGGGGGGTGGTGGGAAACAGGAGGGAGACACGGGGCATGAACGGGGGTGGGGGGAACAGGGCACACACGGGGCATGAGGAGGGGTGGGGGGAACAGGGGAGACACGGGTCATGAGCGGGAGGTGGGGGGAACAGGAGGGAGACACGGGGCATGAGCCGGGGGTGGGGGGAACGGGAGGGAGACACAGGGCATGTGCAGGGAGTGGGGGACAACACGAGTGAGACTCGGGGCATGAGCGGGGGGTAAAGGAGGGAGACACGGGGCTTGACCGGGGGGCACACGAGGGAGACACGGGGCATGAGCGGGGGGTGGGGAGCAACAGGAGAGAGACACGGGGCATGAGCGGGGGTGGGGGGTACACGAGGTAGACACAGAGCATGAGCAGGGGGTGGGGGAACACAAGGGAGACACGGGGCATGAGTGGGGAGTGAGGGGAACACGAGGGAGACACAGGGCATGAGCGGGGGGTGGGGGGTAACACGAGGGAGACACGGGGCATGAGTGGGGGGTGGGGGGAACAGGAGGGAGACACGGGACATGAGCAGGGGTGGGGGGTAACACAAGGGAGACACAGGGCATGAGCGGGGGTGGGGGGAACAGGGCAGACACGGGGCATGAGCGGGGGATGGGGGGTACAGGAGGAAGACACGGGGCATGAGCAGGGGGTGGGGGGAACAAGAGAGAGACACGGGGCATGAGCGGGGGTGGGGGAACAGGAGGGAGACAGGGGCATGAGCGGGGGGTGGGGGGTAACATGAGGGAGACACGGGGCATGAGCGGGGGGTGGAGGGAACACAGGGAGACACGGGGCATGAGTGGGGGGTGGGGGGCAACTCGAGAGAGACATGGGGCATGCGCAGGGGGGTGGGGGGTACACGAGGTAGACATGGGGCATGAGCGGGGGTGGGGGGAACACGAGGGAGACACGGGGCATGAGCGGGGGCTGGGGGGTAACACGAGGGAGACATGGGGCAGGAGTGGGGGTGGGGGGAACAGGTGGGAGACACGGGGCATGAGCAGGGGGGTGGAGGGAACACAGGGAGACACGGGGCATGAGCGGGGGGTGGGGGGCAACAGGAGAGAGACACGGGGCATGAGCAGGGGGGTGGGGGGTACATGAGGTAGACATGGGGCATGAGCGGGGGTGGGGGGTACACGAGGTAGACACAGGGCATGAGCAGGGGGTGGGGGGAACACGAGGGAGACATGGGGCATGAGCGGGGGGTGGGGGGTAACACGAGGGAGACATGGGGCAGGAGCGGGGTGTGGGGGGAACAGGAGGGAGACACGGGGCATGAGCAGGGGGTGGGAGTAACACGAGGGAGACACAGGGCATGAGCAGGGGATGGGGGAACAGGAGGGAGACACAGGGCATGAGGTGGGTGGGGGGAAAAGGAGGGAGACACGGGGCATGAGCGGGGGGTGGGGCGGAACAGGGGAGACACGGGGCTTGAGCGGCGGGTGGGGGGGAAAGGAGGGGGACACGGGGCACGAGCGGGGGGTGGGGGAAAAGGAGGGAGACACGGGGCATGAGCGGGGGATAAGGGGAACAGGGGAGACACGGGGCATGAGCGGGGGGTGGAGGGGTACAGGGGAGACACGGGGCATGAGCAGGGGTTGGGGGGAACAGGAGGGAGACACGGGGCATTAGCAGGGTGTGGGGGTACAGGAGGGAGACACAGGGCATGAGCGGGGAGTGGGGCGTAAACCAAGGGAGACACGGGGCATGAGCGGGGGGTGGGGGGCAACAGGAGAGAGACACAGGGCATGAGCGGGGGGTGAGGGGGTACACGAGGTAGACACGGGGCATGAGTGGGGAGTGGGGGGACACACGAGGTAGACACGGGACATGAGCGGGGGTGGGGGGGAACAGGGGAAACATGGGGCAAGAGCGGGGGGGGAGAACGCGAGGGAGACACGGGACATGAGCGGGGGTGGGGGGAACAGGGCACACACGGGGCATGAGGGAGGGTGGGGGGAGCAGGGGAGACACGGGTCATAAGCGGGGGGTGGGGGGAACGGGAGGGAGACACAGGGCATGAGCGGGGGGTGGGGGGAATGGGAGGGAGACACAGGGCATGAGCGGGAGGTGGGGGGAACGGGAGGGAGACACGGGGCATGAGCGGGGGTTGGGGGGAATGGGAGGGAGACACGGAGCATGAGCGGCAGGTGGGGGAACGGGAGGGAGACACGGGACATGAGCGGGGGGTGGGGGGGAACAGGGGAAACATGGGGCAAGAGCGGGGGGTGGGGGGAAACAGGAGGGAGACACGGGGCATGAACGGGGGTGGGGGGAACAGGGCACACACGGGGCATGAGGAGGGGTGGGGGGAACAGGGGAGACACGGGTCATGAGCGGGAGGTGGGGGGAACAGGAGGGAGACACGGGGCATGAGCGGGGGGGGGGAACGGGAGGGAGACACGGGGCATGAGCGGGAGGTGGGGGGAATGGGAGAGAGACAAGGGGCATGAGCGGGGGGTGGGGGGAACGGGAGAGAGACACGGGCCATGAGCAGGGGGTGGGGGGGAAGGGAGAGAGACAATGGGCTTGAGCGGGGGTGGGGGAGCGGGAGGGAGACATGGGGATTGAGCGGGGGGTGGGGGGAACAAGAGGGTGACACAAGGCATGAGCAGGGTGGGGGGAATGGCAGGAAGACACAGAGCTTACTATGCAGCGCTCTGATGCAAACGATAAACAAAGATGGCGGCCGTCTCTCACAATACGACGCACTGCACGCTTCACCGCAGCCAATAGGAAAGCACATTAGATGTCCGCGGACATCACGCAAGCCGCTTGCCCAATGCCCGTCCCGTCCGCGGAGCGAACAGGGAAGTGTGTCCGAGATATCACTAATTTTTTTACTTACATTTTCGTCATTTTTTAAAAAACTACTGGACGAATTTTACACCAAATAAAAAAAAGCACGCTTTCGGGACCAAGCTGCCGCTCCCGCCACAAATTGGGTGTAAATCCGTCCAGCGGTTTGGGCTGTAGGCGTGAGCAAAGTTTTTTCCCATTATGTCTATGGGAAAAAAGAAGTTTTTGGACCCCCCTATAACTTTGCCCCCCCTGGACCAAACCTCACCAAACTTTGAAAAAAAGCAGAGTGGGCCATATACTTTTTTTTGCAAAGTTTGGTGAGGATTCGTCCAGGGGGAGCGAAGTTATAAGCCGCCCAAAAAGTGCTCTTCCTATGGAAACAGCAACTTAACCATAACTAAACGGCTGCACGGCTATCATTGTCTGCGTGAGGATTTGTTTAGTCCTTGCAGTGCACACTGGTGGCACAAGTTATGGTTGCTTAGCTTATCATAACTGTTGAATTTCCTTTTTTTTCCAGTTTTACCTATAACCATAACGTTCCTGTAACAACGTTTTTCCATTGAATTTCACAGGTTTTTTAGTATTGCAACTTAACCATAACGTCCCTTTAAGAACTTTTAAGTAGTTGTGGAAGCGCTAGTGTTTACGTTTCACACCTAGACAAATGCATAGGTCATGCACTGTATGCTGATAACACCGCCCCTGTCGCCAGCCCTACGTATTCATGCAGCAGGCTACCACATTTAAAGTATTGCTGTCCACTTCGTGGGTGGCTCTGCAAACTTAGCAATGTGTGGCTAAAGTACTCCTAACTGTAACGGCCACTGATAAACAAAGAACAGCAACCTGCACTGTGACATGGGCGTGTTAAATGTGGCATTACGTTGATTTATCTGCTGTTTCCCTTTCCATGACCCATGAAACTGATACATTATTTGTGCACTCAGCAGTGTGACGGAAAGTATGAACAGATTGTGTGCCGGTATACAGTTGAAGAAAACATGTAACTGCAAGTGGGACAGTTTGTAGTAAGGCTGCAAAATTGCAAAGATGGTGCAACTTCCTCACGCACATACTAGTGCATGTAAAGGCAAGTAAGGAAACAGCAGAATATGCAGAGAGCAAACAATCTTACTGGTGGTTAGAAAAGTGCTGTATGCGCATGGATTGCACAGAATAAACGGCTTTGTGGTATACGTAAAGAAGCTGTGGTTGGCGTTGTTGTAAACATTCTTGTATTCCACAATGTGTGTATATCCGTGAATAGTACCGCTAACAGTAATGGCGTAGCATAAAGTGTTTGTACTGCATGTGATGACAACTGAAATTAAAAGATAAAGGAGCAGTGGGCTGGCTACCGCCTTTCGAAGAATGACGTTGGGTAAATTACAGCATTTGCCACATCTGCTTTGGACAACAAGAGGGGCACTCCTATAGGGTAGTGGGGCTGTAAAACAACCTTTCCAAATCATATGCTGCGCTACAGACCCTTAGCAGGCAAAGGGCATTGTATTGTACATGTAGTGCAATTTGCTACTGTACACAGGGAAGGTACTTGTAAGTGCATTGTAACTTTCGTTACTGGAGCATTACAATGAGTGCCGCCTATATAGGTTAGGGCCATCCAATAATTCCGTCTCCCAAGCACCTTTCACAGATGAACAACGGAATTGCCAATGCACGCATGCAGGGCGGGAAGCATGGCATTGTGGAGAACACTGTAGTTCAGTCCGTTAGAAAGGAGTGCGCTATACAAAGAGATTTCTTTATGTGTTGCAGAGCATTTTCAAGAGAGTCACAGTGCAACTCTTACTACAAGAAAATATCACTACCTGCAAGAAAGGCACCAAGGCAATTTAGATGGGGTGTGCAGAAATCGAGATAGCTGGCACAGTAAGATGAACCTTGTAGCTAGGGAAAGGTATTTGTGCTGTGAAACGTCTTAATGCCATGGGCGAAGTATGCCATTGGCACATGACACAGAAATGCACAAATACACTTCTTTGCAATGTAGCGCACTGAAACTCGTGTGACATGCTGTGCAATGTTCCCTGCACAACGAACAACAATGATGTGATCATGATTGCACATCAGACAAACAAACCAAAATCAGGCACTTCATTCTACCTAGTCCATTGCACTACACATGCACATCATAGATTAGTAAATGAGTAGCGAGCACACACTGTTTTGCTTTCACTTTCACTGAATGTATGTCGGTATACCCTAAAATCCGCACGCTGTGCCTCGTAAAACACACAGCCATAACGGCACCCTTTGCATTTCTGTGACCAAATACACAATGTCGCACCATCGGTCTGTACACACCACACCCACAAATTTTATTGCCCAATCCTTTAGCCTCTGCAGACCCATTTATATGGGCTTCATCTGCAAAAGGGGCATATGTACCAAGTGCCGCCCTGCAACATTTGCAGACTTTTCGTGCTGCACGCGCGTGGGGGCGGGGGAATAATTTCCTACCAAGGGAGTGCACGTCGTTGGTTGTGGTGGCTCTTAAAAGAACCTTTGGGTTTCTTTGTGTTTAAAAAAAAAAATTAAAGGTGCTTTTCTAGAAACACTTTTTGGGGGGTTTTCATACATGAATGTGGGTTTTCAACTTCAGCTCACATTCTTACAGTAGGGTCTTCAGTGCAGTCTGTAGATTGTGAACAAACATTTCATTGCCACTGGCCGACAAAGACATGCCATTTGCCTTGAAAAGGTGTATGTATCGTGAACCAATGTTCTCATTCTCACAGGAGAAAATCCCCACAGCACTCAAGAAGTCACACATGCTTCTGTTGATGAGACCCCTTCCGACCTCTGGCTGGCGACAGGAAGCATTGGAATAATACCACTTGACTCTCAGCAGTATACATGAGAAAAGCACCTTGGCAGTAGGAAAAATGGCCTGCACTGCTTTCATCAAAATCTTCAGTTGACTGAACACACAGGAACAAGGCATATAACCCAAAAAGAAGCCTCCAAAGTGCACAATCACAACATGTACAGTTGCCGAAGAGGCCACGCGTCAATATTCTAGAAGCAGTCCGCCGAAACAGCACGATTCCATGCCACTCGACAAAACGTCCACTCCCTCCGAACCTAAATTGCTAGAGAAATCTTCTTGGTGGGCATACATGAAAAAATCTTCCACAAAGTAATCACCCACAACGAAAACTGTGCGTCTTTCCATGTTTGCCAGCCACAGTACACATACCTATGGAAAAGTGAATGTCTCCCTTTCCTGTGATGCACACCCAGAGCACCTGATTGGCCAAAGGCCATAGTCCCATTTCCATTGGCCAACATGGTGAGAAGGGCAAAATGTGGCATATGCCGATGCCGTTCCCAATCATTGCAAGGGAGGAGCCCCGGTGAAGCAGGAGGATTCTTTCTCCCTATTGGTGCTCTTTTCTGTAACGTACACCTTGACAACCTGATTTGCCAGAGGGCCTAGTCCCATTTCTATTGGCCAGCATGCTCACAAACGCAGTATGTGGCATGTGCCTTTCTCCAAGTACCGCCAGGGCTGCGTCCCAGTAAAGCCGGAGGAGTCCTTCTTCCTATTAGCGCACTTTCCTCTGACGCACACCCTGAGCAGCACATAATAGGACAATCGCTACAGTCCCATTTCCATAGGCCAACATGGTGAGAAGCGTCGAATGTGGCATTTGCGGGTCCGCAAGTATGTCAAAGCCTGGTCGCCAGTGCAGCAGGAGTCCCTCTTCCTGTTGCCACACATCCTAAGCAACTCAATGGAAAATCCCCATAGTTCCAATTTCGTGGCTGCCACCTGCAAAATCCATGCATGTGGCTTTCATACTGTGTGCGTGGGTGGGGGAATAACGTGCAACGAGGGCAGGGGGAGTTCATAGTAAGGGGCTACACTTTAAAGAGTCTGTTTTTTGTGTGTGGATCCTTCTACAAAAACACCTTTTTTGTCTGTTTTCAGTAGCTTTTGTGTTTTTTTTCTACACACATTAATTCAGTAAACTATTCACTGCATCCTGTAGACGAGCAAAGAAAACTGCTTTGTCAATGGATGACAACAAAATGCCATTCTCTTGGAAACACTCCACAATTCCACAAGTAATAAGGTCATTGTTGGTGAAAACAATTCCACAAGTGGACAAAAAAGTGTACATGTTTCTTTTGATGACACACCTTCAATCATCTGGCTCGGAACAACATCCAGGAGCAGTAGGCCATACTCTTTGCGGTATTGTAGATGAGAAAAGCACCTTGGCGGTGGGAAAAAGCATCCTCACGACATCCAGCAATCACCTCAGTCTATGGAACAAATGTGCACAAGGCAGGTAACCCATATGCATGTTGCCGTAATGAATTATGATAACATGTACCACTGGAAACGTGGCAAGGTCTTTGCAAAGTTCATGCACATCAAAGAAATGGCACTCATGCACATCGTTCCACAATGCGTCCACTCCTTCCAAACCAAAATTGCCATCAAAGTTACTTTGCAGAGCATAGTGTGCAGTTCTACTACAATGGGATCACCTACAGGCAACACAATACGTTTCGCCATGTCAGCCACCCTCAGTATGCAGAGTATAATGTGCAACCGTTTCACTTTCCCTTCCTGTTAACCACACTACCTGATTCGCTAATCCCCACACTGCCATGGCAATTGGGTGAGGTGGTGTAAAGGGCAGATTTTGGCATGTGCGCCTCCCAATGTAGCGTGTGGACTGCACCCCTGTAAAACTTGAACAGTCCTTCTTCACTTTCTTCTCTGCAGCTCTACTTCATTAGGTTACTGGTAAATAGGCACACACGCATCCACCAATCTCATTAAAGTCACCATCATCGAACACTGTCACTGCTGTACAACACTTGAAATGTACCGTTACACATTTACAGTACAAATGTCGTGCCATTCCAAAGCACGTCCAGTATAAAGTTCAATGAAAGTATGCACAATTTCTCCATCTGCATACATCCACATAGCCACCCAGGATGTGACACGTGCCAACCGGAAAGTACCGTGTAATCCACTACCTTTTCGTGATAGTGAAGGTGGAGGGGTGAGGTCTGTGGTAAGCAATATGAAACTAGACAGGGGATTCAGTCTTCCAGCGTACATGTATAATGTTTATTTGGGGGTTCTTGTTGTTTTTTTACGTGTGTGCAAGCAATTCTTTTTTGTATTTTCTCATTATGTGCGTTTCTGTTTGCCTGTCCTCACATTTTTACAACATTCTGGTCAATGCTTCTTGCACAGTGTGAAAGAAAACAGCATTGGCAATGGCGCTCAAATAAATGCAATTTCTACGGAAACACTGCATATTTTGCGACCTCATGATCTCATAGTGGGTGGAGAACATGTCAGCAGTCTGCATAAACTAATGCATAATTCTGTTTATAACACACCTTCCGACCGCTGGCTGTGGACAAGTTACACTGTCATGGACCCACACTGCTCTTGGTCTTCTGCATGAGAAAACCACCTTGGCAGTAGGAAATATACACATCACTGCGGTCAGCAAACTCATCAGTAGACGGATTTATCATCCACACGACATGTAATCCAAATGTGCACTTCCATAGTGCACCACGACACAGTCTACGTTCATGACGGATGCCACATATCTGCAAAGGAAAACCATCTCGCTGAAACTGCAGTCACCCTGACAGACCCAAAAAGCCTCCACTCCTTCCAACCTGCAAATTACCAGCAACGCCTCTTTGCACGCAACACATGTGCAGATGACGCACAAAGGTATCACCAACGATAAGCACTGGGCGTCTCTCCACCCTGCTCATAATGGGAGCATGTGCACGTGCGCTTTCCCATCTACAGTGAGGGCCACAGCCCAGTAAAGCTCTGACAATACTTCTTCCCTTTGCACGGTCACTTTTTGCAGCACTCCCCAAATTGGGTGCTGTCACATTTCAAAACATGCATGCACTAATCACATACAAAACGTCTGCATTGCACACAGTCATTTCTATACACCACTCCTTTTGTACCGTTAAACACTCTTAGTACACATTCCATTTGATTGCAAAGCCCTTCCACCAGAAATATCTGCTAAAGACAGCAGTTTTGCAGCATCCACAAACATCATAACATGCCTCCAGCACACCTTTATGTATGCACACACCATTGTAACCCTTTCCACACCCACTGCAACACTACACATCCAAGCAAGCAACCACGTGGGCACCTAACATTATGCACGAATGTTGCATACATAGCAGCAGTTTTACCCATCTCCCCCAAACCATAAAACACCCATTTACGAAAACGTGTCACACTTAGCAGAAGCCACAAACATAGCACATCCTGCACCGCCCCTATGCACTACCATTCACACGCTAGTGTGTCACTGCCAAACTATGCACACCACCTTCACAACATTGGGCCTACTTCAAATAATCTGCACATAGCAGAGTAACCAACCACATATAAACTGCCCTTCAACCATACCCACTTCCATACTCACATTACGTACGCACTGCACCCTGTGGCCACACTACCCAACTTCTCACTGCACCATCTCCTGCTGCACACCAAATATTGTAGCATGTTCCAAATATCACCACAACCATAGAATGTACAATACGCGCTTTGCTACTCACTTGTGCTGCTGTAGCACGTCGACGATGTTCTCCACACATATTCTCCAGCAATCACCACCCTGTGCCTCATACACTGCTAAACCTGAATTGCTCCAGTTGGTCTGCTCCTTGCACACATCCCCCCCACCGTAATTCAACAATACATGTCCGCATATCACCAACTACCGCTATGCACATATACACCACGGGCACCAGCACTCCTAATCAACCTCGACATCGCAATGGACATACACATCATTACATACAACTGTTACCATAATGTATAAACATTACACTGTCTCCGGTACCCCTACGCTCTTTCATTCATATACTATTGTCTTACCCACTTCCACTTAGAAAGGTTTGTTTCACTGGCAATGTAAACACAACATGTTTACAACATTGCCCATACTGCAAGCATTGTGCACACAGCACACTATCCAAGCACATATAAGCTGCCCTTCAACCATACCCTGTAACATACTGACAGTATGGATGCATTGCACCGAGTGCCCACACAGTGTGACTTTTCACTGCAGCATCTCCAACCACACCGCCATAGAGGTATGCATTAACAAATTGCAACAGTTACCATAATGTACAAACAAGACACTCTCTCCTGCATCCCTGTGCACTTTAAATCACGTACTATGGTGTACCCACTACTATTCACAAAGTATTCTGCCACTGCCAACCTACCCACAATCTGTTTGCAACAGTGGCCTATAATGGCTTAAATGTGCTCCACACACATTCTGTACATGTCAGCACCCTCTAACTCATGCACATTGAAAAATGCATTACTGCTGTGCGTGTCCTCATGGCCTGGGCCTGAGAATGCATGGCCTACGGCCTACGGCCTTCGGCCATGAATCCAATAGTCTAGGCCTTCTTCACACTCACGGCAACGTAATGCCGCCATGCATGTCTCCATATTAGCAACTGCGACAATCCACATAGACACCACTTCCACCAACACTCCTACCCAACCTGTACACCGCCATGGCACTACGCAGCAACAAATGGCAAAAGTTAACGTAATGGCCTTTTTGGCAGCTACCATTTTGTACAAACGTGCCACACGTAGGTAGCAGAACTTCACCCCAACTCCCCCACATCATAAAACACCCAATCACGAACACAGGTTGCAGCTACCAGAATGCACAAACATACCACATCCTCCACCACCTTTACCCACAGCCATTCACAAAGTATTGTGTCACTAACCACAACATGTTCACAACATTCAGCCTACTTCAACAATTCTGCACACAGCATAGGCCTTGAACACACCTGTAGCAACGTAATGCCACCATGAATTTCACCATTTCACCAACTACGACCATTGACATACACACCAATGCCACCAGCAGTCCTACCCAACCTGCGCACCACCATGTAGCTATGCAGCAACAAATTGCAATAGTTAACACAATGTGGAAAGAAAACTCGCTGTCCTGCACCCCTATACACTTTAATTCACATACTATAGGCATACCCACTTCCATTCAGAACGTACTGTGTCACTGCCAAACTACCCACATTCAGTTTCCAGCACTAAGGATACTACAACCCATCTGCACACACTGCACTATGCAAGCACCACCCTGTACCGGATGCAGACTCAAACATGCCTTCCTGCAGTGTGTATGCTGCAGCCCTACGCCCCTCAGTGCATGCCCTACAGCCTACGGACTACGGGCTTCGGCCATGCACCCAATAGTGTAATCCTTCCGCAGATCCACCGCACCTTCATTCACCCATGCAAGCCTCCAGGTTCCCAACTACTGCAATCCATCTGCAGCGCACCACCACCTACGCTCCCACCCAACCTATGTCATGTGCAATTCACTCCCCATCTGCAAATGTCCTGCCACCACTCACCACGAAGAGTTAACTGCAAACAGGTTGCGGCAGAAGCTAAGGAACTGTTAGGAAAGCTGCCACCAATCACCACAGAAAATACTAGCATACATATGTCACATATAAACCACTTCTCACTCCCCCAGCCATTCCCTCCCTTATTTCCATTAACACAATGTGTATGGTACATTTCCCAGACCCTTCCACCACCTCACTGTCCTCCGATACACCATGACGGCTTTCTCAAAAAAGGTTGACGTACAGGACGCTTCCCTCCAGCCAACCACCGGCCGCATCCAAACTTCTCCGATACCACACTGTACCGCGATCCAATGACACTTCTGTCCATGGAGCGAACAGGGAAATGGGTCTGCGGAGCGGACCCAGAAATCTCTAATTTTTTGGCCCGTACATTTCAGTGTTTTGCAAAAAATGTACTGGTCCGATTTCCACCGAACACACGAAAGCATGCTTTCTGGCCCAAGCCCCTGCTCCTAGTTCAAATATGGTGAAAATCTGTCGAGCCGTTCGACCTGTAGCCGTGTGCAAAGTTTTTCCCCATTCAGTTTATGCAGAAAAAAAATGTTTTTGGGGCCCCCTCAATAACTCCTGCCGCACGAAACCTCGCCCAACTTGGTGTAAAAAATCAGAGCTGCCCATATACATTTTTTGCAAAGTTTGGTGAGGATTTCATCCAGGGGGAGCGAAGTTATAAGCTGCTGAAAAAGCGCTCGTCCTATGAGTTTAGCAACTTAACCATAAATACACGGCCGCAGTATATATATATATATATATATATATATATATATATATATATATATATATATATATTTTCATCTGATTTTTCATCCTTCCTTTTCATTCTTTAGATGGCTCCTCTAATCGACTCTCATTTGGCTCATCAATCAGTCGTAAACCGTGTCTGGGATGACAGCTTTTCAACTGGTGGATGTGCACACATTTTTCTTCTTTCTGTTCTCCTTTTGGGATGCAGATCTTGTTAGCAACAGGTGATATTTTATTTACAATTTCAAAGGCATCACGCTAAAATGGGAGGAATTTCTGCTCCTTGGCCTGATTTCTTTGAAAATTGTAAAGGTAACCCTTGTCACCTATTTCATATTCTTTCTTGGTGGTCTTTAGATCATAGTAGGTCTTCATTCCTGCAGTTGACTTTTCCAAATTGAGCTGAGCATAAGCAAAAGCATGCTGGAGGTGCTTCCTGACATTTTCAATGTACTCATGAGTTGTGAACGCATTTATCAGTGTCTGCTTCTGAGTCCTATAGAGCTGATGCTGTGGTAACACCATTTTTCCTCCGGTCATGAGCTCAAATGGAGACATCTTTGTTGCAGAAGATGGTGTAGACCTAATAGCCATCAGGACAAGCGGCAATTTGATGTCACAAACTTCTTTAAGATACTCACAATTGTTTTGTTGTATCTCTCTACCCCCTCACTTGAGCCAGTTGGTAGGGGCAATGCAGAGATTACCCCTAGAATCTCCCACATCTTCGCTATCACCTCACTGGTAAAATAGCTTCCTCTGTCTGACTCAATCCTTTGCGGGAGGCCGAAACGACAGAAGATGAAGTTGATCATTAATGTAGCAGCTGTCTCCACCTTACAATTCAGAGCTGGAAGACATCCTACCTACTTTGTGAACAAGCATGCCATAGTCAACATGTACTTGTTTCCTCTAGAGGAGTAAATCACAGGCCCAATGAAATCGACTTGCAAATCTGACCAATGCAGTGTCCGTCCTTTTGATTGTAGGGGAGCTTTGTGAGTGAGTTAACTGGTTTGGAATTGAGCACACACAGGACACCCCTTTATGTATGTGTTGAGGTCCTGGCCCATATGTGGCCAGTAGGCAACCTCACGCAAGATTTCCAGTGGCCGCGTCATGGGCATGTTTCAACATCAGGCTTCGGAATGAGGCAGGTAACACCCACTGGTCACTGCTAGATAGGGCTCTCCTTACCAAAACAACACCTTTGATCCAGAACATCGTGGAAAACTTCATCAACACCAGGAGATCCTCTTTACCAGCATAATCTGACTCTGTTAGAGGAAAGCTTATGAGGTCGATAACATTTCCCAATGATGGAGTCCTCTTTCTGTGCAGTGATCAAATCTGCATCTGGGGTATCTTTACTCCACTGGACTGTTGGGAGTTTGCTGTTAGCCCGAGATAGTGACCTGGTGACAGCTGCCATTTGGATTTCACCCAGCAGAGATTCCATTTCAATGAAATCCCCCTGCAGAGCTCTTGTTTTAGCCAGCTGGTCAGCCAGGTCATTCACAGTCTTATCTGGACCCCCTATCTTGGAATGACCTCTTACCTTCTTCCAATAGATGGCCATCTCATTGAAAGTCACCAGATCGTCGAATGACTGGATCAGTTTGGCATGCGTTAGGGGTTTGTTGTTGGCACAAAGCATGCCTTGATTCTTCCAGTTGATTAGGTGCACCACAAACCCATTCCTGACATAATCAGAGTCAGTGATTATGACCAGTTCATGGCGTTGGTGGTGCACTGCAGTGAGGATGGCCTGATAAACGGCCATGAACTCTGCAACCTGACTATTTTGGGGTCATATTTTATAACCAGCAGAGGGTTCCGGGGTTTCATTCACCCAGGCCTTCCCAATGCCAGACACCAGTTATTTTCCCCATTGTTATCAACATGGTAAGAGCACCCATCCACATAAACTGTGGGTATCCCCTGACACGTGTCTTCTTCATAAACCTTGTGTGGGGAAGTTAAGTACACCTCCATGTTGTTGTTGGTCATTAGACTTTCGTCCTCGAGAAAGTTTTCTTGAGCACAATCATGGAATTCCACCAACCGTTGCGCTCGGGGATTCTTCTTGTTTTGGCCATATCTGACTGGCACAGAAAAGCCATGCATGGACAGAATCCAGGAAGTTTTTCTGGAATTACTGACATTCCCTGCCTGGATTCTGTCACTTTGGAGATATTGTAAGGATTGGTTAGGAGTATCGATAATGATGTACTCCTCTTGGATGAACTGGTGGTAATTTATTAATGCTCACACTATTGCCAGGAGTGCCTTCTCGCAGTCATTGAATTTTTCCTACACAGAGGAAAAAGTCTTGCTCGGGTACAAGATGATTTTGTGGACCTTGTCATGCTTTTGATATAACACCTATGTTAGGCAAGTATCTGAGAACCTCATCTCCAAGAATAACTCCTTGTTCCTTATGGGTTAAGCCAAACAAGGAGTCTGGGAAAGGCTTATTACAGTCGTTTAACTGCCTCACTTTGTTCCAGACCACATTCCCACCTGACTCAGGCCTTTGATAAATGGACCAAAGGTCGAGTGACCTCTTCATAGTCTTCAATGAACTTTTGACCATAATCAGTGAGCCCTACGAGGCTCCCTAATTCTCACAGACTAGTAGGGCCTTTTAATTTCAGTAAGGCTTCTGCCTTCTTCGTCTGGGGATTAAGACCCTCAGGGGTGATCACGTGCCCTAAGACTTTCACTTGAGTCTTATACCACTGTGCCTTCTGAAAGGACAGTTTTGCTCCTCCGGCTTTCTGCAACTGTGTTAGAACATAGCAGATTTCTGCTATATGTTCCTCCACAGTTGAGCTCTTGATCAGAACATCATCTACATAGGCCATGTTTCCCCTTTCACCCATATCGGGCATGGCCTTATGTCGAAAAATGTTGAACTCATTGCCGGAGTTTATGTATCCAAAGGGGGTTTGGGTCCATGTGTATTGCTGCCCCCGAAGGTAAAGGCATGCTTGTACTGGTCTTCCCTACTCACGGGTACTGTCCATTAGCCATTGGTCAGGTCAATGGTGGTGTACACCTTTGACCCTTGGTGCAAATCAGTGATCGATGTAGGAAAGAGGCCATCTAGAAATGTGGACCAGTTTTTTTAACTCCCTCAGGTCTGCACAATGTATCCATTGGCTGTTTGTTTTGAGTATCCCCAGTACCAGGTTTTTGATGGTACTGTGGATAGGAAAAATTATCTGACTTGATTCTAAGTTCTTAATAATCTGCTTCAGTGACTCCATGGATGCAAGAGTTAACCAGTATTGTTTCACAAATACTGCCACCATCTCGGGATCCGTGGGTATGGTGGTTGAATGAATTCATGTGCGTCCACAGTCATATGAGTCCACTGAAAAGATACCTTGGAATTCCAGGAAGACCTGTTTAAACTTTTGTCTTTGCTCCTTGGTCTTACAGGCATCAGCAAAATTCATCCTTTCCTCGACCATCTGCTTGAAACCTGGAAAGACCTTGGCTTGACAATTTCAGTGTTATCCTCCATTTGGGTGGGGAGATCTTTTTTGATGGTGTTGACCCGGACAGTAGGTTCCAGGGATTCAAGCTAGTGGTCTTTGACTCAGAAACACATACTCCCTCCAAATGTCACAGGTCACCTCTTCCACCCCGGAGGGGCAGGAAGAGTGCACCCTGAACTTCCCCTCCATGCCTAGTAAAAATCTTTTCTGGAGGAATACCGTCACTGAAGGTGAAACAGTTGTTTGTGATTGGGCCATGATTTCATTACCTAAATCAATAGAATAATGTTTGTCATTAACCGCCATTTCTATAAAGGTGTCTGCACCCAATGTGATACTTTAATGGCCGCTGTTATCTACCAATATTTACATGGTGTTGTGAAGAGGGATGGGCAAATTTGCCCCCTCCTCCTCCTCCTATAAGCTACATGAGGCGGAAGAAGGCCAGGAGATATTGTGAGTTCCCAAACTATTTCAGACCAATTCCAAGTGCTCCAATAATTGATAAGTATGTTGAGAGGTACCCACTCAGCCAGCCCTACAGACCAGGTGCAGTACAAGTCTACCCCAGTGTGGATGAGGCTTCCTCAGACTGCAACTAAAGAGACCTCAATTTACAGTATTGATTAAAGTGCCAAGAAGCCACATTACTGACGTTGTTAGAGACAACACAACATAGCAGCGTTAGACAGGAAGCACAGTTGCCATCCGAACATAGGGACACAAATACGCACTCGAATAAATGAAGAACATGAGCGTACAGTTCTAGAGTTAGAGGACAGATTCATATGCATATTGTCATTGCTTTATTTTTTGTCATTGGCTTAATGCAGCAATGCAGAAACCACAAGAAGGAAGAGATCCTGAACAAAGCCTGCAGATGCTTGTATGCCATTGACCTTATTGAACTGCAGGAGCACTTATGGGACCTGACAGAGCCAAGTGTGACTAACATATGGAGACTATAGAATAGCTTGGACACTGTAGGAATCACATAATGGCTTAGGAAAATTACAGCAGACGACAAGCCGCTCAGCAGGAGCTGAGCTGAGGAAAATTTAGGCTGGACAAGAGTAAACGTGTGAGACAGGACCCGCTGCCAAGGCCACAGATACTAAGGACATTCCATTCCCTGAACGGCAGTAGCACCAGCTGCAATAAATGTGAATAATTCCTCATAATTCAGAGCTGCAGAAGCTCCAAATCATGGTCTCCGAACACGTGACCCCGCCGACTCGGATGATAAATAGAAACCAGAGTTGGGAAAGAGAGTCAATCTCACGCTGCCAGACCGGAGCTTGCAACAAAAATTTTACAATGTGGGACAAGTGTTGCATGAGACGAACGAGCACTCTCATAGTCTAAGGTGGTGCACACAAGTTACAATGCAGACACATAGGGCCTCATTACGACTTTGGAGGCAGCCATGCCCTTAATAAGGGCATGGCTGCCTCCAAAATCATATCCGGGTTCCCTGAATAGGGAAATACCGGGCATTTCCGAGTATGGAGGTCCCGGTATTTCCTCCTTCAGGGAACCCAGGCCCGGTCCTTCCCCATTCCCATTTGAGCCCTCATAGGGCTGAATGTGAATGGGGAGAGAGCTAACAATGGGCCCATTACGAACTGGCCATTTGTTAGCTCCCTGGTCCCCTCGTGGGACCAGCTATGGACGTCTGGAATATCCAGACGTCCAAAGCGGGTCCCGCGAGGGGACCTCGTAATTGTGCAGAATGGGTTTAACGGCGCCGGCATCATTACCGGCGCCGTTAAACCCATTTCGCACAAGTCATAATGAGGCCCATAGTCATTCTTATTACCTTGAAAAGGTACAGAAAGAGTTGAGAACCATTGTGAATCTTAGGTCTGGGGAGGTCAGCTCTAGCCAATCATAGTATAGTCTCCTAGCGGTGGGTAGCAATGGGCAAGAACCAATGGTAAGTCTCTCACACTGCAACATTGTTTAGAGATATTAATTTGGGGATGGACCATTCCAGCCACCTGACATGCCAGGGCCAGTAGAGTAACTCATATAGGGGACTACATAGGTTATTAGGCTCCTAACAACCAATCCAGTAGGCCAATAGGTTTTCTGGAGAGGGGCCCAGGTTGTGATGTCACCATAAGGTCACTTCAGGACAAAACTGGCCTGCGGGCCAGGAGACGTTGAGATGTCTGTGGATTTCTTCTATCTTTGTACTGATCCCTGTTGGTTTT
Organism: Ambystoma mexicanum; assembly: GCF_040938575.1. Taxonomy (NCBI): domain Eukaryota; kingdom Metazoa; phylum Chordata; class Amphibia; order Caudata; family Ambystomatidae; genus Ambystoma; species Ambystoma mexicanum. The sequence continues at coordinate 360,011,258 of NC_090922.1, forward strand.
GGCTGTAATAAACTACAGTTTCAACTTGCTGTCTGACTGGGTCTATGTTCCTTTTGGGGAAAGGTGTTGGGCCTTCCAAGAGTCTGCAAACTCCTAGTAGCCCTCAAACCTACCTGGGTGTTTGTCCCCAACAGTTGTGTTCTAGATCTACTAGAGGTGTCAGATTTAAATACAAACCTTGTTGTTGGAGATGGGAATTTTAATTTATATGGGCGTTGAGGTTCTTTCCTTGTTTAATTTTGAGGTGAACAGTGTATTGTCTTCTTGCACTTGAACTTCAATGACATAAGGCACCAATTGAGCTGACTGAAATGCTTTTTCAGTGTTGTCAAAGCCCATGGGGTTACCCCCCAGATGTGAGCAGGCTTTATCATTAATTAGGTCCAAATTGATTGCACATCGGTTGAAAATGTCACTGCACAAATAAAAGGCGGGAGGGACATCACTTACGACCCAACAATTATGCTCTTTGCTTTTATTGCCCATGGACATTTTTAGAATACACCTGCTAGGCAGCAGATGTTTGGCGTTTCCAACCTACGTCCCATTTGGCAATCATTTTAAATGTGGGAATGGTCTGATCTTTTGGGAGTTTCCTGAACAATTCTTTGTTGATGAAGCTCCTTCCATTATTCAGGCATACTCTGGCGAGCACCAGCTCCTACTCCTCATTTAACTGAATACGGAAAAACAACTCTTTGCCCTTTTTCTGAATGTCCATTAGAATTTGAGCAGGTTCTTCCTTGTGAGGTTTTGCAGGACTCAAGATGTCTTCTGATTTTGGACTGATGTCAAATCCTAGGGTATTCCCTTCGAGAGTGGATTGCCACAGGTTGGTTTTCAGGAATGGGGAAGTGTTCCCATCAACTGTTTGTTCTCCTACAGCAATGGGAGTGATGTCTGGGACTTGGTTATTCTTGAAATGGAATTCTACTTTCTCAGAACATTGATAAATTAAATGACAGGTTCAATTCCTACTTGCATAATTGGTACACATTTATTATTTTATAGGCCAGTTGGTCTGCGTCGTTAGGACCTTGTTTACACAGTCAATCAAAGGTGATAACCTCCTCAGGAGATTGCTCCCCAGTAAACAAAGTGTGCCCTCTGGAGTTCCGACTGTCACCAGATGTTTTACTCTGTGCTGTCCAATTTTTATTTCCAGATCTGCAGTCCCATCGATGGAAATACCATTCCCCTCGAAATTCGGAGTTGTCCAGGAAGTGGTGTGAGGGGAATTTGTTGGCCCTTCTCCCAACCTGTGTTTAGCTGGTCAAAGGCCTTTTTGGACAGGAGGGTGGCTTGGGATCCAGTATCCAACAGAGCTGACAATTCACATTGACCCTGCACCTTGACAGGTGTATAAAGTTGGCCTTCTTTCTCCTCCTGGTGCAAAAAAGTATGAGTTATTTGCCAGCCTGTGGTCATTTTCTTGGTATTGAAATCCAACACGTGTGATCTTGTGTGATTATCTGTGTTGGAGATTGGGGATCTGTAAAGAAAATTATGAAACTTGCAATGGGAATTTTGGAAACCTCCTTTTCCCCGGCTCTTTGGCTGTCCACCTTTGCCTGGTGACAGTTCTCAGAACCTGTTTGGAGAAATTACATCCCTTCAGATTAAATTTAGTCTGGCTTGCCTTTTTGGGGTTGAAGAGTTTCTTGTTCTGGGTCTGTCTCCATATATACCCTGTCCCACTCAGAGTCTTTTGGGAACAATTTTTCTTTGGAAGCGATCCCCCCATTTTTTAAAGAGAACGTTGGCTTACCTGAATCCTCCAGGGATTCTTCTCTTTCAAAGTGGATGATCCGGAGTTCCTCCACAAAGTGGGTTCTTATGTGGCCTCTCCTACTTACCATTTGCTCTTTCGGTTCTAACATTTTGGGGGTAGAAGAGACACTTTCAGGCTGAGAGGTTTTTGGCAGTTCTGTTTGGGTGAGAAAGGAAGCTTCCTCTAGGGCTTGGCATCTCCCCTCTACCTAGCCCCCCCTCCTCAGGAACCTGTGGTTTCTCAGGTGTTTCCTCCCATCATTTCCACCCAGAGGCATCAGCCCTGGATGTTGGGGAATTCTGAGAAGCAGGGTTATGCTGAGGATTGGACTGATTCCTCAGCATGTGCCCCAGGTGATAGGTCAGTTTGCTGGACCTGTTGCTCAAGCTGCGAGACCTTTTCTGGGTGGCAAGGAGGTCTCAAGTCATACCTCTGCTGCTCCTGAAAAGGGTAGCTGTTAATTCTCCTGGAGTAGCTCAGGTACTGGAAATGTCCCCCATAATTGTCCATCCTGAATCTCCCTTCTCCTGTGTTCAGGGATCTGTTGTCCTGGAACTGGGAAGAGAAAGGAGGATTATTTTGGAAGTTCTGGTTCGGGGGATATCTGGGGAAAAAGTTCAGATTGAGAGGTGGAATGATATTTCTCTCCTGAGGGAAGTTTGGATGGGGAGTTTCCCGGGGAAGTACTTACCTGATTGGTTCCCCCCTGTGGCCGGGCGAGTGTATACATACTCCAGGATTTTTTTTTCGCCTTATACATCCGGTTTACATAGGTGGCAGAGTCAGAGGGATCATTGTTCTGGCCCCTCCCTGACTACTATTCGATTGTGCTGGGTTGGGGGGTCCCTTTTGCCTTCCATTTTGCTTGTTGGCAGGAGGGTTATCTTTAGACCCTTGTCTCCACAACCAATGGAGGGGTAGATTTTACCTCTGCCACTGTCGCAGTAGGATGGGTTTTAGATGGTTTGTGGGTATATTTACTCTCAGTAGGATTCTGGGCCGCATAGATCCTGGTGACCTGTTCAATCAACCAATCCAGGGTCCTGTGCTCATGAAAATCACATACCAATTGAGTCATTATGTACTTGGGGAGCACATGGAAATATGTAGTCATAAAACCCCTGATTATGTGGGTTAATTCGCCAGGAAGTCTGAGCAAATGCATACTTTACCTCCTGCACAAACTCCCTAGGTGCCTGATCCTCCTCAAATTGCAAATTATATGCAGCCTTACAGGCCTCCTATTGGTTTCTGTGTGAGCAGAAATGTTTTAAAATGCTCGTCTTACAGCTAGACCATTTAAAATGATCCTGGTCCTGCAAAGAAACCAGAGTACTAAGGTAAAAAAGACCAGTTAGCAAAGACTAGACAATTCACATAAATTCTGATCTGGAATGAAGCCATCATCTGCTCAAAAATTCCAGGTTCTCCCATACCGAATACTTGGCATTCTTGTGGTATAGGGTTAGGAAGCTCTTTATGGCCTTGATTTGTCTCATTGGGTCTTTCACAAAATCCTTGCTCTGTTTCCCTGTCTTATTCTACTTCTGGACCAGAGTCCATTCATCTTCTGACTCAAAACTGCTACTGGAACACCCTTCCCTGTCTTGTAGGTGCTCCCTATCTCTATGAGACTGGAAATATCTCACAGAACAATTGGGTCTGGACTCCTCTTTCCTGGGCAGAAGTGAACTTTCAGGGTCACTCTCTGTGTAGTAACTTTTAGGCCCAGGACAGAACCTTGTTTCCTCGTCCCCCCGTCTATGGAGTCTGGGGAATTCCCGTGTTCCTGTGAATGTACACAGGCTTTTAGAATGCCTCTTCTGGGCTGAAGCTTTAAATGTTCTTCTTCAACAAAGCGTTCTAGGTGGTCTCTATGCAATATCATTTTTTTAAGTCCAACTCCCTCATTTTCTCATCAAGGGAGTTTTCATGGTGTAAGGTATTGACTGGATTATTCCTCACTTCCCAGGACACACTGGTCTGACCACATTCCCTACTGTGTGGTAGAGGTGAGTACTCCTCAATCTCAGATAAGGACTGGTCTTCTGGATCAGTTTGGCTAGGCCTCGGTAAGTCTAGGTGCCTCATGTTTCTGTGGGCTTGGTAGGTGGAAAGCATGAGGTCAGTCGCAGTCGGCTCATAGGAAGTTGTGGTTAACTGATATGATGTTTCTGATGGGGAAGGCCCTGGATTAGAGGGCCCTTTTCTATATCCTGATTGGTCAGGGTACCTTAATGCCTGTTTGTGTTTTTCAATTTAATTTGCCAAACTCTCAAACCTGCTTCTCTCTATCTTCATTTCCTGATGGTGTTCAGAGAGCAAGCTTTTAAACTCTGAGACCATGGCCTGATTGGCGTCCAAGAACTTTACTCTGGGCCATTAATAGATCTTTTAATTCCCTGATTTCATTTTGACTTAACTCATTTTTGTTTTGGGTGGCCTGCATTGTGCATGCATATTCCAAGCGGTTTGCATTCAAAATACCAATCTCTTTCTCTTGCTTGTTTCTACACTGCACTACCTGTAACAGTTCAACTTCCGCTTACCTCACTTGCTCCATGAGTTCTAAATTTTCTTGTCTATGAGAACCTGACTGACTCTTTTCTAAATCCATTTTCAACTGGTGCATCTCTTGTGCAGGGACACTATTTGTGATGCGCCGCCTCCCGTGGACGTTATGGTCCAGGGTGCGGCTTGGGGGCCGCCATTGCAGCGTCCCACCACGTTTTCGGATGTCGCTGTAGCGGTGTAGCGTTTCCTTCACTGCGAGCCGGGAAGCTTATCAGCCATGCCCCCCCGGCTCACAGTGTGTTGCAACCCGCTTGGTCAGCTCCTTGACTGCTTTCTTTCGGTTGCTGTTATGCTAGTTTCTTTCCTTTTTCCTCTCTCTCCTCTGCCGCCCCTCGGCCCGCTTCCAGTCTCCCCGTTTTCCCGGTCCTCTTGTTTTCTTTTCCCTCTTCCTCCTGCTCCCTTGGTTCTCTCCGTTGTTGCCTCCCTATCTCCGGCTCCCTTTCTGTTCTTTTTCCGTGCTGTTGACTTCGGAGCCCACATTCCACCCGGAATCCTTACGACGGACCTCCGCTGCTGCTGTTCTGCCTCTGGGTTTTTTTGTGCCGACAGGCATTTTCCCCAGATTGCCCCTCTCGGAAGAGGGGCCGCAGGTAGTGCTATTCACAGCAGTACACTGTGGCTTCCATTCGTGAGAAAGACACTTTCTCAGAAAAAAAAGAAAGGAGAAAGAAGGAGAAGGATTATTGTGCTAGAAGACCACAGATATCATCCATTCAAGACCAATCTTCAGGTGAGGAGGAGGAAAGGCGAGAAAGGTTAAGGGTGGAGATTGAACAGTCTCAGAGGGCTGACACTATTCTCCTGGTTCAAGAGGTCTTTTCCCTTCACCATTTCGATTTTCTGTTGTTTTAAAGTATGTACCTGCTGATATATCTGATCAAAGTCATTTTGGGAATCAACCCCTTTTATAATTAACTAACTGTTTTAATTAATTGTTCATCTAACAGCCCTCTATTATGAATAGTCTCATCATTTACCTTATGTTGCAGTGTGTTCACATTTTTCCACACACTCTTTATTTGCATATTGCAGTGCAGACCACTGTTTTTCATGCTCTGAATTTTCTTGCTGCTGGGGTTGTAACACATTTTTGAGTTGTTCCATGAGGCTTTCTTGTTTGAACTCAAAATTATGGTTCTCCTGTTCTTGATCTTCTAACTGTTTATGTTCTTTCTGCGCCTCATTTAAAATCTCAGTCTGACTCTGTGCACAGGCCACACTCTTCTGCACTCACTCTTCCACTAACTTCAAGTGGAAGTATAGATAAGCCCATGACCTGAGCCTTTTGACTCAGTTCTTCTTGAGCATTTCAGGTCATATAAAATACCTCTGATTTGTGCCATATCCTAACTTGACACCAAATGTCAATTCCTTCTCATGTGACATCTTGCATCATTTAGCCTGTCAGCTCCCTTCACCCGCCTCTGTCCACTCACCACAAAATAATAGCTTAGTAAGGAAATGCCTCCTGGCATCATCAAATTCAATGGTATTCATTTTTAAAAAATGCCTTTTTGCAATGTTTGTAGAATTTCCTTGTTGCAGGGGCAAAAACCACCATGTTCCCACTTAATTTCCACTCACTATACTATCTCTGAATCAATTCTTACTCAATCTTAATGTATCGGCTATAAACCTCCATGCAGCTTTAGGAAAACAAAGATGACTTTCCCTCCGCCATAATGCACTTACATCCAAATGCACGGTCTGTCTACATGCAGTTGTCATGAGTCAGAAATAGTCAGTTAAATCCGAGTCAAGCCCCCAATTTGTAACAGTTTATTCAGAGGCCACCCTCAACACAGGAAGTTCCTTACCTCCTCAAGCTAAGTGTCACACAATAAACAGTAATTGTCAGTTCCTTTATTCAGCCCTATTTCAGCCTCATATCATGCCCCTTGCAACCCCCGACCACACGCTACCAATGAGCCAAGAACCAGACCTGTGTACAGGAAATATATTTGTATTTATTTGAATTATAGGTAATAGAAATCACACTAAACTACAAACAAAGCCTTCTTTGCGGCTCACAATTCACTTCTATTTAGACTGATAAATCACACCAATGGGTTGGGGAAAACACAAATTACAATAATTTTCTTTCTACAGAGTTCACTTGAAGAAATAATCAGCAATGGTCAATGACCGAATTTTATTTAGATATGCAGTGCTCTGCAAATTAGATTTTCCTGCATGCTTAAAAGGTTAGCAGTTTAGTTTTACTTTTTTATGTTATAGTTTGCATACAAACATTTTACATTTAATTTATCTTATAAAATTACATTACATCCAGAAATTACATCTATGTTCATCAATAGGTTCTTCCTATTTACAGCTCTCATTTAACATGTTTTTCCAAAATTGCATTGTCCTAAAAATCAGTGTTTTTTTGTTGCCAGAGATTATCTGTGCCTATCTTTCTTCTATACCATATTGTATTCTTTCTGGAGGGAGCATTCCTTGAAATAAGTTCCTTAGATTGGAAAGTGCTGGACATTCCATTACGATATGGCATATCGATTCAATTTGACTAGTTTGTTTACAGAATCTACAATTGATGTCTTCATCAGAGATTTGTTTGGTTTTCGCGAGGTATTCTCAAGCCGAAGTCTGAGGAAGGTATCTCTCATTTGATGGCAAGGAAATCTTGTCAAATATTGTGGCCATTCGTTTATTGCTCTCACTTCCATTTCCGTGTTTATTGTCATTTCATATTGTGCCTTCTCATCTTCAGTTTTAATCCAATCATTTTGTTGAATGTATTTTTTAGCTTTCAGTGGTCTATTTATCAGAGTTTCAATTGATATCTTGTTTTTATTTAATAGTTGGATGCATGTATCTTTCCAGGAATTTAGAGCTTTATCTTTCAATGTTTTGTATATGGTCCTCAATATTTTAATTGCTTGTATGTCTTCATCATTGATGACCTTTCTGTACAAGTCCAAATCTTTCCAATTGATGATTGATTCAATCGATTGGATCGCCAATTCATAGCAGATCTTCGGTATTTGATAGGCTGTGATAGTGAAAGTATCATACGCCAGAAGAAGCCTTCAACCAGGTTCCGTGTATGGCGAGAAATATTCAGCATGGCGTCACTTCTGTATGTTAGGATAGCAACCACTTTTTGCCTGCAGAATGTGATTATGGGTTTCATTGAATATTGGCAGTATTTATTATGTATTATTAGACCTTGTCGAGCAAGTGAGCAGGGTTTGTTTTTCAAGTGTTTGGACCAGTATGTTTCAGTTTCAGATTGGTTAAGCCAGATGCCAAGGTATTTTGTTGTTTTTACTACCTCAAGTTGTTTTCCTTTCAGATAGATTGATAGAGGTATGGGTTTTACACTTTGTAGAGCTCCCAATGTCATCACATTTTTTATGGTAATTAAGTCATTTTCCTTGACATATTTTTCTATCATCCTCAATCTCTTTTGTAGTCCGACTTGTGTCTTGTCCATTATGACAATGTTGTCCGAGTACAACATGTAAGATATTGGGGTTGCATTTATTTTCGGTGGTGTGGCTGTGATGTTACTTTGGTTTTCTGCCAGATCCAGGAGATGGAAATTAAAAAGTGTTGCAGCTAAGGGACAAGCTTGCTTTAATCCATTAGCTGTTTGTATCTCAGACGAAAGCACACCATCTTGTGTTAGTCACACTCTAAGTGTTGTATACGTATAGAGTGCTTTAATTGGTTCAAGGATTTCTGTGGGACAATTCTGGCTCATTAGTTTGTTTCATATGTTTGTCTGATTAACACTGTTGAAAGCCAATTGTAGGTCTATAAAGACCACATGTATTTGTATTTGTGACCTTGTTGCTGCCTGTTTTAGTAGGTTGAGAAATAATAGTTTGTTGTTTGTCCCTACTTTTCTAATGAAACCGGTCTGTCGCAAATCTTGATTGTTGTTTTTTTTTTCCCTTCTGTCAATCTTTTTACCAGAAGTGAGGCGAAGATCTTTCCCAGTGGGTCCAACATGGCCAATGGTCTGCAATTTTTAGGTAGTTTCTTATCACCTTGTTTGAAGATGGGAAATAAAATTGCCAATTTCCATGTTTTCAGAATATACTTGTATTTTGAAATGAGAGTGAACGTTTGTGTGCATAGCTCTGCCCATGCTTCAGGATGTTTCTTGATGTTGTTACTTAGGCCGTCCGGTCCAGGAGCTCTAGAGTTGTTGAGTGGCCTAATGTGTGATAAGATTTCCTCATAATCCCAACTGTTGCACCAACTTCATTTTTGTATTTAGATGTCATCAATGCTTGATCTGCTATTTCTGTTTGAATTTTATTTAGCTGTGAAAGGTAGTATATTCATTCTCTTTCAGGCACATCTATAATCATCTGCTGTTAGTTTGATGATTTTGTGTTGAGTAGGTTCCATGGATCTCATATGTTTTGGTTTTGCAGCATGTTCAGCATAATTTCTGCATCATTCAGAGCTAGAGATGCTCTCATGTTTTTCATCCAATTTCGATAGTTTTGTTTCAATATTTTAATCAATTTCAGGGCTTCTTTAGTTTTACAAATGTGTGCAAATGCATATTGCTATTATTATTTCACCTACACCATTGTTTTTAAAATAAACACAAGTTGATTTAACAGTTTGGTTCTCAGACACCCCCCATCCCCCTACTTTGATCTGTGTTGGGAAAGTCTGACAGAAAAATTGGAATGATTTAGGAATGTGGGATTTCAGACCAACCTCCACTTAAAGCCCTGTGTTGGAGAAGTTGGACAGGAAAAAAATGGGTTTATTAGAACATTTTGGATTTCAGACCCCCTACCACTTAAGGGCCTGTGTTGGGGAATCTGGACAGCACACATTGGGATGATTAATGAAATGTGGATTTCAGGCCACCCTCTCCAATTAAAGGCTTGTGTTGGGCAAGCTGGATGGTAAAATGGGGAGGATTTTATATTTGGTTTTGGTTTAGGAACAACAGCACCCCTCTTCCTAAAAGTATTCAGGGTTAACAGGGAAAACAGGATTACCCAATTAGATTACAGTCAATAGTTTTCAATGCACACCAGGAATGAGCTTTGTCAATTATGAATTTTAAAAATCACCTGTAGTGTTCTGCCAAGGGGAATGAATTAAATTAAAATTTCTTTAGTTAAAAAGGCTAAAGATCTACACAGTTTTCTCCCTCCCACCCACTATAAAGGGAAAGGATTTAAGGCCAGCAGATTCCCTCCCCCCTTTTGGTTACATAGGGCTCAAGTATACTTACATTGAAAACCTCTGTTTAAAGTTCAAGGCAGCTGCTGCATTTCTGGACCCTCTGGAAAGATAGGGCAGGGGTCTGGTCACTCCACTCTCAAGAATGGCCTCCTGCTGTCCACCTTAGGACCCAGTTAGCTTTTAGGCCTTCCCAGCAATAGACAGATCCACCCAGAGGCAATCTCTGCAAAATCTCCTTTTGGTGTTTCCTTGTGGCTGTCAGATGGTAAGTTTTATCAACTCCTTTCACAGTGGTGATTTTAGGAGCTCCCTCCTTTCCTCATAATGCATCCACTTTACATAGCAGTGATGACACCTTCAAGTTTACAATCTGTGGAGTTCCCTGCAAGAGTTCTCACACCCAGGATTGGACAGTTATCCTTCTCTCTCCTCCTAAATCCAGCCCCTCTCTAAGGATTGGTTTAAGAGTCTGGAACAGACATATAGCAACTTCCCTTTGAAATCCACTTTTGTTTCTATGTCCGCTTTGGGACAAAACATACTGCCATGATATACATACATTCTGCTTCAGTTATTCATGGAGAATTTAATAAAACAACAGACATGTCTGCATCATGTCACACGGACGTGTGGCAATTTTCTACAGTTTACACAAAATGCAGAACAATTATGAAAATGCAATTTACTCCCCACATTAGTAATTTTACCCTCCACCAGTTTGCTAAATCTTAAATTCGGGACATTTTCAGATCAACCAGAAACCCATTTATCTGGTCATTACAGTTCCCTAAATCGCAGGTGGATGAGTTTTATTTCAACTAAATCAACTGGAAATTATCTAAAAAAAAAAGGGACACACAGATTAATGCAGTATGCCTTGTGATTGCTGGGGAAAAGGCCTAAATTATAAAAGTCCTTTAAAATTAATTGTAAATCTTTATGTTCAGCAAATGGGAGCTATGCTTCCTGCAGGTCATTTGTTTCTCTCGGCCAGCCTGTGACCATAGTTTTTATTAGTCTCTTTGTTGTTTGAAGTTGGTAGTTTGAAGAGCCCAGCCTTTCAACACCTTCCAGGCAGGGCACATTTTATTTCAGTTGTAAACTGTTGGGATGCACAAACCGGGCTGGCAGTGGGGAAGCCACTTGTGAATTTTGCACATTGTCCTTGGCTGAAATGGTTACATGTGATTATAACGAAATAACAAATGCAACTTTACCAAAAAAAAGAAAATACTGATTTTCTTTTTAAATTGGGGGGTCCCCCAAACCCCTGTTTACCCATGCTTCTAACCGCACCACAAACCACCCCACACCTTTTGACCTCTTACTCCATCCCCTATTTATTTAGCGTTATTTTCTAACATCAGCCTTTATTCTTTGACATACGGTGTGTTTTACTGATCAGAATTTGATTTTGTGCTGAAAGTGAGGTCTGTTTCTTTCAGTCATTAACAAAATACACTTTTAATTACTTACTGTTCAATTTATTTCTGCTGAAAAGTGCAAATGAATTGTCACAGTGAACCCCTTTTGATGGGTGACAGTTTCAGTGAAAAATGTCTGCATTTATTTCTCAGCCCGGAATGACTCGGAGTGCATTTTCGATTTAGCCTTCTCTGGAATTTCCTTGCAGAAATACACCTATTTAGGTCCAATTTTTCAGTGTGCAGGTTTCTGAATTCTGGCAGGTAAGTTTCCTAGTGGGCCCTTCAGTTCTGTTGGTTTAGGGCTTTTTGGTTACACCCCACAAAAAGACAGTACATAAATGGCCTACACCATGCCTCCCCCAACCACTGGGATGCTGACACCACCATGCAAACTATACAAGCACTCAGTCAACATCATGAACTGGAAAGGTTTGGTCTAACACTGCAGTTTTCCAATGCACTAGTGAACTTGTTTTGACCAGAATTAGGCCACACACGCACAGAATACTGGCATGTGACACTGCCCACAAATGTATACAGACATCAGTTCAGTAAGGACATTCTACAAAGCCTACTGCAGATGATAGGGTATATCATCACTCCTAAAAAGAGAACCCACCTCTCAGGTTGCCAGAGCTGAAATTGCTTACTGCACTATGCTGTTATGCATCATGGAATCAGCTCCAGTCAAGTGGTACACCATATGTGAAGCAAGCAAGCTGTTTGACAACCAGTTTCAACCACATTTGTGATTCTATGCTCAGGGAGGGATTCGGGAAGCAGGGTATGTCATGGAAGTAAACCACACCCTGGAACACAAACCCGAGGTGAATGGGAATCTTAGAGCATCCAAGAAAAACACTGAGAATGTGTCTACCTGATCCGTGTGGGGACACTGGAAACTGGGAAACAAACTCAATGGATCAGTGGGCTACTATAACATTGCTGCCTGATCCCAACAAGGGGGACAGGTCTTGTGCAATATGGGAACTCAGGGGCTGTTGAATGCTATTAAATTGCACACAAAAGCCTGATAAATTGGCAACGTAAACTTCGCATACATGGGGAGAAAGTGTAAATCAGTTGTAATCATTTGGAGACATACAAATGGGGAAACAGACTCCCTAATTAGAACCCTCATTCCGACAATGAATCCTCCTGGAGCACACCATAAAAGTGTCACAGGCCTCCATTTGCGGGTGATGTTAGGAGGGTGCTCCAGAGTGAGAGGTATGTTGTAGGAGGAGAAGAGTATGAGATATTGAACCTGAACTGGCTGAGCCAAATAGGTCAGTTGTTAGGCTAAGAAACATAACCAAGTGGCTAAGTCAATTGAGCTACGCTATAAACGAAGCCAGACTCACAGTGAAGCTAGTCTAGAAAGCCTGCAAGGAAAGTGGATCCAAAGGCTGCCAGGGTCCCAGCAGTGAAGAAGATGAGCTGGACAGTATCCTGTTTGTGGCTCTAGGCCAGAGTATCAGCACTAGCTCAACCAAAGACGTTTTCAACTCTAGAGAACCAAAGTGGGGGTGGGATACAATCCTTCCTAGAAGTACCCAGGTAGGGAGTACAATTCCTGCCCATATTCACAAAGGAGAAACATTCGGGAAAGGGTGTAATTTCTGGTCTTGCTTTGGTAAAGCAACTTAAAGAAGCCCTAGGGCAAACGAGATATTACAGGGGTGCCTAGTTGCTGTTTTAAAGACATCACATGCAAGGACACATGACATTGGGATAATCTGGCAAGGCCATGGAGACAAAAAAGGCAAAAACAATGACAATGACAAAAAGAAAGGCAAGGGAACAGAAGTGTTCTGCAGCAACTTGCAAGACCCCAAGATTGGCAGTGAGCTAAAATATGTATATATTTTTTTGTTATTGATATAGCTGATATAAATCAACTTTACAATATATTTCTTCAATTTCAAACGTAAAACAAATTTTTAAAACAAAATTTAAATCACAACAATGGAATTTGATAGTACATTTCAAAGATTTCAAACCAATCAACACAACCTATTATACACACTAAGCTAAAACAGCGAGCTAAAATATACTATCCAGGGTCTGTAGGCACTTGGGACTTGTGGTTTAGCTTATGGAATTGGAGTTTGGACTTGGGGCCCTTTTAGAGAAAACACTTATCTGACATTCCTTTGTCCCTCTATACGCCTACTGTTAAATTAGAATGTTCTGCTTAAATTGGGTTCCTGCCCAACAAGAAATGATCTAACACATTCCGTCAACCCTAACTCTAGACCTTGTGAGGAAGGAAGAAGGAATGGGTGGCGTATAAGTTTAAAGCCAGAGATGTCAGACTTTTTCCAAATAGCTTTATCCAAGACAGTGGCCTAGCCCATCTGATCCTGATATCAATTAATCCCTACTCCTTGCCATTTTACCGCAGGAAAGGCCCATTTTGTGAAGGGAGACTATTTTGTTGTTAAGAATTTGATATGCCAAGTAGTCACACACGGTTTATGTCCGTCCAGTTGTCCCTGACATCCTCACCTCGCGTTATTTTGCTTTAACAAAATTGTTTGTGACTTATTTTCCTTGTGTGTGAATGTTCCGTTTCTCTCTCCCCATGAAAGCCATTTTTGACAAGAGATATTACCTTTTCCATACTCGCCAAACCCACGAGGAAAGCCTTCTATGACATGTGATTAACACATGTAATGGTTCACCATCTACTCCAAACGCTTCCCTGGATCATCACATGGCTCTGGTGTTTTGGAGACGAGTGGGTATCACTGTGCCTATGGAACGATAGAAACATTACCTGTATCCTAGTAGGTATGTCACTAATTCCATCCCAAGTCTCAACAACCTGCTGAATTCACTAGTGCCTACCTAGTGTACAGCTCATTCTGTGCTATGAAGTAACACCACCTTCCTCGTCACTCACCAATGACAGAGAATACTCACTGAAGACATGGCTAGTGTTGCCGGACACCAACCACACAAGCGGGATCAAACAGGACATCAGGCCCATGCACTGTCTCGGGAGAATAGCTCAGGGGCCACGTGTTCGCCTTGAAAGCAAGGCGACACGGAGCAACACAGGTTCGATCCCCGGTCCGCACTTAGAAACCTCTGGGTATTAAGCGCGTTATAAATAACCTATCATATCAAATCATATCATATCACACTCCAGATGCAGGATCAAGTGAGCCAATGAAAGTCAAAAACAACACTTTAGGTGCCTTAGCAAAGGGATATGAAGAAGCCAAGTCGGTTAATGGAAAACTGCCAGCGTATGGCAAGTCTGCCACTTGCAAAACAAAATGGCTAGTGATGCCCGCCTACCCAAACAAACAAGGACTTGAATGACCAGTGCTGGGAGGGTCGGTGTACTAAATGTGCAGAGCCATACAAAGACATCCACCCTAACAGGATCAGCTAGGTGTGACTGATGTTTTGAGGAGAAAAACAATATTCTGGGGATTAAATTATAGCAGAGCTAATACACAATCTTCAACAGAATCTTTCAACTGCAGCTATGTCTGCTTACATCACCATAGAGCAGTGGTCTTCAAACTTTTTGACCCCGAGCCCCCCCTAAGAAAAATTTCTCCGGCCCAGGCCCCCCCTATACACATGTACTCCAAAATGTTACTCGGTTGCGAACTGTTATCGCGCGCTGGAGTATAATGGTGCCCCCAACGAAGGAGTGCATGCCACACACCACGTTGTTTCAAAATCATTGCTTGCAATGATTCAAATCAGATGAGGACAAATATTTGTGAACAAAGCATTCCGATTATTTTGCTATAATACAGAGGACTCGACTAAAAATAGTGTTGGGTATTTATTTCACACAAACGAAAACACCCAATATTGCTGTCCTGTAGTAACATTTGCTATGCAAGTGCTGTAACAATTTGTTTCTGAAGTACAACAACGTACTGTCAATGCTGTCACTTGCAAGTTGGACAGTGGCATACTGGAGAACTAGTTGAAGGGTGGGCCTGCCTTTCACCAGCCAGCCTGTCAATATTGGGTTCAATTCTTCCAATAGCCAACCGCAGGCTTTCTTCCACCTCCAGCTTTGACCGATATTTTGTCTTTAGGGCTGCAAGTGCAGAGAACCCAATTTCGCACAGGTATGAGGTGCTGAAAGGTAAAAGTACATTGACTGCACATTTCGATAAAGTTGGATACTCTGCAGACACATGTTGCCAAAATGCACCCAAAGACAATTTTCTGAATTGGCTCTCTACTAGGCGGTCACTTTGGAGCTCCATTAGTTCCTCCTGGAGTTGTATTGGGAGATGGGCTCCTACGTCAGCTAGGAAAGGCTGAACCACCCAGTCATTCATGTTGCAATTGTCGTCAGGAAAGTACTTTTCGAGACTGGTTCTGAGAGCATTTAAATGGTTTCCAATTACTTCAGAAACACATGAGAGATCATACTCCGTCTCCTCAAGAGCATCTTCTAATAATGGGAACGCATCGGCTATGCCAATATCAACCCTCCTCCTCCAAAGCTCCAGCTTCTTCTTGAATGCCGATATTTTTGCATTCATGGCAAATGATGTGGTTTCTGTGCCTTGCAGGGAGAGGTTTAGAAAATTTAGCTTTTCAAAGATGTCGCCAAGGTAAGCCAACAGTATAAGCCAGCGTGGATCACACAGAGGCTCTGCTTTTGTCTGGTCTAACTCCAGGAGAAAGTGTCTCACTTCGTTTCTGAGTTCATATATGCGATTTAAAACCTTTCCCCTGGATAGCCACCTGACCTCTGTGTGAAACAGCAAAGCATCATGGTCTTCTCCCATTTCTGCACATAAGGTGGCAAACAGACGGGCTCTTGTGGGGTGCATCTTAATAAAATTTACGATCTTTACAACAGAAGTCAAAACTTGTGTCAGTTCATGCCCCATATTGCGCACAGCCAAAGCTTCTCGGTGTATCATGCAGTGTGTCCACACAATATGTGGAGCTACTTCCAATACTTTTGCTTTTAGCCCAGCTCTAGCACCACACATTGAAGGAGCACCATCCGTGCAAATACCAACACACGCCTCCCACTTTAGGCAGTTGGAATTTAGGAAGTTGTTTAAAATTTCAAAGAGTTCGGGTGCAGTTGCTCTGCCCTTAATTTGCTTACAAAACAAGAAGTCCTCCAACATCTCCTTTCCATGGCAGTACCTCACATAGGCAATCAAGTGAGCTTCTTTTGATATGTCAGTGGCCTCATCCAACTGTAGGGCGAACTGGCTGTCTTTCAAGCGCAATACCAATTCTGTACTGATATCAGAGGACAGGTCAGCAATACGGCGGCAAATTTTTGTGTATGACATAGGGATACTTTTGGATTTCTCTGCTGCACTTTCACCAAGCATTACCCGGTTGACAGCGAGAATGGTTGGGAGAATCACTTTCTCAGCATCTGTAAAAGGCTTCTTGTTTTTGCCAAGAAAGTACGCAATGTGGTAAGATGCTTTCAAAGCATTTGCAGGTACAGATGCCACACTTTTAACAGTCTCCTTTTGCTTTTTCATGCCTTGCAGCTGCCGTACGAAGAAATCCCTGGTCTTTTTTGCTAAATCGGCATGTTTGGTTTCCAAATGCCGCCTTAATTTTGTTGGCTTCAGGCTGTCATTTGCTAATGTAGCACCACAAATCACACACTGCGGCTTCACTTCCCCAGCGACTGTGATGCATGTGAACCCAAAGTCCAAATAAGAGTGATCATATTTCCGTGTTTTTGCATTTCTTGTGTATGTTCCCACCTCTCCTTCCGCTTTACGTTTCAGATCCCTACCATCTTTGGGCACTAGAAAACGATCCATCGAGAAAAGGAGCCTGAACCTGTCGAAACATTTCAAAAGGTTTTAAAAAAGTAGAAATGCACCCCAAAAAACGCATAAACATGGCAAACACCACTTGCAAAGAGTTGAACTGAGCCATGTGAAAATGTTGGGGTTGGTGGGAAACACCCCATGCAAAAAAGGGTCAGAAATATGGGGTGGGGAAAAAAGGAGGGGAGATTTTAAAAAAGCAAAAATTCAACAAAAAACGTTCTGAAAAGCTTGGGAGTGGGGGAGGGAAACCCCACACAAAAATGGGTCCGAAACACTGGTTGGATAAAATACATTGGTACAAGTCTCAGAAGAATTACTATTCAGATCATGCAGGCCCAGTTCTAATTTCTTTTTGCAGTGTGGCCCCGGACTAGGTTGCAGGTGATAATGTGCCCCCCCCTGGGTTGCCCTTGATGATGCGTATGTCCCGTCCCCCTGGTCACCCGTGATGTGGCATCAAGCAATGCAGCGCCATACAGTGATAGAAATCAGATGGGCAGTTAGTAGTGCAAGAGGACAGCTTTGTGGGGAGGTCAGGCAACTAAAAGCAGATTGGAGCTTTACCCACAAATACAGGATATGAGAATCCAAAGGAGATGGGTTTGCAGTGAGAGGTGGCATATGGCATGAAGAAAATGGGGCCTTGTGAAATCCATACCGGCAAGGGGTGGTGGTGGTGGATGGCGGAGCTCTCAGTTTTGGGAAAAATGGAACGGTAGCGCAATCTGAGCAGGAACGAAGAGGGCAAGCATTGACTAGGGGTCCATAGATAGCTTGCGTTTACGGGAGGAGAAAGGAAATGAGCTTAGTGTAGTAGTTGAATTTGCAGTAGTGACAGATGTGGTATTACATACCATTTGGGGATTTTCCCTAGAGCCAAGAACCTTAGTTATGGCCAAGTGCCATCAGTTTGTAGGAGAGGCTTTGCCGAAAGGAGTATCAACCTCAGAATTGGGAAAGAAAAAAGGTACCACCAAAAGTTGAAAAACATTCTCCAAAAGTCAGTAAATCATCTGTCAAACAGGACCAACACTGAAAACGAACCTGACTTCATATCCAGAGAAATAAATTTCAAGCTGCAAGTTACTACCAGGCATGAGAAGTCACTCACCACTTCAATTCGCCAAATGCACACCATATATATACTCCCCATGATCACTCGCTATTGGCGGGTGAAGGTTGAGAGCCCTGGTTTAACCAACACATTTTTTCCAGAACGAGGAGCATTGCGCAAGCTAGGGATCCAATGGATGACTGGAAACACAGCCATGGCAAATGAAGCAGGACCGGTGCTGCATTAACAACGCGGCTCCCCCATGGCAGATTGCTGGGCTCCAGCAATCTGCCATGGGGGAGCCGCGTTGTAAAAAAAAACACCAGCAGAGCAGTTCCGGTCCCCCGCTCGCCTCCTCTCCTCCATGCATGCCCCCCAAAGTGGGGGATGCAGGGAGAGAGGGGCGCAGGGGGACCGGTGCTGCATTAACAACGCGGCTCCCCCATGGCAGATTGCTGGGCTCCAGCAATCTGCCATGGGGGAGCCGCGTTGTAAAAAAAAAACACCAACAGAGCAGTTCCGGTCCCCCGCTCGCCTCCTCTCCCCCATGCATGCCCCCCAATGTGGGGGATGCAGGGAGAGAGGGGCGCAGGGGGACCGGTGCTGCATTAATAATGCGGCTCCCCCATGGCAGATTGCCACGGGGGAGCCGTGTTAAACATAAAGCGGAACGAGTCACTTACCTCGGACTCGTCGGCGGCAGCAGCAGCAACAACAACAGGGAACACAGGACACCACAACGCAGCCTGGACGCGCGATCCAAATGCAGGAAAGCGCGCGTCCAGGCTGCGTTTATTTCCTGTTTCCATGGCCACGCCCCCACCACATCGCACTGGCTGAGCATGTGCATGGGAGCCAGTGGCTCCCCATTGCACATGCTCAGTTCAGTGCGGCCAAAAAAAAAAAAAAAAAAACGTTACTCGTTTTCTTTTCTTTTGGAAGGCATCACGCGCCCCCCCAGGCATGGTGGCGCGCCCCCCAAGGGGGGCGCGCCCCACAGATTGAAGACCTCTGCCATAGAGAATAGCTGGAGCCCTGTCTGGTCCTCTATTTATCAATCGTAAAGGTACCTTCACACTGACAAGTACAATGCACAATATTGCACCCCGTGCAGTCACCAACTGCTAAAATCCGAAATCCATAGGGTGGTCTGGCAGAATCCACCCGTATCCTTTTAACTCAGATGCTTCTTGTAGGTGCTAATTGAACTCCTGGCTCTGCAAAGTGAGATGGACCTGGAACATAAAGTATGATGCCTTATGTCACAAACGTAGACAGAACTGCAGGTGTGCCTGACAAGAATGGACATCTCGGTGGCTTATTTAGCATGGACCAGAGGCCACTTTCAGTAATATCTGTGACACACTGAGTGCTGGGTTCTCATCTTAACTACACATGGAAAATACATGGTATCTGGGCGCCCACAGCCCACTGCCAACATGCATGTGGACACCAGGCAGTGTGTTGTTGAACATGCTGCAGGTTACTCAGTAACTTTCCCTCTCTACAGAAAAGGGATGGGGCATACATGATAAGCATGTGGTTGCAGTTGTTTGACTAGTCTGGGCCATTTAGGTCCCGAATACTCGATGAGCCCTTTCTTGTTCAGCCATGTCTTGCTCTGCGACTCATTAGCCATTGTGACACATCTCTCAAACTCTATCTTGTCTCCCATGTAGTATACTTATCAGGTTCTCCATCTCACCCATTAGCTGTTTCTTACCCCTGGCTATTCCCTCCCTACTCATGGGTTTCCTATCGCAATCAAAGCATCCCTCCCCTACAGCCATATCATATCCATCTCAAGGTCTCCCTGGCCCACAGTGCACTGTGGCCTATCAAGGGGTGTGTGCAATGTTGTCACCGTGACGATAACTCGCTTTTTGGCCATTGTATGAGGTGATTAACCAAAAACTAGGCAGACTCTTCAGTGTTTCCCTTGTGCCCAGAAACTCATGCATAACAGCATAATCTGCCAATTAGCACTCAGATCTGAAACAGTGGAACACCCAGATGATGCCTACACTTGCCCACGGAAAAGGCCCACCTTCAAATTCCATTCACACCCAACACACCTGTCTCATAACACCAAAACCATCACTATCCAAATGTTTTTAGGTCATCAGACAGCAACATGATTGCAATCGCCCATACTGTGCTACACATGTCACACCTGCCGAAGACGCTCAGCAAATCAGACCATCAGCCATTCCAAGGAAAAACCATGACAGTCACAGGGCACACCACACCCACAACAGACATAGACTGAAAGTCAAAGACAGCATCATTGACAGCAGCAGACCACAAAGACATCTCGAGCTGCAACACCGGTGCCAGGCTATCTCAAACAGGAGTCTCAAAACCTCAGACTTCGGAAAATCAGAAATGTGGGTACTGGCCAGAGAATTGCAGCCTTATGCAATATTGGTAGACCTTGGGGTTAAAGCAACTACGAGGAAGACTTGTGAAGCCCTTGGTTGGTGCTTCTGAACGAAGTTCAGGTCCCTTGGAGTTTTGCACAACTCCAGCTTATGTAGTACCCCCAGATGCTCCTAGCGGTCACGCAGTGGATGGTGATGAGGAGCAAATCCACGTCTACAAGTGACGTTGGCACGCAGATGTCGAATGAGTACACTGAATGGGAACATATCATTGAGAAGGGACTCAAGAACAGTGCTCCGCAGTGGCATACGGTGACACTAATTAAAAGTGTAAGGATCATTGCATGACTTTTCATTGAAATGCACGTTTTGGAACCTGCACATCTCTGTACACGAGTACAGTTTCATGTGGGTTAGTGTGTAGGGATAAAGTGCGTGAGATGGACAGTAGTTAGACATTCAGTGCATCACGCACTTGTGTGCCCATCGGCGCTACACACTTTGGTATCAGGGTAACCCCCTGCATGTGTAGGGGTGTTGTGAGTTCCAAGGTTCTGATGGAAGCATGTTTCTCAGTTTGCGCTTGTGTTTCTTTTGTGTTTTAGTTCTGCACGCATTGCAGTCCTTCGGCTGGCGGAAGTTACCATGTTGCGGCGCCATTGACTATGTACAGCCTATTGTTAAGGGAAATTTAGTTTCCTGATTTATTACAGGGGCATAGTGGTACGGTCGCTATCTCAATATGACACAATCACCTTGGTTTGTGTTTTACTTCTGTGGCTATTTTCTCTTGAAAGGGGTAGGTGACATTTTCTTTTTTTTTAGTGTTGTCAGAGGCGATGGCTGAAATCCGGCATTTCCTCGATTCGGTCCTAGATTTTTGGTTTTCACCTGCCCAAGAACACACGTGTTTTAGCAGCTCAGAGCACTGACCAAGTCGCTGAGCGG
The DNA here is from genome assembly GCF_040938575.1 of Ambystoma mexicanum. NCBI lineage: Eukaryota > Metazoa > Chordata > Amphibia > Caudata > Ambystomatidae > Ambystoma > Ambystoma mexicanum. Next base: position 360,032,407 of record NC_090922.1, read on the forward strand.
CTATTTGCAGGATTTGTATTCACTACTTCCTTCTCCTGGGTGCACTTAGGAATGGCGCTAACAAAGCAAATTATACATTTGGATCCTTGATGAAATCCAATTGTTTGTGTGTCTTATGCTACTGTCTCTGTGTAAGGATGGTGACCGCTGCCGGGTTATATGGAGGTCCCATGTTGGGCCCTTCTACAATGCTAAGGTACATTTGAGGGGTCACATTGGAGAATACCAATTGCATTACCAGGGTTACTCTAAATGCTGCTCTCTGGTTCGAACTTGAACTGAATTCCCGTGCCTGCGAGGTGGTTGTCAGGAAGGCCATATTTATGTGCAAACTAGCAGCCGCTAGCCATGTTATGTATGCTAAACACTGCTTGCAACCCATTTTGAAACGCTGCCATCGTGATACTGAGTTAAATATATGGAGATATCATAGGGAACAGTATTGAGTAGGGTGGGGAGTAAGGTCAATAGGCCTCGTTACAAGTTTGGCGGTCAGGTAAAGAAATGCTGGTAATTTCGCTAATGAGAATGTTTTGGTCAGTAACAGAATTACCACCACTTGTTCCTCACCACCAGTTTTTTTTTTACCTTAAATTGGAGAATTTATCTCTGGAGGTATATCCTCAACTTCAAGGCCAAACATTGGCAGATTTAAATCATCAGAATTGCCACTCACAGTAAATTTGAGCACATGCCCATGGAGTCACATGGACCCCAAAAATAGGGATTTACACTGCCTTACCACTACTTGTAATCCGACCGAGTGGCAGCAAGGGGAAATGATTTTGGGGTAATTGCCCAGAATTACCATGAATTGACTGCCAAACTAGTAATGAGGCCCAAAAGGTCCACTAGAGGTCAAGTAGAGGTCAAGCATGTAGCAGGGTTGTGGAGTCTGCGTCTGTGAACAGATCCTGGGGACAGATTATCAAAGATTTGCACGTGTGCAAAAAAGCGAAGAAAATTAATTTAGCACCAATTTTGCTGCTTTGTTAATAGCGAATGGTGCATAAAGGTTTAGCCCCAACCGGTATAATCTAAAACGCTTTCACCTGGATAAAATAGGAGCAGGCTGTTTTCTTTATAATGCGTGCTGTGTAACATAAAACGATATGTAGGAGACACATTTTGTTGTATCTAATGCACAATTTAAAATTTTAAAAAAAGCAGCCTGATTAATTTTTGCTCACGTGCCAAAGTTTTTAAATAATATGGATTGTGACTAAATCTGTTTGCTCTATTTTGTATTATCAAAGCAGTTGCTCACTTTTAGCACCAGTGCAAATCTTTAATAATCTGGCCCCGGAAATGCAGTGCAATAGTAGTGCAGTGGAAACTGTTGCACACCTTCTCTTGGTATGACTTCTTACGCAAGAGAAATGATGACTGTCGTATTAAGGATGTTATACCAGTACATAAGGACCTCTGATCGACAAAATCTATCACAGCCATGCTCTTATTATGGGGGCAAAGGAGAGAGGACGTTCAAGTGACGGTCTCTTTTCTCCACTATCCTTTCTGTGTAAATAAGCCGCACCAAGTATTTATACAATGTTGTGGAGAATTATAAATGTGAAACAGATGAAGCTTGTAAATAAACATGTGTGATTAAATATGATAAATATTGTCTTAGAGAATTTTAGACAGGGCATTGAAAACAAAGGCAACATTTCAGAAATGATGCTCAGCTGCAAGTGCAATTTTGCACGGTATTAGCACGAGAGGCTAGTTCAAAGACACTATTCTTTCAGTGCATTTTTGCACCAGGGCAACGTTTACCTTAGTTTTAATACCGAAATACTGGAGGGTGTCAGCACTATGGAATACTTTGTGGTGTTCAAATTCATTGAAGGAATTGCACTAGGGCAATTTCTGTCCTAGTACCAATTATGTGGAAAAGTGAATCTGCACTGGTGCAATTATGTGGAAAAGTGAATTTGCATGTGTGCAAAGCTTCTGTAATTTGTTCCCTGAAGTTTTTGTTATTGTTTTAGATGTGGAAAGACTACTATATGTTGTGGTCCTATTTAGTATTTTGATTTGTAAACGTGTGATTTAAACCATGTGGAGAAATGTTTGAACATAAAATCAGATACAAGTGGGGCATGGAAATGATCTTTCCTATCGTTGTTAACAGCACCCAAAGTCAGGATGGGGGAAGAAGCAGTATTCCGGCCATGCACTAGACCATTCCCGGAAGTCATTGGGCCTCATTACACGGTAGGCGGTAAGGGTTTACCGGTACCGGTATTTTACCGGTACCAGTAAATCCTTACCGCCTTACTACGAGGTCCCTTTGCGGGTTGGGGAATTTAACGCCTGCTTTTTGCAGGTGTTAAAAACCAACCCGCAAAGGGACCCAGGGAGCTAATTACGGTACCGCAATTTGCGGTACCGTAATTAGCACCTTCCCCATTCCCATTATGCCCTATGGGGCAAAAATGGGAGTGGGGAAGGGCAATGGGGAAGGGGGAATTACCGCCCCGCCAACCTTGGAATGGGGCGGTAATTCCCCTTTCCACCAAGGAGGTGCCGGTATTTTACCGGCATGAACCATGGCGCTAATAGCGCCCTGGTTCTCTGCCTACCGTGTAATGAGGCCCATTGTATCATTGGGCGTCATCATAGCCAATGTCTACTCAATGCTAAAACGGCAGCAATGTTAGCAGTACCTTTTCTGTGCTGCTTAACGAGTATGAATAACAATGAGGAAGGAACAAGATGTGATGTAAGAGAGAAACAGAACGTGCACCTTACAGATGTGGACCCTCAGTAACAAAACCAATGAAGCAGCCCTACCAGTACACATCTTCATCCTGCCCACTAGTGCTGGTCGAGTGCGGCAGTTCACCTGCAAACAACCACTTTTTGCATGCAAGGTTTTAACTTCATGGTGAATCGGGACGCTCATTTAAATGTAATAAGTGGCACACTGGTTAATTTCATAACCGCCTTTTTGTGATGGACAATGCCTTTGATGTCATTGCTGACATAGGGTTGAGGAACAAAAATCATACTCCTTTCTTTGAATATACCCTCAAATGTGGGAACACATTATGTAAGAATCAGTCTGTAAGATGCTTGCTCTACAACACAATATTTCTACATGTGTCAACTGTCCAAACACTGCCAACATGTTTTGAGGGGATTTCCAAGCACTTGACATCCCCTAGCACATGAGTGTGTGAGATGTTTTAAATTATAAATCCAATCAGACCTAGAAAGCCTTGGGTTGTCATCTGTCAATGAAATGACCAGGAGAAGTAGATACATTCGGACATCATCTTTATTTGCTCGCAGCATCAGGATTGCTTAGTGCCAAAGATACACTGGACACCAGACTCAGGTAAAGGAAAGGCATCCATCACTCAGCCAGCCTGTCTCCAACTGTCCCACATAGAACACTTAGGAATCAGCACACACGTCACATTCTAGACTCAGGATTCTCATGACATCACCATGCAGGCAGGTAAGAAAAGGCAGGACGCACAACAGAACACAGCTCCCTCTTATCAGAACTTGGAAAATTTAACACATTGAAAAGAGATACTGATTCAACCCTGCTTAATAAAATCTACCGCATTATCCAGGCATGGATGGCCAATCATGGTCTCTGCCTGAATGAGGAAAAGACCAAGATCCTGCTCATTGGATCCCGTTAGACTAAATAATTTAAGAAGCCAATATATAGCATTTAATATTGACGGTAATAACATCAAAATATTAAATGAGGGAAAAACCCTTGGCTTCTATCTCGACTCAGTCTTAAACTTGAAAAGACAAGTCAACCCCACAGCCTCTGCCACAGCTTACACCTGTAAGCTAATCAATGTGTGCAAACCATTCCTCACCACATCAAGTCGCACTACCCTGGCAGGGATCTAATTCTGTCTAAAATGAATTACTGTAACACTTTATACCTTGGGCCCAGTAAACACAACCTCAACAAATTGCAAGTAATGGAAAACAACGCACTACGCACCGTGCTAAATATTCCCAGAACGCATCACATCTCAGATGCCAGACACAACACCAACTGGTTTGCGGTGAAAGACAGAATTAACTTCAAATCACTAACCCTCAACCACTAATGCCTTATCAACTCAGGCCCAAAATATCTAGCAGACAAATTTGACAAAAACACACTGGAGCGACCCACCAGAACTGGACATGCCCACTGTCTCATGGTGCCCAGTTACAAGCTTCAAAAAGCAGGAGGTAGCAGCTTTCCGGTACAGGCAGCCATTTTATGGAACTCCTTACCTGTGGCCCTGAGATCAGCACCATCCCTTCAGAGCTTCAGAACTAATGTTAAATCATGGATTGTCTCTCTTGATGTCTAACTCTGCATTACCTCACCTTTCGTGTATACAGCCTACTACTACTCTGTAACTCATATTGACCAATGTTCTTCACATTAATGTATTGTAAATATTTGTAAATTTTTGTATCTGTCTCACCTGCTTCTTTGTGACTCTGTGATATGTAACATGTAAATGCACCCAGATACCTCCGGGTAAGGTGTGCTATATAAATAAATAAACAAACAAACAAACCTAGTCAATACGAGGGCTCATGGGAGCTGTAGACCAAAACATCTTAAGAGCTGCAGGTAGGAGACACCAGCCCTAGTGCAACCAACTTTCACACCACTTGCTGAAATTGTCACATATGCTAATCTCGCGAATGCTGCATACTATATGAAATACAGTAAGGTAAATGCCCATAGTAACAGTCACAGCCATGCAATCAATGTGGCATTTTTCACTCCAACTTAATAGCGGTGATGATCAAAATCTTAGTTTTTTACAGCTGTTTGAGGGGATACCAGCCATGAAAGCCAGAAAACCATGGTATGGCTCAATCAATTGCCAATGTGTACATGAGACTATAAGCTTGCCCAGAACGTATTCTACGTACAATACACCTGCCTTCAATATCAAGACCTGTGCAACATTACACCGCAATTAAACCAAGAAACCAGTAACAGACTATCTGTACATAGAGGTGTACCATTATTAGTGGCTGTTCCCCCTTGGCCTGGCATTTTTGTCAAAAGAGATGCAGCATTGCGTGAGCGATAGTCTTCCGTCAAGATACTGGGAATTGATTTCTATCCTAGTCCAGTCAGAAAGTGATCACCCTGGGCCAAGATCATAGGGATCAGACTGGTGACTTGTTGGGATCTGCTCTGGGAGACCTAGCATATATATAAGGAATGGTTGTTTGTGCTAGTTTTGCTGGGGATACTTCTAGGTGGAATAGCTGACTCACTATTTTTAAAGGGGTCTGTTTGCTGCCCTATCCTTTTCATATTCAGCTTCAGTTGCCTTACATTACATTTGTTATGCATCTGTAATCAGTGCTTTCATGGTTAGATCTAGCCTAGGGAGCTATGGGATCCACTGTAGATGTATTTTTGCCTTGGTCAGAGTTGCTCTGAAATTCCTCAAACTCTATTCTGAGATAACTCACTTGGTAAATTACAGGTGCATTGTTTATGTTCTTATGGGTGACTACTTGTCCGTCAGTCGCTGGGGATTTCTACGTGGGCACTTGTGCTAGGTGCGATGCTGATGTCGAAAAGATATTTTATGATTAACACCAAGTAGATTAACTTGTACCATTAAAAGTAAAGGGGTTGCATTCCCCATTCACAGAGTGAAGATTTCACAGTATTTGGAGACCTTATGGGCTGAGATTGTCTGCTTGCAAGACTCTCACCTTCTCAGGAATGACAAAATACATTTGAAAAGCAAGGTCTTTGCCACACAGTTCCATGCATCTAGTACATCCAAAAAACAGGCAACAGTGTCCAGTGCTGCACTGTCCGTTAGAGTCACACACTGTTACACTCATCCTAATCAGGGGTTGGGTTGGGTTAGCAGTGTAGAATTGACAGAAGCTCTGATACATGGCCCAAACTGAGGCGGGGCAGACCTCCGGTTTTAAGTTCTAACAACTACAGAATGCTTAGCAGCAGGTTATCTTTTTTTTATAGGGGGAGACTTTAACATGGTCCCAGGCACATGTATGCTTGTTTTCAGTCCTTGGTAGGATCCCTCATCATATCTCTTCAATTAAGACTAGAAGAACTAGGCATCAATCAAGTTTGGAGAGATCCCCATCTGGAGGTCCATGACCGCACATATTATTATTGCATGTGCAGAAGTTATTCACGCATTGATTGGTGGCTCCTCCCCAGAACATTCAGAGCTGGGCATATTTTTTTAATATCTAGCACACGTTGCGGTGTGAGGGGCTTAAGGTAACCCCCCCATTTTTCTTCCAGGGCCTGAAAGGCCCGAATAATTTTGAGTGGTTTAGGAAACTCCGAATCTGCCAAAATCTGGGTGATTGAGTGCTTATGAAAATGCATTGGTCCAGATTTTACAAAGCTAAGAAATCCCACCAAGCCTCTCGGGTGCTACCAAACCTGATTCCTAGTGCAGCCACACAGCAAAATGCACAAAGCAAGCAAAGACAGGACAGAACATAGCCTGAACTATATTGACAAACCTCTGACCTGTTCAAAATCTCATGTGAACAGGGCAACATTAAGTAAGTGCACAAAAGAATTTCACTGAACATAAAGCTGACACAAATCTCGCTCTCAGATACCGAGTCACTTTCAGGACACTGCAGGGATGCTAACAGTAACCAGGAGGATTGTAAAATAATGAGCTGTCATTTTAACATGTACAAGGCCGGCCAGAAGCATAGCAGCGGTTTCGTATATATCAGTGTTTGTACTTATATTTTGAATTTATTGTGTTAGTTTGTCAGATACCTCTACCAGACGTACTGCACAAAGATCAAAAAAAGAAACAGTAGAGGCAATCCCTTTTTGGGTTGCCTTTGCAAAGTTTCACTGAACATTATGGTGTAGGCAGAGTGGTAGCGCACGGGCAGCGCATTGGTACATAAAAAGGTTGCCTTTGGCGACAGGGAAACATACATACAGATATTGCACATGTTGGCCAAGAGCCAGTATTTATTTTGATACAATGTACATTTATACTGTTGTTTATCTTTGCCAAAATGTGGGCAGGGTAGTGGGAGGTGGTAACCAGGAGTAAAGGAGGTCCCTTTACTGGCTGCCAGTTGGACCATCAGCATCGACTTAACTAGTTCTGCTGATTCAATTACTTTGAAGCCTGCCAAGAGTATTCCATAAGTAAGGGGACAGTAGAGAGAAGGGGTGGAAGGCCCAGATGGCGCAAGGGGGATTGAAAGAAAGGTTTTTGGGAGCTGAAAAGTCCATAGCAAGAGTGGGAGAGTAGCAGGACATGCAATGACCTGGGTAATGGAGAGCTAGTTTATAGATACGTTTGAAAACAAGGTGTAGAACCGAGAAAAGGGGGTGGTTTTTCATTGAGAGCCACCCAGCAAGGTGGGGGAACACAAAGGTCAGATAGGATCTAGTTAGGCGAGGGAAGGGTGCATGTGGAGAGAAAAAGTACAGGTCACCTAGAAGCAGGCAAGTGTGGAAGTCAGGTTGGCTCAAGGCCGGGATGTTGAGTTCATTCTTGGTCGAGCAGTGGGCGAGTTTCAGGAGGATCTTCCCAGTATTGAGAAGGTTGATCCTGTGGAGTGGCAGAGAAAAAGTGCTTTCTGTCAAAGAGGACCCTAAGGCTGTGGTCCTTCGGTGATGGATGGAAGATGTTCAGATTAAAGGAGATAGGTGATTGGAGAGTCGGGTTAACATGATGGCCAGTAGAAAAATGACTTCAGACTTTGAGGAGTTTAACAGCAGACAGCATTGTTGTGTTTGGTGAAGAATATCAGAGATACACCGAGTAGGCCATTCAGAGAGGACGGGAGAAGAAAGAACAGGAGAAACAAGAAGATCTAGGTGTCAACAGCAAACAGGTGGCAAGAGAAGCTAAACGATTTCCAGGAGACAGGGAAAGGGCAGTCAGTGAGATAGGAAGTCACCATTCAAGTGTGGTGTGGCTGAAGCCTAGAGCGTAGAGAACTTGGGAGTGGTGGGGTAGGTGGTGGAGAGATCAATCAGAATGAGGATAGAGGAGAGTTTGCAGTGGTGAGCTGTGGTAGTAAAATTAGAGACGCGGGTGCAAGCAATTTCTATGGGCTGCCTGCCCATAGAAGACCCAGCTTAGATGGTGTGGCACAGCACGCTTGTCCCAAGGCAGTTCACAATGCAGTGAAAGACATGTGAAAGGTCAACAGAGATGCTGCTCTGTAGAAATAACTCTTAGGGATGCCAATTGTTTATTTTTCGTGATGGCTGTGATTTTTGCCACCTTGTAACAAGCCGGGAAGAGAAAGTTAATGGAGAGTGAAGACTGGTGGGAGCAGGTGGCAGAAAGCCTTGATCATTGGGCTTGCAAAAGGGATCAATGAGAGTGCAGGATTGGTTGGTCAGTCTTCAATTCCCAAGGGCTAGTAACCACTTCCCTTCAGCACATAAAGGCATACGTTCCACTAGGGGGGATCTCAGCATAGAAGCTCAGTAATCTGTGCGCGCGGCCGTGACCTGTGGGAGTGCGTGCTGGTGCAGATCTCACTGCAGAGTCAATGATCATTTTGCTTTGCTCTCATTCCGCAGCGTTATGCACAATGCTGCAAAGGAAGCACCTCTTGTAGAACTCAGCAAACAATCTTCAAAAATGGCAGCAGTCAATTGGTTATCAGCTGATTTAAGATGGATTCCGCCGCTGAAGCAAACCTATTGATGCAACCTTCGCTTTTCATCTTTTACCAAGTGAGTATTCTGCTTAGTGTAGCATTTTCCCCTTCCCTTAGTAGTACTATTATAAGTTCTGAAGGGAACAGCAGAAGTCTGTCATGCTGCATTGATTTGCCAAGCAGACATGAAATAGCCGGAGTCAATGAACGGGCCTCCCATGTCACCTCGATCCAGCGTTGGAGTTTTCTGTCTGCTAGTTTACTGATTTTTGAGTTATTCTGTCTCCCACTGTGTTCAATATCAGCCGCAACAGAGCGGCTTACAGATCAATGGAGCAGCCGAAGCAAGCGTCTGGCGCGGGGACAGTGCCATCGACAGAGAACGCATTGAGGAGCGAAAGAAATTCAAGTGGTCTTTTGCTGAGGATTGTCTTTGCCTGCTCCTCTACAGCAATGCAGCAGTGCAGCCGATCCATAGTCTGAATGCGAAACACGCACATCATAAAAATAATGTTAAGGAGACAGAAATGTCGCCACAATGTAAAAACATCATTCGCTAGCAATATCCCAACTTGAATGATATTGTTCAACGCGTATGTAGCGTTGCTAGCCTCAGACAGAGGGAAACACCTGTTCTTCGCAGTTCGCAAATTAATATCCCATCGGGGCCGACGAAGCCCTTCGTTTTTCCAACGTTCATACATTGAGCACCTTTGATGCAAGGCTAATAACGGCAGGCAGTTGTTATTAAAGTGCGTAAAGGTGGGATGAAGCCCATATAAGCTATCACAGGAGTATTGAGTAGAACATGTGTATCTACTAAGGAAAGAAGTTACCACCATCCGTTCAAAGCAAGCCCATGAGCAAAAACAGCGACTGCTACCCTACACAGATTACATATGTTCCAAGTTATTATACCTATTATTGTAATATCTTTTACTGTAATGTAATGCAAGGTAAATTGGTCTTGCATGGCACCCTTATGCAATTTGTGATAGCCTCGCTGCTGGTAAGTAAATATTATGCCTGAGGGTGCAAAGTATGCATTTCTACTATGTGGTTTTACCAGCCTCTTTCCCTCTATGGGAGAGAGATTATTTTGCATTCTAAAATGTTCCTGAACGTCACCCACACATAAAACCAAACATAGGGGTATTTCTACATTACATGACGTCATTGTTGGGTAGCAGGTGTGCAACATTGTGAGTCAATCTGTTCATACTCTGTGGTCTTCAAGGGAAGATATTATATCCCCACAAACCTAGTCACTTCTCCCATCTACCTAAAGATGTCTCTATCCATCATTAATGTGTTGCATAATTCCTACTTCCATTCCTTGATAGGGGGGAGGGGTAGTTGAGTGGTTTTCAGACACTCAGTGTCAGATTTCGAGCCAAATAGGACACTATCCTGAACCACAACCTCTACATATGAGACAAATAATGCAGGCCCCCTCAGCTCCAATGATAAATACCTCACAAGAGGCTGGGACTTTTATATTACACAGGACGTCCTCGATATCTGCCCTAACTGCATTCCAGAAGAGTTCAAACTCCCAAGTTCCATAACATGTGCTGCAATGTACCCATGGGTCATTTGCAATCGCATCACATTTCTGTATCTATCAGGGCCTTCCAGAACACCTTGACCGAGAATGAGTAGGCTCTGTGTAAGGTCTTGGACTGGCACTTAAAGCCTGGGTAGTATCCTTTATATTCAAGCACTATGACATCCATTCGCCAAGAGTCACAACCCTTCCCAGATCTATGGACAAAGTAGTGAAGGGGCTTCCATCCAGGTCTCCATCCTCAGCATGGCATAGATCATTGATGCACCATGTGGGTTTCCTGACAGTGCCCAACTTGAGAGTGTGGGAAAGACTTTACGCTTTACGTTTTTGTTTTTTATTAATATAAAGTGATGTGGGTAATTCTGTTTCTGAATCAGGTATCTGCTAATCAGAACCCCCTTTCTTAAAGCTGCATGCCAGAATTGTAGTGCATGTATGCATCCTTGTTTTATCAGTCTCATGGCAACTGTGACACCTGCTCTTCAGTGGCAGAGGGCAGGTACAAAGGGCACATGTGCATTACTGACAGCTGAAATGGCCAAAGTCACTGAAGATGGAGGCTTCTCTCTATCTCCTATAAATTTGGTTTATAATCTAATAATGGTCACTTTATCGGTCTGGTGGTAGTGTAAACTCTATAAATAAGTCATAAATGGGTATGGTACTGTGACCGATAAGAGCACAGAATGATTAAGTCACACAAATTGATACCCTACCAATGGTAACCCTGTGAGACCTGACCTGCTACATTAGGGTAATGTATCTTCATAGCATCCTGCCTCTCTCCACTTCAGCAAGTTAGACAATAAGCAGGATGCTGCCATTCCTTTGATTCTCTGGGAGGATGGGTAACACCTCCCCTTTGGTACACAAGCTCCCATCGGAGATCCCCTGGATAATCTGCTTCAAAAGAGGACTCGCACAACAAAGGCCAGCCCCAAACTAAGGTGTGTAACCCCTCTTCCTGCACAACAGGGCACTCTGGGAATGATGCAACAGTCACTTGTTACATCAACAGGGATTGGATACCGTACAGTAGGCTTGTCTTTGTCCAATTCCAAGTGACAATTGGCCTTTATAAGGACGTGGTCTCCAACTCCTTCTCAAATTTGATCTTTGGACACCAGGATGAAGAATAAGACATGTTTGGCTGCCTGCTGTTAGTGCAGTCAATTCCAGTCATCTGACGTAGAGGTTGTATTAAAGGTACAAATTCAGGCCCAGATAGGGGGGCACACCTACCACCTACGAAAGTGAGCAAGGGGGTACGGGGCACCCTCCTGGGGGGGAAAACCACAGGAACACATACAAACTGCAGTTACACCATAAAAGAAGACCTCACAGGGAAACATGAGGGTGGGGGATGCGGAGCGCAAGCTGCGTGTCACAGGCTTGACTGAAGCAGCTAAGACAACACTGGGTGATGTAATGACAGGGCGGCAAGACAATCCTGCGGGTACTTGGTGGTACAGGGAAAGTGGACTTGAGCCAGAGAACTATTCACAGGGCAACAAGCGCCTATTGGCAGGTGGCTATGGGAAGGGCAAACTGGAATGAGTGGTGTTCCTGGGAGCGCCAATCAAAAGGTAAGTTTCAATTTTACAGGGAGCTGGCCAGCCTTCAGAGTATCAACTACAGGTTTGCGAAGGCCAATATCTAACAGGTACTGTGTGAATGTCTCCCATCCCACCAGAAGCAGGGTGTTCTATCCTCGACGGTGCAGATTAATCTCATTATAATAAAGTTTTGGCGGTCAGCACAAATGTTATTCCACAAATTGCAAACTGCTCCTGGGAGGAGTGAGAATTGATGTGGCATCACATATGGAGGCGATGAGCTGGGATACTGTTGACCTTTTAGCTCCAGTCAGTTTCTACTAACATATGTTAGCTCTAAGGATATGACATAGCATAGCAAATTAATTTCTTAGGAACGTAGGAAATGCAAACCTTTAAGATGTAACTGTGTCAAATGCATTGAGCATTGTATTCAGAGTATAAAACTAACGTTCACTGTATCAACAGATGTCAGCTCTCACCAATCAGTACTAGTTCACTGTTCTGTTTGATTTTTGCTTGCCCAGCTGCAATAAATAGTGTTGCTTCTTGCCTGGTGTGTGCTCCTTTTTTTAGTACAAATTATATATGGTGTGATCGGAGGACAAGGTGAAGGCAGAAGGCATTTCAGGCAGAGGACAGATCTGTCCCATACCAGTGGGGGGGATCTGCTGTGGACTAAGACTTCAACTTCAGGCTGCACTGGAACCATGCCCCTGCTTACTGGAGGTGAAAGATCCACTGAAGATGCCAGCCAACCTCTGTTGAGTTCAACATAGGACATATCTTATCCTGGGGTACCTGGATCAAAATCCTGACCATTGGCTGCTTGTATATCTCTAAACTGTCTCGATGTTGGTTTACTCACCTTAAAGGTCATCCAAGCTGCTGCGAATAAATGCCAGTGCCATCCTTGTGTTTGACGCTCAAACACCTTCCCATCTCTGCATTTACTTGATGCTGACTCCAAAGCTCTACTATCTCCATAACCCACTAAGTCTTCCAGCATTCCCAATTTGACAGGCCACCTCGTCTCCAGTTTCTTCGAGCATTAGCTGAATCCCACTTAAGGTCCTGATGCCATTTAGAACGAGACAACTTGCTTGCTACCAAAAGCTAGTGCCCACTTCTCTGCACCTGAGGTTGCTGAGTATTCCAGTGCCACCGCTCTGACATCTTCTGCTGCTGCCAAGGTCTTTTATTCACAAGCAATCGCTGCTGTCACTGACCACTGTATCATGGGGCCCGGCACTGCACTCCTTGACTCAACACATGGCCAGCGCTAAAGTCTTCCTCAAAGTTGTTGAGTGCTGAAGAAAGAAGTGGAGTACCATAAGGCGGCTGTGTCCGCCTGGTCTACTTTCTGAGACCATGGTGAATTTTAAGCAGCCATTCTCTGCTTTTTTTCTGCAAAGACATTTCATTTGGAACTTTGGCATTTTTGTAATTTATTCAATGCACACCACTGCCCAAGTAAGCAGAGTGCCATACTATATATCTCTGCATCTTTTGAGTTCTATTTAAATAGGTGGATTTTTCTCATTTTTTTTATTACGTAATTTCATTTCTGATTGTTTAGTTGTAGTGCACATTTTTCTATAGAAACATGATTGCACATTGTTTTTATTAGTCTTGCCACCGCTGCTGTTTGTGTTGCTGCTATTAATACTTCCCATTCCTCCGGAGAGTATAGTCTGCCCTGGCCCATGTTACCACAAAAGGCAAAGAATGTATATCTTTTTTTTTTTTAATTTTTTTTTTTATTTGAACTTTACTCAGTTATCACTAGGTTTTGTCAAAACCTTCTCGGTTCCGCTAGTAGCAACAAAAAAAAGGAGGCTCATGCAAAAACCTCCCAAGGGGGGGCTGGCCAGGCCTCAGTCGCAGGAGAGGGACCGCTGACATGGCGGAGTTAGGTCATCTTTCCGCTGGATCAGAACCCAAGACTGGGCCACCCTCAGGCTGTAGACTGTTTATCTGATCAAACACGAGTTCGATCAGTTTGGCCAGGGCTTGGCTCCATCTTGTGTTCTCACCAAAGATTAGTCTGTTCCATAGTTCATCTGTTTGAAAAATCCACAGGTTTTCAGCCAATGAGGGGAGGTATAGATTTCTACTTTCTGTCGTGCTGGGGCACTCTATCACCAGGTGCTTCAAAGTCTCCATGACTAGATCGTCTTTACATAATCGACAGCGCTTCTCGACACCATCTCCTCTGATTGTTATAATCTCTCTCGTAGGTAGGAGATTAAGTCTGGATCTCATAATCGAGTTTCTCAGCTTCTTGTTTGGTACTTTGCACAGTATTGCAAGGGTATTTTTCCCTTGTTGAAAATCGGGGTAGATGTTTTAAAAGTTTATTCCCCACCGCTTTCTCTGTTGTCAAAATCCAGTCCATGTTTTCAATTTTTCTTTTAATTCGGTCCGGATTTTCTTTCAGATCTTCCTCCGTACATTCGATTTTATCCAGGTCATTCTTTCTGGCATTCACCCATTTGTTCAGGGCCTCACATTTACCTAATTCAGTTTCTTCTCGAATGATGTTCTATATCGGTAACGTGTCTGACATGATGATTCGTCTGTACAAGCGCATAGGGCTTTGATCGACCGTTGACACTAATGATATGAGGCCCAAGTCTCTCCTTATCATGGGCATAGCAGTGGATATAGGTAGACCTAAGACCGCTTTCCAAAGGTCGCCTTCCAGTTTGTTCCAAGTATTCCGCCGGAGGTATAACGCCGCCTCTGTTCCGTACGTCAACACTGGGACCACTTTTGCGTTATAGAATGGTATGGCCGGAATCAAGGAAAATTTTCTGTATTTGCGGTACACTGCTCTTATTTGGGTCGTTAACCTTTTCACTTTTTCCCATAGTTGGTTTAAGAGGCTCTTTTCTACTCCGGAGCTGTCCATTTGTATCCCCAAGTATTTGAAACTCGTTACAATTTAAATTTTGGTCTTATCCATGTAGATCTTTAGATTCTTTGTATTTTTACTGGGGACTTTCTCAAACACCATAACTTTAGTCTTCGCTTTCCACAATATAGGACTCCAGATTGGAAAGTTTTCTTTGAAGGCCCACTTTCGTCTGATCGATCACGATAATATCGTCTGCGTAAAGCAGCCGAGGGATCTCAGTTTTCCCGATTTTAGGAGGAAAAGATTGAATTTTTTCTTCGGAGAGTTGGTAATCGCCTAAGAATGCCGTAAACTTGGCCGGCGCCAGAGGGCACCCCTGCTTAACTCCTCGGTTCACTTTTGTCTCCTCTATGAGCGCGCCCTGTTGGTTTAGTTTGACTCTTATTTTCGTGTTCGAATGGAGGGCTTTTATGGGGTCCAGTATACTTGCAGGACAGTTCCAACCTTGAAGCTTAGCCCAAAGAGTTTGTCTGTCAATCTTGTCAAACGCCTTGGAGAGGTCCACGAAAGCTAGGTATACCTTGGGCGCTCCCTCTTTGACTTTTGCTTTCAAGATGCTGAGTAGCATGAGATTGATGGAGGTGCAACCATTCTTTTGAAAGCCTGTTTGGAGTCGATCTGTAGCCTGACTATCTTTTTCCCATGATCGAAAATGAACAAGGAGGCGGGTAGCGTAAAGTTTGCCTAGAATGTCCAGGAGGGCGATAGGTCTATAACTCGCCGGTTCTTGTCTCGGACCCTTTTTATAAATCGGGACTATCACCGCTTTTTGCCATGATTCTGGCACCATGTTCGTTCTGCCACATTCCGAGAAGATTTTGCTGATCATTTCCGCCCATTTTTCTGGAAACATTTTTAAGTCCATATTCGTTAGTCCATCTGGACCCGGGGCTCTAGATGTTTTCAACTTCCGTATCGATGCCTCTATGTCTTCAATATTTGACAAGTCGACGCACAATGTCTCCGAGTTCTGCTGTGTCGTTAGTGTGTCGGTGGTCGGACCTTCAAATTCCGCAGTAAAGTATTGGATCCAATTTTCTTCTGCTACTGCGTTAGACATAGAGGCGGACTGGGTGTCGTTCATCTCTTTTATCAACCTCCAGAATTCACTCGATTTTTTGGTTTGTAATTTCTGTATCATTGCTTCGGCGTCGTTTTGATATTGTATGGCTCTGTGTTGTTTACGCCAGTTATTATAGCTTTTGTTTTCCAAGCGCCAGTTCTTCCAATCGCACTCAGCGTTAGATTTCTTTGCTATTCTGAGCAGTCCACGGACGACTTTTCTTTTTTCCACTAAGGCTTTGTCATACGTATGTTTGTTGTCCAGGCGATTTTTCGATTTCTTTGAGCCTTTCACCTGGAAGGAAAGAAGTAGGGGTAAGTAGTTCGGTCTTTCTTTCCTGTCATTCCGGGCATGATCGCTGAGTCTCTTCTCCCAGCTCTGATTGATTTTCCCAATGTCTTGTTCCGTTAGACGAAGGCGGGTCTGTTGCAGGTTTGTCTCGATCGGCCAGTCATACGTTTTCAATCTCATGATTGTAGTACGCCAGGTACAGCGGAGTAGATTGTGGTCACTATGGATGGTCTTTTGGACCTTGAAGCCTGTCAGCCCATGAATGAGGCCATTGGAAATGAAGATGTAATCCAACGTTGCTTTGGATCCGTTGCGTTCCCATGTCGGACTGTTCGTTTGATTGGGGAACAAAGAGGCAACATTTTGCACATTTCTTTGGCTGATTGCTTCATTCCAGGCTTTGCCTCTTTCAATGGTTGGATCGAGACATCCCCGCTGCGCGGCAGCGCATTGTTTGTCACCCAGAGCCTCAGTACATTTAGCGTTCAGATCTCCGCATATGATGAGCTCTATTCTGTCGAATTCTGCGTAGAGCTGGTCTATCGTTTCAGAGATGTTATCGCAGAAAGTTATGGTTGACATTCTCTGGGGATTCCAGTAACAGTTTATTATGGCCACTGTCTTCTGAAAGCCATTTTCCCTCTCGGCTTTTCCCTGGATTTGCGAGGTCAAGATGACTAGCATTTCGTAGGACTTTTTCCACTTTTTTTGTTCGCTCAGTCCCGTACCTGTTTTTATGGCAGTTGGAAGACCCGATGACGGTCTACCTAAAAGGCCTTTGACTGCGGGGGAGATCATCACCGAGAACCCATCGAGAACTGGTTGGTAGACGAGCCAGGTTTCTTGTAGGCACAGGATGTCGTAAGAACCCAGATCGACGTCTCCGGGTGTCGTGAGATGCATATGGCCTCTTGTGTTCCATGAGCCCAAAATATAGGATTCCTTTACGGGTTGCTCGCTGCTTTTATCGCGGAAATTTTCGCTGGAGTCGCTGAGGCAAGCTAACCCTGGTTGTTGCTATTTACCGTCCTTTTTCAACCAGTTTGTCATTAGCCACTTCCATGGGCCTTTCGGATGTCTTTCGTTTGCCATTTTTTCCTGATGCAGGACCTCTCTATTTGTCGTGTCCTCTGAACGGTCACGATCTGACCTGGTGTGGGCTCCGACGTATCTCTGTTCTTCTTTGTTGTAGCTTGTAGAATTCCCTGTACAGTCGGACTGATCTTTAGTGCGTTGGTAATGCCTTTGATTTGTGTGATCTCTCTCCGTCCGGTCCCAGGGCCCTTTTATGTTTCTGCCTTGATGGTATGGACGTCTATACGTCTCCTGCCTTTCCTGAGGCTTATACCCTCGGATTTGCTGGTATAGGTCCTCTGTTTTAGATCTATAGTGGTATTGGCGTTTAGGCTTTTCCGTCTTTCCCTCTTGAGGGGCTTGACTGTCCGTATTGCTTTTATGTTCCATCAGGGAATAGCCCAGTTGGTTGAATTCTTCGTAGACTGACTCGTCGATATGTTTGATGGCAACTGCTTTTAAATGTAGATATGCTTTCGCCTTCTTTTCCCTATGATAGGGTTCAACAAGCAGGAGGTCCTCTGTTCTGATCTTTTTCAAGGTTCTCATTCTCTTTGTTATTTGAAGTATTGTTGGTCTATTTAGAATGCAGAAGTTTTTCTCCACTTCCTTTTGTTCCAGTTTAAAAACTCGTATCTCTTCTTTGGATTCCTTTCTACTTTCCGATTAATTTTTTTCTGGTCGGTACTTCCGCGGGCTTCTTTGAGTATCGGCTCTTTCACGGTGATCTCTCGACTGAGGAGGGCTTCTTCTTATTCTTGACGCATAGTTCTGAAGCTTCTCGTTTTCCGGAGTTGCTTGATTGCCCGCTCCTTGTGAAGCTGGCAGGCTTGGTACGCTCTTTTCCCTCTGGCTTGGGCTTGGCTGTGTGACCTTCTGATCGATCTGAGGAGTTTTTCACCCCCACTACTGTGGTGGATTCCTTTTGTTCCAGTAGCTCCTTTTCTGAGTGAGTAGAGATGTTCATTAGGTCGGTACAACCTAGAAATTCCTCTATTGTTCTTGGAAATCTCGTGGGGCCGGTCTCCTCTGCGTTAGATCTCGAATCTTGTTGATTTTTGCTCGCTAGGGATTCGCCAAAACCCTGCACCCTCAGGTCTTCTTTTACCGACGTGCTGACATACTTTTTTGGATTTACTTTCTTTACGATCAAATCACTTTTCGGTGGCTGCATTTTTTGTGCTTTGGCCAGTGGCCTCCCTTCTGTTTTTTCTTGAGTCAATATCAGCACAGTTTTCTCTTTTTCATTTGTCTGTGTCACAGGCTCATCTCCCCCGTCTTCGGAGGCCAATGGGCTTGTTAAGGACCTTTTATTCAAGAGTTCCAAGCTCTCGATCTTTTTTTCGAGCGCTTCAATTTTGGTTTCCCACATTGTTTTTCGATTCGGCAAAATCTGTGGTCCCTCTATCGGTCTTACTGGGTTAAATCCGATCGGGTTTTCCATGTTCTCCATCTTTTTCTCCAGCGCTGCAATTTTCCTTTCCCAGTGAGGTTTCTGATTGAATGGATTGTCAGCGTTTGTTGGTATATGGGAATCCATCTGGGCTAATTTTGCCATTATGTTGGAAAGAATTGTTGTATTGTCTTGTACATTTTCTTTAATTGTTTCATACAGCTTGCAGAAGGGAGCTAGAACAATGGTCATGGCCGACATGATGGCAATCATTTCTGGTTTCTTATTTGGCGATTCATTTTGTAGAGCCACTGCAATTTCACTAAGTCGTCTCTTTTTTGGTGAGACTTGGGTGTTATCCGTTTTTTTCAGATTTACTGATAAGTTTACGTCAGGACCTCCCCCTGTGAATCTTTGATTTCTATCAGTGTTTGTGGGGTATCTTGGTGATCCAAATTTCGTCGATGACAGGGGTGATACCGAGGATAACCTCCTGGACAGATGTGGCTTTGTCTAGGCCAAACGATCCTCTCTGTCTTGTTGGGCCCGGTTCGTATGATTAAATCCCCCATCGGATTGTGCCCCCTTTGAGTCCTCTTCTTCCTAGTCATCATCCGAGACGAGGATCTCCTCTATAGTTTGGGGAACCCCATTAAGGGCATTTTGAGTTTGGGGAGTTCCGCTCCTCCCTCTCTGGTTGTCAATTGTGCTCGAGGGGACCAGTTTCAGAGTCTCTGGGCCCTTTGCTTTTCCACTGTCAATATGTGGATCATATATGGGTATTGTGGCTATTTCCTGCTGAAAACCGTTTGACCGGGCTTGTTTGTCTATCGCCACTTTGGAAGGATCAGTTTTCCTCTGTTTTTGGGCGGGCTGGGATTGCATTGCTATTTCCAGCATCTCTGCGTCTGATACTTCCGTATCAATGCTTTGTTTTTTTTTATGTTGCTGTGTAAAGAAAGCTTTTAATGGGCGTGATAGCAGAGGATTTGGCAGTCCTTTTTTGTTAACTTTTCTTATTTTTTGATCCCCCAGCATGGTGTTTTTTGGCAATCTTGTATTTGCCGTTTTTTTTTCCCCCTGATTGCGGTCTGGTTGTTGCTGGGGTATTCGATGTACCTCTTTTTTTTCTTTTAGGACCAGCTCCGGTTTTCAGTTGTTCACCGTCCGTTTCTTTATTAGAATCTTCTGTTTCACCCTCCGTTTGTTTTTCACTGTCCGAGTCCACTTCAACCGAATCTATGTCTTTATCTGGATCGACGATTATCACAGTGTCTCTGACTTCTCTAGCAAGGTTGGGCAACCTTGCCCTATTGTTACCCCGGCCTTGCACGGTTTTCTCGCTGTCAGGATCCGTCTCGTGCATCATAGCTTGAATGGATATCGCATTAGGCATGGGGACGGTTCTTACTGTTCCAGCTAGCAGATTGGCCGCCCTTTTTCCTTCCACCACAGGGCTTTTCTCTCCCCCTCAGAAGTATTTCGCTTTGTTTGGGTTTCTTTTTTTTTGGGTTTGTCCGTTGTCATTTCTTCAAACCCTGTCACTGTTCCCCCACTTCCACTTGCGTCTATGTGGCCAGCAGTGGGATTTCTGGCTTCTGTCCGTGTCTCCTCTGTAACAGGGTCTCGTATGGGTGGGGAGAACTCTCCAAGGTGATCCCGATCGGGTTGTTCGGGTTCTGGTTCCATGTCGGATTCCATGTCTTTCTCGCCGCCGTGGGCCGATCGCCTCCAAACGGAGACGGACCCAGGCGTGGGCGCCGGCTCAGGCACTTCCGCGTTCGGGAGCTGCTCCTCTGCTCTTTCATCCCCGGTCTTCCCCGACAGCGATGCCGACTGGGCTGCCGCCGCCTCTCCGGGCTCCCCCGCTTGCCCTCGCGAGTCCGGTACGTTAGCGTTTCCTGGTTTGATGCTCGTCGGAGGCTCATCCCCCGGTGCTTGAATATTTGTCGCAGCCAAGCTTGTGGCCTGTTTGGGGGATAACTGAGCCGTTTGTAACAACTCTAGGATAGAGGGGGACACCATCGGGGTGGTCCTCAGTCTGGGAGCCGAGTCGGACTTACTCCTCCTTTTTCCCGGGCTTGGTTTCCCTCCCGAGTGTGATGTTTTAGGGAAAGTTTTAGGACTTTTCAAAGCTTTCGGGGGACGTACCTCCGGCTCCATTCGGCTTTGGCTTCGCGTCTGCAGCGGACTGCTGCAGACTGGCTCACACCTCAGGCTCACAGCTCCGCTCACCGCTACGCGGTGTCTCACAGCAAAAATAGGCACTTCCTGGCGCTTCCACACAACGATGTGGACTGATGCTGCAGACTGGCTCACACCTCAGGCTCACAGCTCCGCTCACCGCTCCGCGGTGTCTGACAGCAAAAATAGGAACTACCTGGTGCTTCCACACAACGATTTGGACTGATGCTGCAGACTGGTTCACACCTCAGGCTCACAGCTCCGCTCACTGCTCCGCGGTGTCTCACAGCAAAAATAGGCACTTCCTGGGGCTTCCACACAATGATGTGGGCTGATGCTGCAGACTGGCTCCCACCTCAGGCTCACAGCTCCGCTCACCGCTCCGC
Organism: Ambystoma mexicanum; assembly: GCF_040938575.1. Taxonomy (NCBI): domain Eukaryota; kingdom Metazoa; phylum Chordata; class Amphibia; order Caudata; family Ambystomatidae; genus Ambystoma; species Ambystoma mexicanum. Next base: position 360,053,496 of record NC_090922.1, read on the forward strand.
GGTGTCTCACAGCAAAAATAAGCACTCCCTGGCACTTCCACACAACAATGTGGACTGATGCTGCAGACTGGCTCACACCTCAGGCTCACAGCTCCGCCTGAGGTACATTTTTCAGGTTCATATATCTGTCGGGCTGTGCCTGTTTTGCATTTATGTATGGGGTCACTGCTGGTTTGATAGTAGTGTGATGCTGAATAGGTAGTTTACCCAATGCCCATCACTGCAATCCTGCACAGCAGTAGTAATTTTTTCCCAATGTGGAAAAAGCATAAGTCAATATTTCCACTGGGAGAGCATGTTTTCACACTATTCGGTCTGTGCCCAATCTATGTTGGCATGTAAAAATCACTTTCCAGTAGGCTATGGCCAATATGTGCATGCATGGTACTCTAAGAACACATTTCATTCCTGGATTTTCCCAATATTTGTCACTATTCGCACTGAAATAACTAATTCTCATATTTCCTGCACTGGGATTAACATGCACCAGCATATTACTGTAAAACAGACATTTTCATGCTGCCTGTCATATGTCCTAAATATGTCAGCATGCCATTCTCAACGCACATTTCAGGTTGGCCGGGCTCAATATATGTCAGTACATTAAGAACAGAATTCTGAGCCAAATAAATGCTAGCATGCCATTGGGAAACACATTTCTACTCTAGCTGTGTATAATATATATTAGCATATCACCATAGAACATATTTTCCTGCCTGATGTTCCCAATATATGCAGGTATTGCCACTGTAAGAACACATTTTCATTCTGGCTGTGCCCAATATATGCCAGCCTACCACTGTAAAAACACGTGTCCATGCTGGGCCCAATATATGCCAGCACGCCACTGTAAAACATGTAATCATGTTGCTGTTGCACTAATCCCCATCCTCTCATGACTTGTTTAAGGCAAGGCCAAGGGTAAGTAGTGTTAATGAGAGTTCTGACAGACCCCTCCACCACTTAACACACATGCATACACAAACTCACTCACATGCATGCATTCATTCAAACCAGCATTCACAATCTCATATACATGTATATGCACACCCTCACAAACCGAATAAACTTGCTCACTCACTCCTTCACACTCACTCACTTGTTCACTCACAGTGAGGATGAGTTGTGGGATGCATTTAAAGGCCCAAAACAGAAGTCCCTTTTTACATGAATAGCAGCCATTCAAACACTGCAACCAAAAACGGCCTGAGGTTTGCTGACCCTGTCACATGAATAGCCTGGCTTTTTCTTTTGTATCATCTATAGTTTGAGAGCCATGTGTAAAGGGGCATACCTATCATTATCAATGGACAAGCAGCAGTTAATTCTCCTAAGAAGGAGGAATCATAGAATCCTGTGACATGGAAAACAGGATTTATAAACATTAAAAGAAAAAACGGCCTGCACATGTGATTGCAAATAAACACGGCTTTAAAAAGCCACCATTGAAAAAGATATCACTCCTCACAGAAAAATGGCAGGAAAGCAAAACACGATGCATGGGGTTTTACAGTCCAACACAATGTATATTATGTTTCACCCACAGAACTCCAGTGGCAGTGGAGGGACACTTACTTCAGGAAAACCTGTTATGGTTGGGTACAAAAAACTTCACAATGAAACAACCCTGCAATAAATGTTATGCTGCTGAAGGCGTCAAAATTCCCTAGTCTTCAGAATAGCTGGCAGGAAAGCAGGGATGTCAAAGAAAGCCATCCTTGGCTGGGGCATAACAAAAAGGTGTGAGCCCATGTTGCACCCACTTCAAAAGAGCTCACACTGACTTCAAAGAGACATATGAAACACTCTGGTCACAGGAGAGCCCAGGGAGACAGATGGCTGTGCGTGATGAAGCAGCCTCCCATTTGTTGAACAGGAGACACTCCCAACTAATTAAAAAGACTATTTTCATTTCAGGCATTTTGCGCAGCAATCAGACTGAGGATTGATTTCATTTTTATGCCATTTTTCATGTAAGTTTCAGGTGGTTTGGGGGGTATATAATGCATCTCCCTGTGACTCTGTGAACTGTAATAGCCAGTTAGATTAGGTTTCTGGCTGATCTGAACATGTGACAATTATGAGAGTTGATGAAAAGATGGAAAATGGAATTAGGGATATGCTTGATAACCTACATATTCATAATTGTTGTACATTTTATGAAAATGACAAAAATGTGACACATGGCCATGCTACATCCCATTGATGAGCTCAAACAGAATATATGTTTCATATGCCAGTGGCTAGTACAATTATAAAGTTATGATACATAACTAGTTTTTGCCAACAAGTTGTAAGGAGAACAAAGGATGATGACAAATGGAAAACGACAGATGGTGCTCCCCTCCCCTAAACCAATCCTGACTGGGGGCAAAGAGAGAGAGGGTAACTGTCCAATCCTAGCAGCAGGGATTATGGCAGGGTACTTCCCCTAGATTATAAAATTAGTGATGTTATTTCTGTTATATAAAGGGGACTGTACTAGGACAGAGATACACAACAACTGGAGAAGACAGAAAAAGGAGGACGGAGAGAAGGCTGCTGAAACTTACCATCTTTGAGAGTGCAGTGACCAGACCCTTGCAGTATCTGTCAAGAGTGTCCTGAGATGCAACTGGCTTCCTGGAATGTGAAACAAAGGCTTGCTATGTAAGTAGCAATAACCCCAGCAGTAAATTGCATAAGCCCTTCATTTTTGTAGCAGTGCATCCACTATATACTTATTGAAAAACCCAATTGCCAGTGTAGTTCAGTCATCTCCCCATAGAAGACCCTCTTGTTTGCCTGTGTATGTTAGCATATCGCCATTGAACAACCTCTCATCTGTCTGTGTAAATCCTTCAAATTTTTGTAAGTAAATCAATCAATTCCCCCATTGAATTTCACGGATCGGGATTGTTGAAATTCGAAACCAACAATCTTGTTCCCAGTGTTATTAATTGTTATAGTCATGAAAGTGTTGCCCCAAAATAATTATTCCCCTTGTGAACCAAAAACCAAATTTGTCTGTGTATTGTGTTCGTAACCAAACAAATTCCCGTTTGCATCTGTCAGTTTAAACCCCAACTGGTTTCATTAGTGTGAGCAATCCCTTTGCCCAGAAGTCTACCTGTTATGTCCCTTTGTCATTGTAACTGAAAACCGAGTTTTCTAGTGTAAGCTTACCCCTTTCCCATAGCCCACCTGTCATTGTAAGCTTCAGTGAAAACGAATTTCCATTCACCACTGTATTTTCCTTTTGCATTTGCTTTCTCCCAAAAAACGAATTTCCTACTCTATTTATATTTTACCTGGTGTGGTGTTTAGTATTCTCTAAAACGTTGCCTGTCTGCTAAGTGTAAGAAATATGAATGTTCTTCTATTCCGCCCCTAGTAGTTGTGAGAAATAGTAAAAACCCATTCTTCCATTTTGCTCCAAAAACGGGTTTTCCCTTTCTTTGCTGGCTTCCCATATTGTGGTGGTAGGCATCGCCCCAAAACTGAGTTTCCCTCTATATTCCTACACCTTGCCACTTCCTTCCGTTCAAAGGAATCAAGTCCAATTGATGTTTCGGAGTGAGTGTTGCAGGGGGAGTGCTTAACTGTAGGTGCTATCACTTTATGGTAAATTGTCCTTTTTCTGTTCTGCCAATAAAAAAAAAGCAACATAATTAACTGTAATCTTAAACCTGGTTGTTTTGTAAAGATTATTGCATTTTGTTTTGCCACAACATTGGTGGTTGTGTAATTGGTTGATTTTCCTTTTTCATTAAATAATAAATGAATAAATATCTTATTGATACACACCGGCCTTGTTCCTAGTCCATTGTGACACAGGGTGTTTGTGGAGGTTGGGTGCGAGATGGGTTGGAGACCTACTCAAAAAGAATCCGCAGTATACTAAAAATAAAAAGCGTTTTATTGTGCGAGACATTCATTTTAGGGGAAGGAGTTCCCTGGCTGGTGTGTGCTGTGTAATAAACTGTGACAGAGTCAGGGTGTGTGCCACTTGTTTAAATTATCGCACACACTTACACCACTCAAACATGCAAACACATTTGTGTACTCTTATCTCTGCTCATGATGATAGTGGTGGCTGGGTCGTTTGCTCCTTCTAGTCCAGATCCAAATTATTTTGGCAGAAAGAAGAAGCAGCATACAAGGATGAGTGGTTGGTGCCTCAATTTACCTCACTCTACTTCCAAATCAGGCCGGGGGTGGGATAATCATTGTTCCCCACCAAGCCCAAAATGGACATTGAGGGAGAGGGCTAACAACATCTATTGTGTTGGATGGGTATGCAATTTTCAGAATTATTGAAAGATGCAATAGCAATCTCATTGGCGAACTGGTCCTCCTAGTGCCCTCACAATGTTGCACATGCATCATTGTCTGGACTGTTTTGCAATGGTTCTGATCATGTCCCACGCACAAGACTTTTGGCATACAGTCCATTTGCTTTATAGACTGTGTGAATGACAGTCTCTCCATAAGGCAGATATAGTTTAGTCTTTTGTAGTACCCTTGAGGCTGAGAAAAAGCCTGGGGAAGCAACAGGATGTGCAGCACTCACTAACCAGCAATGATTACGACTGACAGAAGATGGACTCATGCAAACAGGATTCTTGCAGGCCACTCCATTGCAGGGTCTGAATGGAAGCATGGCTCAAGGAGAGGACAGAGGGATGCCATTGAAATCACCCTATCATCTCCAGGAGCACTGACTATTGCTGTCAAAAGAATAAGAGAACCGAAAGGGCCTGTCCTCCAATTCTACCAGGCTCATACCATTGCAAAAAGTTCAGTTTAAATGGCAATCACCTGCGTGTGTATATGTGTCTGTGTGTGTGTGTTTGTTTCATTTGTGTGTGTGTCTGATTGTCGTCTATGTAGGGAGGCTGTACGTGTTTGAGTGTCTATATTGAGTATGTGTTTTCCCATAGTCTTTCTGCATATCTTCCTAGCTTAGGCACTATTAGTGATTTCTTAAGATGAACAGGGTCTCCGAGTGGACCTCAATCCCAGTATCGGCTCAGAATGGCAGAATCATCCAATTCCACAAAGCTCTCAAAGCGTGGCATTTCCACCGAAAGCAAGGACTAATCACGATGCACTTACAGACTGACACATAGACCGCAACTCACCATACTGCCCGACTTTTCTAGATGCCAGCCCAAATGCTGGCTACAGCGTTCCCCTACTCTTGAGCTATGTCTGCACTTCAAACTATAAAATAAATGAATAAAAACATGATATTGGTGACAGATCAGCCCAGGCTTAACTCTCATGGGGTAAAGAGGGGTGGTTAATAGGTACCATACACTCTTTGAATTAATGCAGAAACAGAGAATGTCCACACACTATATTTCTTATTGGAAAATAATCTTTACATAAAAAAGCCAAAGAGAAAAATCTAAACACATTCAGATAAGTACATTTTTGTAAAAGATGCTAGAGTGTATGAGGTACCATAAAAAAGTTTCAAGAAGAGATTTCAAAATGTAATAAGGAGTCTTTCCTAGAAGAGAAAACAGTGTACCAGCTAAACACACACTTTTCCTATCTAGACCCAAAAAGTTAAGAAGAGACCAAGAGAGATCAGTTGTGCAGATTTGGGGCAGTCGTTAATGGGAAAGAGTTACCTTCTGTGAACATTTCCCAAAGAGCAGTTTCTGGATTCCAGTAGAGTGAGACCCACAGTATGAAGAAGAGGATTGTTAAAGACTCCAATCAAGCAGTCCCACTAAGTCAGTGCCTTGTCTGGGATTGCTCAAGGGAAGCCCTTATTTATATATTTTTATGTCCAGTTCGTTTACTCTGGATGACAACCCTTATATAACACCCCTCTCTTAGAATCCCCCTGACCCCACTGAGCCAAGAAGTAGGTTTGTTTTGCAAATTAAAAGGTTTATTTGAAAATTAAACTATATATATATATATCACACTTTTATAATAAATTAATATTTGATAGCACACTTGTGAAGATGATAGTGATCAACAATGGATAATGTTACAGTGGTACACTCTTTTTGATGGCTTAGAAGTGATATAGAGAGGATAAAGTAGCTGAGAATTCTTTTATGGCTTCAAGGACAATGCAATGATGAATGAAAATGCAGTACAGAAAATAAACTTGATATGACTTCAACAAAAGACAATGGGCCTCATTACACGGATGGCGGTAAGGATTTACCGGTACCAGTAAAATACTGGTACCAGTAAATCCTTACCGCCTTACTACGAGAACCCTTTGCGGGTTGGGGGATTTAACGCCTGCTTTTTGCAGTACCATAATTAGCGCCTTCCCCATTCCCATTGAGCCCTATGGGGCAATGGTGGAAGGGGGAATTACCGCCCCGCCAACCTTGGAATGGGGCGGTAATTCCCCTTTCCGCCAAGGCGGTGCCGGTATTTTACCGGCATGAACCCTGGCGCTAATAGCGCCATGGTTCTCCGACATCCGTGTAATGAGGCCCAAAGTAATCACTTTTCTTTGACAATTCACCCCCCCCCTTTATGCTAGGTAAAGAGATGGAAGGACAACACACAGTTCTCAGGAACGCAATCAAATATAATTCAGGTCCCCCCTAGCAAGCTTAGAGGAAAACAGGTAGGAGTTTTAAACACAGGCAATATACTTTGATGTGGTTGCAATTAAGTGAAAAATATGCTAAAAATGCTTTTAATTCCCTATAGGGGGTTCAGGGTAGGTGATAGATACTTTGAATCAGTTCAGGCCAGCCCTATCAATGATTCAGGGATGGTTATTAGGTTGAAAACAGATTTCAGGGATGGAAGCAAAGAAATATTTTTACCCGTGGCTAAAATGAAACAAAATGTCAAATCGCGGCAAATTTTCCAAGTGCGTCGGGCGCGATTACGGAGGCACTATAAGGAGTAGCAAGTCAGCTTTAGGCTTGTTGGAAAGCTTAGATTCTAAGCTTTAAAATGACAGTTAAAACTAGCACAAACGGTTCCAGAGATACGGACGATTTTGTGAAGGTAGTTTTTCAGAAATTAAATCACAGTTTCAGAATGACAGATGACAGTTTTCAGTTTTAAAGATGACAGAATGACACGATTCTAGGAGGCAGTTCTAATAGGTTAAAATAATTTGGATTAGATTATTTTAAACTAAGAGATTGGTTTTGGCATAGTGCTAGCTGGGTACTCACACTAGATTTTGGACAGGAATGCGACTTCGTCACGGATCGGTTCAACAGGTTGGACTGGACTCCTGGCGGTTCTCTCGCCACGGACGATCTCTGCCTGGTTCTGCTCACAGCGATCTGGGTCAGCTCTGCTAGCGGCACTGCACAGCGGTCTGGATCTCTGGTTCTGACAAAAGTTCTTGGCACTGCACGGCGGACTGGTCACTGGTTCCAGTTACAGCTTTGCTTTCTGGGTGTGTCTGGCACAGGGTTTTAGGCCAGAATCAAACAACTCAGCCCGGCTGTCTGAATAGTTTGGTTTGGTTGCTAGGTTTTGAAGGCCTGCTGATAGGAGTTCAGCTGTTGGGTTCTAGAGTTCTTGGAGTTTCTGGATGTGAAGTCTGAAATCAGGATGTGGAGTTGTCTGTCAAAATGCTCCGCAGAAAGTGAAAAAGAAAGTCCTATCTGGCTTCCAGTGGCTCTTTTTATGTGTTTAGAAAGTGGGTGGGTCGGCTAATTCGGCATGCCCAACCCTCTCAAGATTTGATAGGCCATAGGATTCTCTGGTCCCTGATTTGAGAAAGGATAGTGTGTCAGAGTGATGTCAGCCATTTACGATCTATTGAAGAAACGCCCCTTTACTTTTGCTTAGAAAATAATTTTTCATAACTACACATACTTCCCAGATAGACAGTTGTTTGACATTACATGTACATATTACAGCTGACTTAAGGTACATTCTGGCCCAACTCTGATCTTCCTGAGGGCTTGCATTCACAAATGGCAACTTATTTTCGTTTTTAGTTGGTTTTCCAATGTTAAATCTGTATCAAACTTTACACAAATGTACACCTTCCTTCTACACACATTCCAGTAATTTACTAGGTCTCTAGCATAAGCACAGTGTCTGCAGTATTAATAATTAGTGGGGTTTGGTCCTAGAACATGGTACAGAGTTGAATCAAGTCTTGAATTGTGGGTACATTTCTTAGATTAAGATTCTCCAAATTGCACATTTTTGTGAGCTTAATACAATATTTTAGAAGCATTTAACTTAAACATATATTTGCTGCAATATGATTCCACAAAAGTGTCTGAGTCCACCCCCAGAAACTTGGGAGTACCACATGTCTCTCCTCTCCCAGGCAGGGCTCTGTTTACAGCCCACACTGAAAATCAACATACCCCATTCAAGAGAAAGAGTCTATTGTGTGGTGTCCGGCAGGCTGAGGTCAACAGACCAGGGGGGCCACTCTGCATTTGATTAACAGAAACCTGTGATTTCCTGGGCTGTTGTGTGGGTCTCTGAGGTGAGAAGGTTTCCCAGCCTCTTGGCCTGTTAATGCAATCAGATTGTCTCTGGGAACAGCAGGTGGTTAAGAGTTTTAATTAACCAGCGGGCCTTTGAAGTTTCCAGCTGTCTCAGGAGGCTGATTAGCTTCTGAAGTAGCAATTCTCCTGTCAAGGTTGTATCTTTAGAGTGGTCTTGTACCCATGATTTTAGCAACTTTTTGACATCAATAAAAACGGATTTTTAAACAGAACCATCTTTCTTTGCACTGGTGGGTGGCAGATCAGGGGACCATTTTGGTGTACGCTACTGCGCAGTTCTCCTGGATTCTGGCGTGAATGTGGGCGGCGACCTCTCATCCCCACATCTACCCAGTCTATTGATTTAGTTTGTTCTGGGATAGAATAATGGGCGGCGACAGCTCATCCCCACATCTACCCAGTCTATTGATTCAACATGGGTCAAAACCCTTGACAGGATGCCTAGGGAAGAAGAAGTAAATTAAGGAATGCCTTTGCAGCTGCACTGGAACGTCAGAGGAGCGATAACCTCGTAACACAAAAAGCTTTTCTGCAACAGTGGTTTGGGGTTTTCCTGATGTGGTCATTGTGCACATTGTTTGGCAACCACCTTAGGTGCCAGCAATGACACATCAATTCAGGTGGGGCCCAAAACTGAATATTCATGATTCGGTGAAAGAGGACCAGAAGCCAAGTTTGGCAGTGTGGTTGCAGGATCTAAAGTAGTTCAGGCCAGTGTGGCCTCCCAGATGGGGAAGGTGGAACCAGTGCCAGTGTTCTTGCTTCATGCCTGGGATGAAGCAGAGATCCCTGGGCGGTTCAGCACAGATTCTTAGGAGTCCTGGCAGCAAAGGGGTAGCCACTTCTCGGGATGGTGACTCAGACACAGTCAAGCTCTTCAGAGAAACAGGGGCTTTCACACAATTTGTCCCACCAGATCAGTGGGAAGGAGCTCTACAGTCAGTGTCAAATGATGCTGATGCAGAGATTTGGTCCTTCCTTAAGCAGCAGGACTCTCAGGAGTAGACACGGAAGGGGGTCTGCTTTTACCCACTTTGGGAAGCAGTGAGTTAACATGTCACTCAATCAAACCACCTGATTCATTAAAACAGAGGGGTGGTTAGCCAATGGCAGACCATCCATTGAAGAACTCTCATGCATTCTGGAAGGGTCTCTCTCACAATAGAAATATATCTACACTACCCCAGACAGGCATCTGCATTTTGCAGCCTGAACTAGTTTCAGGATGATTACAGAGCCCAGTCTTGGGATAATGGCATTGACCAGTTCCTCTCACAAATGCAAAAAGAGGGACTCGAGATAGTCATGTGAACCATCAGGTATTTGAGGCAAACAACTACAACTTCTGTTTTTGTGAAACAGCGGAGGGTGTCAAAAAGGATTCAGCCAGGTAAAACAGATTGCGCCATGTCGAACCATATTAGCAGGTGAATAAACCCCCACCAGTCTAGCCACATGACTGTGAGAGAAGGGCTATGACATTTTGGGGCGCATTTGGGGCACCCCTACCTTAGGAGACATAAAGACTCTGAAGGGGGTGCTCCTAAATACAAAGCTACACTCTCAGTAAGGACTTGGATAAAGCCTGGGAGGAAAAGACTATAAAAAACTAAGGAATCCAGTAAATAAAAGAGGGGAATCTCCATGTTAGGAAATATAAGTACAGCAATGGCAGTTCATTCTAACCATAAGTATGTGCAATTGTCATCGGAGGAATCGGCTGGCATGTGGGGGCGCATACTTAGTAGATACTCTACCCTCATCTCCACATACCAGATCGTTCCACTAAATACCTGGGCATATGAAGGCAGCGTGTGTATGTGGGGGGGGCTCTTAACCTTCAGCATATGATGGCACAATCTTGCAAATGAGTGTGAGGAGTATTCATGACTTGTGGTATGGTATGCTAAGTTGTGTTATCCTGTGTTTTCTGGTATTTGTGAGACACTTGACCATCATAGGTATTGCCTTGTAGCTCTGACTGTGGCCTGAAAGCATTTAGCTGCACAGGTCTTGGATTTAGTTCAACATAGTCTACCAAATCATAGTCCTTTTCAATGTTACATGGCAATGATAGTGATGGTAATACTTAGGTTGATAACTTTCTCGATGGCAAAGGCTTCATGTGCAACTTGGATTCAATGTATAACCGGCTTACTGAGGAGTTAGGGTAATTGTGAAGGTAGTGTTGGAAGTGTTAGAGGTTTAAAATGGTCTAACAATTCAGTGAGCAGCTGACTGAGGCTGTGCTTATGACGAGCAAACGGCTATTAGTAAATTGTGCTTACGTATCCCAGACAATTGTTTGCATCTGCAAGCAGCTTGCGTCACCATTGCAACCATTGAGAAATGATAGCAGGACCATAACGACAGTGCATCTAAACGTAATAGCATTTGATATTAAATGATAACAGTTCACTGAGGGGGGCACAGCCAGACGTAACAGCATTATAAGAACAGTGTGTCACAAGGTTACATAAACAATGTAAAAAGCACACGATTGGAGAACCTCCTAATCCTCAACCATGAGAAAACAATATTCGGAACATAAATAGCAATACATGTCACCTTGAAGGGTGGCATGTGTCCAGTCTTTGTGCATTGAAAAAGAGAGCTATAGGCTCAATGCATATTTCAAATCTCCAAAAGTCTTCTAAGAGTTTCAATGCCAATGATAAAATAGATATGTAAGTCCAGCTCTTGCATAACTCCAAGACTTCCCAACGGAAGTAGTGTAGTAGGATAGGGTAAGGTGAAAGAGGTTGCTAGGTTTGGAGAGTAGACGTGGTACTCTGCAGAACTGGATGGAAGAGAGGATAAGGTTGGAAGGGAAGCCAGGGTTAAGGATGGGCAACAGATCAAAGTTACTGTGATAAGGGGAGGCTCATGGAAAAATGGGGGCAATAAGTCAGCCTTCATACTTCATTGAAGTGCAATACATGAAATAAAGCTTCTGTTTGTTGTAAGAGCACATCCGGGTGTGTAAGAGGATAGCCTGGCAGTTGTGCCTCTGAGGATGAGGAAGCCCCCGCCCGACTGAGCTTTGATTTCGAGTCGAGGGGTAGTCGGGTGCAAAGGATATTTTTGATCCACGCGCTGGTATGTCCGCATCATCTTCTTCCAATTCCGTAGATGGCATAGTTCGGCATCTTTTCCTCCATCCGGTTGGATTGATCGGTTCTCCTCGCCGGTCCTGATGGGAATATTGGGCGGTACCCCGGGCCCCTCGGCTCTTTGCTCTCGGTCCCCGGTCGTCCTCCTTTGTCAGTCTCCATGGTTTCATCTCTCCTAGGATGATAAAGCAAAAGCGGCAATACCTATTCGTAGACATTTTTCCACCACTCTTAATGGTGTGGCGAACATATACATTTTATACATCTGGATACATTTTGCAGTATTATTTTTAACAAACAAGATATAACAGGAAATATTTTCTTTCCAGAATCATCATATTTTAGCGACTATATGTGGGATATTTTAGGGTTGGAACTGAATTACTCTGGAGCGGCCCCCTCTGGGATTCCAGAGGATTCCTCTAGTTGTTGCAGAGTGTGCCTGGGATGGCAGCACTTTAGCTGATTAATATGGACCCACTTGTCTTCCCCTTCCGCCAAATTACCTTTGGGGATGCAGATCTTGTAGGCTACTGGGGAGACCTTGTCGATAATTTCAAACGGTTCCTTCCATGTAGGCAAACATTTTCGCTGTTTGGCCTGGTTCCTTTGGAAATTGTATAGATAGACCCGGTCTCCCACAGTATATTCCTTCCTGGTGGTCTTCAGGTCGTAGTGGGTTTTCATGCTATCAGCTGATCTTTCTAGATTCTGCTGAGCAGAGGCAAAAGCATGCTGAAGGTGTTTCCTTAAATTCTCCACATACTCATGAGTTGTGGAGGCATTTATCAGTGTCTGCTCTTGGGTCCTGTAGAGCAAATGCTGGGGAAGCACCATCTTGCGTCCGGTCATCAACTCAAATGTTGATATTTTAGTTGCAGATGAAGGGGTAGATCTGATGGCAATTAGGACCAGAGGTAATCGGAAATCCCAACTTGGCCCAGAATCTGCCACAAACTTTTTTAAGATGCTCACAATGGTTCAGTTGTATCTCTCCACTGCTCCAGAAGAAGCTGGCCTGTAAGCAATGTGTAGCTTCCTTTTAACCCCCGTTATCTCCCACATCTTTGTCATTACTTCACTGGTGAAGTGGCTACCTCTGTCTGACTCAATCCTTTGAGGTAGACCAAAACGGGAAAAGATGTGGTTAATCATCAGGGCAGCTGCTGTTTCTGCCTTGCAATTTGGGGCTGGGAGACATTCCACCCACTTGGTAAACAAGCATGTCACCATCAACATGTACTTATTCCCCCTAGCGGAGCGAATCATGGGGCCTACAAAGTCGATTTGTAAATCTGACCATGGCAGTGTCATTCCCCTCTTTTGGAGAGGCGCTCGGTGTGTGAGGGATGTTGGCTAAAATTGTGCACACACAAGACACCCCTTCAAGTATTGGTTAAGGTCCTGGCCCATATGTGGCCAGTATGCAATCTCTCTTAAGATTTCAAGTGTTGTTTGAAACCCCCTATGACCGGCGGTGGCCGCATCATGGGCGTGACTTAACATCAGGCTTCGGAATGAGGTAGGAACCACCCACTGATCATGGCCAGCTTGGGATTTCCTTACCAACAAACCGTCTTGGATTCGGAACATCTTTGGACATTTCATCAACACTCTAAGGTCCTCCTTCCCAATGTAATCGGTATCCGTCAGGGGAAAGTTCTCAGAGTCCTCAATGTGTTGGTAAAACTTACCAATTATTGGATTCCCCTTCTGAGCTGTAATCAAATCAGCATCAGGGGTCTCCTTACTCCATTGTGCAGTTGAAAGATCATTGTGAGCATTTGTCTGGGACCTAGTGATAGCAGTGACCTGTATTTCCCCCAACAGGGACTCAATCTCTATTAGATCCCTTTGGATAGCCCCGGTTTTGGCCATCTGATTGGCTAAGTCATTTCCAGTTTTGTCTGGTCCCTCTACTTTGGAATGACCCTTGATCTTCTTCCAGTAGATGGTCATCCCATTTGAGGTGACCAGATCATGAATGTTTTGAATTAACTTGCCATGTTTCAAAGGTTTGTTATTAGCACATAGCATGCCTCTGGTTTTCCAATTGACCAGGTGCTCCACGAACCCGTTCCGTACATAATCCGAATCTGTGATTATGACCAGTTCGTGGAGTTGATGTTGGACAGCAGTGAGGATGCTTGATGCACAGCTATCAACTCTGCTACCTGACTACTTCGGGGACCAATTTTGTATCCAGCGGAGGGTTCTGGGACTCATTCACCCATGTGTTCCCTACGCCGGCCACGAGTTCTTTTTCCCCGTTGTTGTCAACATGGTAAGAGCATCCATCCACATAGACAGTGGGCATTCCCTCACACTGGTCTTCTTCAAAGACTTTGTGTGGGGAATTAAGGTATGCCTCCATGTTGTCCTTGATTTTTAGACTTTCGTCCTCGAGACAGTTTTCTCTGGCACAATCATGCAAGTCAGCCAGACCTTGAGCGAGGGGACTCTTCTTGTTTTGGCCATATCTGACCTCCACAGGAAAGCCTTGCATTGACAGAATCCAGGAAGTAATTTGGGAATTACTCACATTTCCGGCCCGGATTCTGTCACTTCGGAGATATTGCAGAGGCTGGTGTGGAGTCTCCACTATGAGGTGTTCCCCCTGGATAAACAGGCGGTAATTCTTCAATGCCCACACCGTTGCCAGGAGTGCCTTCTCACAATCGTTGAATTGTTCCTCCACAGAGGATAAAGTTTTGCTCGCATAGGAGATTACTTTATTGACCTTGTGATGCTTTTGGTATAATACTGCCATCAAGCACGTATTAGAGAACCCTGTCTCCAGGAAGAACTCCTTGTTTCTGACAGGGTAAGCTAGGCAAGGCGCTTGTGAGAGTCTTCTTTTGATTTGTCTTACTGCCTCGGATTGTTCTGGACCCCATTTCCACTTGACCCCCCCCTTCAAAAGATGAATCAGGGGTCTGGTGATCTCTGCGTAGCCCTCAATGAACTTTCTGCTGTAATTAGTCAGTCCAAGGAGGCTCCTTAGTTCCCGCAGAGTTGTGGGATCCTTCAGTTTCTGGAGTGCTTCCACTTTCTTTTCTTGGGGACAGAGACCCTGAGGAGTAATCTCATGCCCCAAGAAATTAACACGGGTTCTACACCACTGTGCTTTCTGAAAGGAAAGTTTTGTTCCGGCGGCCCTCAACTGTGTCAGAACATAACGGATCTCCGATATGTGTTCTTCCACAGATGAACTTTTGATGAGGACATCATCTACATAAGCCAGACTACCCCTCGCACCCAGGTCGGGCATGGCCTTATGTAGGAAAATTTTGAATTCATTGCCGGAGTAGAGGTCTGTGAAGGGAGTCCGGGTCCATGTGTACTGCTGGCCCCCAAAGGTAAAAGTCAGTTTGTATTGGTCCTCCCTACTGACAGGCACGGTCCAGTATCCATTGTTCAGGTCTATTGCAGTGAATACCTGCGACCCCTGAATCTGGGCCAGCCCTTGGTCAATGTAGGGCAGAGGCCATCGGGAAGTATGGACCCGTTTGTTGAGCTCCCTAAGGTCAGCGCAGAGTCTCCACTGGCCGTTTGGCTTCAATATTCCCAGCACCGGATTATTGAAAGTGCTGTGGACTAGACGGATTATTCCCTGGGACTCAAGGTTCTTAATTATTTCAGTAAGGGACTCCATGGATGCGAGAGGCACGCGATATTGCTTCACAAACACTGGAGTAATGCCAGGGTCCGTGGGAATTGTTGTTGTGTGGATGTCGGTGCGACCACAGTCATATGAGTCTACCGCAAAGAGATCTTGGAAATCCAAGGAAACTTTTTTCAACTTTTGCTTCTGTTCCAGAGTCACACGGGCATCAGTTAGGTTGACTCTCTCTTCCACCATCTGCCTGAAGCCTGGAAAGACTTCTGGTTTGGCTATCTCAGCGGCCTCCTCCAGCTGGGTGGAGAAGTCCCTGGTCAGAGTGCTGATTTGGGCTGGAGGCTTCAGGTGGGAAAGGCAGCCCTCATGGACCTGGAAAATCACCTCATCCCTTCTAAAGTCACAAGTCACGTCTTCCTTACCATAAGGGCAAGAAGTGAACACCAGGAAGTTCCCCCCATGCCGGGTAAAGATCCTGTCTGGTGTTGTATTGTCATCACTGTCACTGTCAAAACAGTCCTTGGGGATTGGTCCTAACAGTTCATTTCCTAAATCAATGGAGAAATGTCGGTCATCAACCGCCATTCCAATAATGGTGCCTGCGGCTAGAGTAATTCTCTTTAAGTCGCTGTTATCCAGCTCTGTTGGAATGGTGTCATGTTCTATGTTGACTAATGGTGTTGCGTTTACCCCTAACCCTTGCTGTTGGAGAGAAGCATTTAGATGAATATAAGCATCAGGGTTTTTCAATTTTTGTCCTCTTTTAACTTTCACTTCCAGGGAGAATTGTCGGGTCCTTTCTGGGATGGTGACTTCCTCTTTAACCTGAATTTCAACTGCATAACGTAGCAATTGAGCTGACCTAAATGCTTTTTCTGGATCATCAAAGCCCATGGGATTATCCGTTAATCGGGACCAAGCTTTGAACTTTATTAGGTCCAAACTAATGGCAAAGCGATTGAGAATGTCACTGCCTAAGTAAAAGGCGGCAGTGACGTCTCGCACGACCCAACAATTATGGACTATGCTCTTGTTGCCAATGGAGATTTTCAGCATACACCTGCTTGGCAGGAGACGTTTGGAATCGGGTGTTTCCAGATCCATTTCCCATTTGTCTATCAGTTTGAATGTGGGAATGGCTGGATCTTTTGGGAGTTGGCGGAACATGGCTTCGCTGATGAAGCTCTTACCGTTGTTCACACACACTCGAGCGAGAACAGAGTCCTTCCCATCATTTAACTGAACAGGGATGAACAACTGATCTCCAATTTGCTGAATATCAGCCAGGCTCTGAGCTGATTTCACATCTTTCTGGACTATAGGAGTGGGAGTTTCTGATTGTGTATTAGTAAAGAATTTCAGAGTGTTTCCTTCCAGTGTGGAATACCACCTTAAACCTGAAGGAAGTTTGATTTTCAGAAATAGAGAGGACCCCCCATCACCAGTCTGTTGTCCTACTGCTATTACTGTCACGTCTGGAATTTGGTTGTTCTGGAAGTGAAATTCTACTTGGTCAGATTTTTCTTCAACCATGTGGCACGTGCCGTTTAAACTAACATGGTTGACACTCTATTTTAATTTTATTGGTCGGCTAGTCTGGGTCCAGAGGACCTTGTTTACGCAATCTATTAGGGGTGACAACCTTCTCAGGAGGTCATTCCCTAGTAAACAAGGGGTGCCCTCTGGAGTCACTACTATGACCAGGTGTTTCACCTTGTTTCTCCCAATTTTAATGTCCAAGTCTGCAGTCCCCTCGACGGGAATTTCCTTCCCGTCAAAGTCCTGCAGTTGTCCAAGAAGACAGGTGAGAGGAATGCGGTAATTCTCCCCCCTTCCTGCATTTAGTTCATCAAAGGCCCTTTTGGACAGAAGGGTAGCTTGGGATCCAGTGTCCACCAATGCCTAAATTGTACTCTCCCCCTGTACTTGTACCGGGGCATAGTATCTTCCCTCCTTCTCCTCAAGGGGGCACAGATAATGCACATTTTTGGACAACTGGTGGGCTAACTTTCTGGTTTTGGACATGGCGAGAGAAGAGATTTGGGCAGAATTCTGTGGAGAGCCTGGGGAATCTGCAAGAAAAAGTTGGCAACTTGAAATGGTTTCGGGCTCTGGGCCGCCCCCCCATTTTTGGAGGCAGTCATCAGGATGGGTTTGACCCATGAGATTTTGGTATTGTTGGTTCTGGGATAGGATGATGGGCGGCGACAGCTCAATCCCCACATCTACCCAGTCTATTGATTCGGTTTTAGGTTCCCCTGGTTCCTGTTCTGGGCCGCCCCCCGCTCTTTGGAGGCAGTCACCCGGATGGGTTTGAACCAGGGAAGTTTGGTTTTGTTGGTTCTGGGATAGAATGATGGGTGGCGGCAGCTCAATCCCCACATCTACCCAATCTTAAATGGAATCCCTTGGGACCCATTTTTCCTTGGGAGGAGTTCCCCCATCTCTGAAGGAGAAGTTCCTTTCCCCAGGATCCTCTTGGGATCCCTGTCCCTCAAATTGGAAGACCTGTACCTCCTCCACAAAATGGGTCTGTTTGGGTACTTTGTTTCTCCTACCTCCTCTCTGCTCCTTGGGTGGCAGACTTCCAGGGGTAGGAGATTTTGTTTCCGGTTCCTGGTTTTCCAGGGGCTGTTTACAAGTTGGGAAGGAAGCTTCCTCCAAGGCTTTACACCCCCATTCCCCTTGTGCCTCCTCCCTGGAAACCGGTGGGTTATCAGGGTGCTGCCCCCGTCATTGTTCTGGAGCACTAGGACCAGAGTTTGGGGCATTCTGTGCCGGCATGCCCATCTGAGGGTTCTGTTGTGCCCTCAGCATGCGGCCCAAATCCTGTGCCATGTTCTGAACCTGGTGCTCTAACTGGGAAACCCGCTCAGGCTGATACGGGGTCCGGTTTTCTCCCCTGGGCTGATCCCGGGAAGGGTAGCTATCCCTTCTCTGGTAATACCCTGGGTTGGGAAGATTTGGGTACCCTTCCACCCTTGGCCTCCCCTCTCCCAGATTAGGTTGTCTGGGCTCAGGGAATTGGGGAAAGAAGGATGGATGGTTTTGGGGCTGGAAACCTTGTGGATACCTGGGCAAAAAGTTCGGCCCAGGGTTTGGTGAATTTCTGCCCTCCTGGGGGAAGTTAGGAGGGCAGTTCCCCGGGTTAGGCGCTTGGCTGGATCCCCCCCCCTTGGGCTGGAGGAGTCCACACATAACCCAGGATGGGTCGGTTTCCTTTGTAGCGGGGACTTACATAGTCAGAGGAGCGGGGGACCCCATTTGTGGGACTACCTCCTTGACTCCCTGTCTGTGACTGGCCCGAGGGCCTTCTGGGCTGTGAATTATTTGGTGCAGGCAGGTTTTTAGGTCCCCCTATCTCCAAATATAAAACGGGGGCAACCTTTACCTCTGCCACCTTGGCAACAGCAGGGGTGCTGTTGGTTTTGGGGTTTTTCTGCGCATTACTTTTATTTTCTATGGGCTTCTGCACCTCATAGATCCGGGTGGCTTGCTCAATGACCCAGTCTAAAGATCTTTTCTCGTGAAAATCTCTCACGAGCTGGTCATTATGTACTTGGGAAGAGCATGGAAAAATGTGTTGATGAATTCTCTGCTATCCGTGCGTCACGAGGACGTTGCGTACCTGTTCGTCTGGTTGAAGACCTTGATGATGATGCCAGGCTGTCAGGAGTCCTGCGTGGATGTGGTTGATGACGCGAGAAGCCAGCCCAGCTCCCGCCCGAATGGAACCGGGTTGGAGATGAACCAGCTCCCAACGCCACGAGTCTGCTCACCCCTGATTAACGTGGCGTCAGGACAGTGCAAGCACTGACAGGGGGAGCCTTTCCAGATGACGATACTGAGTCTCAAGGAAGACTGGATCCGGAAGATGGAAGTCCCCAGGAAGTCTGGATCCGGAAGATGGAAGTCCCAAGGGAGAGGACACAGTGAAGATTGGTAGGAGGCAGGATCCGGGAAGGGAGGTAGAAGAATGGCTCACAAGGTAGAGGGAGGCTGAAGGTGCAGGCAGACAAGGTACAAGGCAAGGACCAACTAATAACCGCAGGGGAACCACCCAGCTCAGAAGAGGGGAAAGGGAACCACCCTACCACAGGACGAGGGAAGGAAGGACAAGGCAAGGCAACTGCAGAATGTACCCGAGGGTACCAGGAACAAGGAGGACAGGAGTCAGGTTACAGGTAAGGACCCGAGGGTACCAGGAACAAGGAGGACAGGAGTCAGGTAACAGGTAAGGACCCGAGGGTACCAGGAACAAGGAGGACAGGAGTCAGGTAACAGGTAAGGTAGGCACAAGGAACCGGCGAGGAAACACGATCCTAATCAAACCGCGTTGAGACGCAGTTTGGATGAACGACCGGGCTCCTTAAATAGGACTGCCAACCCCTAGGAGGTTTGGAACGCAAGCCGAGCCGACTCCCAGCGTTGGTTGGCTCGGAGAGAGGCGTGGACCGCAAGGTCCTCCAAAGCGAGTACTCCGTGCAGCGCGCATGCGCGAAGAGCGCGGAAAGGCCGCCCGCGCATGCGCTGACCAACCTGCCCAGGAAACCCGGAAGCGCGCGATGACCAGAACAACCCAGGAACCCCTAAGCGAAAGCGCGGGTACAGCCTCCAGGACGGGGCGCGCCGCTTCAAGTAAGTGGACCCCAATGCGGGCGGCGTGACACTATGCCCCCTCCCAGAAAGACCCGGGGCCCCCGGCTTCCAGGGACAACGAAGGAAAAAGTCACGAATCAGACGGGGCGCATGCACGTGACAGCGTGGCTCCCAAGTGCGATCACAAGCGGGGTAACCTTTCCAATCAACAAGGAATTGGAGCACGCCCCGACGAATCCGTGAGTCACATATTTCCTGTACCTCAAATTCAGGGACCCCCCGTACTTGAATGGAGGAAGGCCGAGGACTGGAACGCCCAAAGACATCTTTCACAAAGGGTTTCAAAAGGGAGACATGAAACACTGGATGCACTCGCCAAGATTGGGGTAACACCAGTCGAAAAGCAACTGAGGACAATCGTTTGGAAATCCTGAAAGGCCCATAGAATCGGGGTGCCAATTTGGTGGGCAGATTGCGTACTGGCAGGTTCTTAGAGGACAACCAAACCAGATCGCCCACCTGGAGATCCGGTTCCGTAGTCCGACACTTGTCTGCCTGCTTCTTCATGCGCCTCCGTGTCTCAACCAGGGTACCCCGGGCCAGGTCGTGCTGCTTTTGGATGTCAGAAACCATTTGATCCGCCGAAGGAACAGCACTAGGTAGTACTGGAGTAAAAGGAACCAACTTGGGGTGTAGTCCAGTAGAGCAAAAGAAAGGACTGATACCCGTAGCAGTATGCGTTGCGTTGTTATAGGATACCTCAGCCAAATCAAGATTCTTCACCCAGTTGGATTGAGTAGCATTGGCATAACAGCGTAGGTACTGCTCTAGGGTTTGGTTAGTTCTCTCCGTCTGTCCGTTTGTGTGCGGATGATAACCAGAACTCAAGGCTCTGCGGATACCAAGATGATTGCACAATTGATGCCAAAACGAAGAGAGAAACTGCGAGCCACGATCAGAGATGATCTTCTCCGGTAACCCATGTAGCCGGTAAATGTTGTGTAGAAATGCCAGAGCCATCTGAGAGGAGGTAGGTATTTTAGAAAAAGGGATAAAGTGAGCATACTTCGTGAAACAGTCCACTACTACCATAATGCAAGTATTGCCCTCAGAAGGCGGAAGCTCAACAATAAAGTCAATAGCGATGGTGTGCCATGGGTAAGGCGGTGTTTCAGTAGGCTGAAGCAATCCCAAAGGTTTTCTTCTTGGCGTCTTAGTTTGAGCGCAAACTGGACAACTCTCCACATACCGCTTGACCTCCTTGGCCCAACCCGGCCACCAGAATTGTCTGGAAATCAGCTCTTGAGTGGCCTTGACGCCACGATGACCACCAACATGTGAATCGTGTAAACCTTGAAGGATGTCTAACCGGAGTGAACACGTCGGTAAGTACAGACGTTTCGAAAAGAACAAAAGACCGTTGTGTTCAGTGATCTGTGGTCGCTTCAGAATGTCGGCTCGATCAGGGTCCACCGATGTTTCTTGTACTATTCTCTGCAGATGAGGAGAAATCGTCAAAAGAAAATGCTTAGGAGAAATCAATGGAGTGTTCTGACTGCAATCCTTCTCTTCCTTCTCCAGTGAGCGCGATAAGGCGTCAGCCTTCAGGTTCTGAGAGCTGGGGATGTAAGTAATGTTGAAATCGTAGTGAGAAAAGAAAAAAGCCCACCTGGCCTGGCGAGCGGTGCGACACTGCAAGGATCGCAAATATTGCAGGTTACGATGATCAGTGCGGACTTCTACAGAAAAACGTCCTCCCAGCAAGTGGTGCCTCCACTCCTCAAACGCAGTCTTTATGGCCAAGAGTTCCTTCTCTATGACAGCGTAGTTCTGTTCGCTCGGAGCGAGCTTTCGTGAGAAATAGGCCACCGGGTGTTCTTCGTTAGATACAGGATGCTTCTGTAGGAGAACAGCGCCAACAGCGAAGTTGGAAGCATCAGCCTCAACGATGTAAGGCATCTCGTCGTTGGGATGACGTAAAACAGGAGCTGTACTGAACGCCGTCTTCAAACGGTTGAAGGCTGCTAATGACTCTGAATCCCAAAGGAACGGAGTCTTAACGCTGGTCAAACGTGTCAACGAGGCCGTGATACGGGAAAACTGAGGAATGAAGCGCCGATAAAAATTGGCGAATCCCAGGAATCTTTGGAGGGACTTCAGGTCATGAGGTTGTTTCCAGTCTCGGATCGCTTGTACTTTATCGGAATCCATGTGGATTCCAGCCTCGCTGATTACATACCCCAGAAACTCCATCTTGTTCCGATGAAATGAACATTTTCCGGCTTTGGCGAACAATTGATACTGTGATAAACGTAGAAGGACCTCTCGTACATGTGAAACGTGTTCCTCCGGATTTTCTGAGAAGATCAGGATATCATCCAGATAAACCCAAACCGAGATGCCAATCAAGTCGCTGAAGATGTGATCCATGAACCGCTGGAAGACGGCCGGGGCATTACACAACCCGAAGGGCATTACCCTGTATTCGTAATGCCCAAACGGAGTCTTAAAGGCCGTCTTCCACTCGTCGCCCTCCTTGATTCTGACCAAATGGTAGGCTCCGCGAAGGTCTAGTTTGGTGAACTCCCTGGCTGACCGTAATGACTCCATGATGTTTCGAATCAAAGGTAACGGGTACCTGTCTTTAAGGGTGATGTCATTCAATTGACGATAATCAATACATGGCCGTAGAGTGCCCTCCTTCTTCTTCACGAAAAACAGCGGGAATCCCGCGGGGGATTTAGAAGGTACGATGTATCCTTTCTTGACACATTCATCCAGGTAGTTCCGAAGTTCCAGTCTTTCGGTCTGGGTCAAGGAATAAACCTTCCCATGTGGGATCACCGCACCCGGGATCAGGTCAATGGAGCAATCAAAAGTTCTGTGAGGTGGAAGGGGTATGTCTCCGGGTTCAGAAAATACTGTCCTCAGGTCAGCATACGCATGTGGAATCTGGGACAAGGAGCACAAACCAAGCGGGTTCTTACCGGTGGTAAGAGAGGTTGAGGTAGGTGGCTTCAATGACGTGCCGGAACCACAACATTCCTGAATACAAAGAGCAGAGGTAAACACTAGAATACGAGACTCCCAATTGATCGAGGGATTGTGTCGCTGAAGCCAAGGTAATCCCAACACCACTTGATATGAAGGCGATTTGATGACATCGAGAGCGATCTCCTCCTCATGAGCCTCGATTCGCAATAGCATGCCAACAGTATGCAATCGAATAGGTCCGGAAGACAAAAGTGTACCATCAATGACCTCCACAGGTATCGCATTTCTTCTAGTGAGCAATGGTATGCCGTTGTTGATGGCGAATTCCTTGTCAATGTAATTACCGGAAGCCCCACAGTCCAATAATCCATGGACATCAATTGTCTTCTCCTGCCACTTCAGACTGATTTGCAAAGTCATCAAGACGGCTGGCTGCATAGGCGGAAACGCCGTACTGGCACAAGAAAGGACTTGTAGCAAAGAAGAACCTGTCGTGGCCTTTCCATTAGACGACAGGCCTCCTAGTTTCCCCCTTTCTTGATAGGGCGCAAAGGACAGGTACTCAGATAGTGACCGGCAGCTCCACAGTATAGACACAATCGCAGTCTTCTTCTGCGCTTCTTCTCTTCTTCTGATAAGGGACCCCTTATTGCGCCTAATTGCATTGGTTCGGTAGAGGAATCCGAAGGTACTGGCAATCCAGTCGGTAGGGTTGATGGCCTGGGGAACGCCTTCTCAAACCGACGTCTCTCACCCTTTCTCTCGGCCAATCTCTGGTCTATCCTCAAAACCTGTTCAATAAGTTTCTGTAGATCTTCGGGTTCAGGAATGTGCAACAACTCGTCCTTGTATTCCTCTCTTAATCCCCAGCGAAACAAGGTCTTCTGTGTTATCTCTGGCCATAGGGAATCAGTCGCTAGTTGACGAAAACGGCTGATATAAGTTATTATATCGGTATTTGCCTGTTGAATGTCCATCAATAGATTCTGTGCTGTGGAAGCCAGATTAGGAGACTGAAAAACATCCAAGAACGCTTTTTCGAAGGCCAAGAAATCGCCAAGTATGGGGCTATTAGTAACAACCAGGGGTGTAGCCCAAGCAAGAGCATTCCCAGATAAATTGCCCAAGATGTAGCCGATCTTGGCTTTGTCATTGTTGAAATGAGTCGAACGGTAGAGGAAATGTATCCGACAATGATTGCAGAATTCACCCACACGTCTGGGGTCTCCATCGAACTTGATGGGTGCGGTGTGGGCCATGGTGTTTTCAGACTGTGGAGATGCCCCTATGTTCTGAGTCACCATTTGACGTAAAGCCACGTTCTCCTGACGGAGTGCTGTCATCTCAGCACGAAGTGCTTGTACTTCAATACGAAGACCTGGGTCCTCTTCCATCTCAGTGTCCGAAGTATCCGAATGCAGGCGTCTCAATCTGTTATAGAGTGCGTCACGAGGACGTTGCGTACCTGTTCGTCTGGTTGAAGACCTTGATGATGATGCCAGGCTGTCAGGAGTCCTGCGTGGATGTGGTTGATGACGCGAGAAGCCAGCCCAGCTCCCGCCCGAATGGAACCGGGTTGGAGATGAACCAGCTCCCAACGCCACGAGTCTGCTCACCCCTGATTAACGTGGCGTCAGGACAGTGCAAGCACTGACAGGGGGAGCCTTTCCAGATGACGATACTGAGTCTCAAGGCAGACTGGATCCGGAAGATGGAAGTCCCCAGGAAGTCTGGATCCGGAAGATGGAAGTCCCAAGGGAGAGGACACAGTGAAGATTGGTAGGAGGCAGGATCCGGGAAGGGAGGTAGAAGAATGGCTCACAAGGTAGAGGGAGGCTGAAGGTGCAGGCAGACAAGGTACAAGGCAAGGATCAACTAATAACCGCAGGGGAACCACCCAGCTCAGAAGAGGGGAAAGGGAACCACCCTACCACAGGACGAGGGAAGGAAGGACAAGGCAAGGCAACTGCAGAATGTACCCGAGGGTACCAGGAACAAGGAGGACAGGAGTCAGGTTACAGGTAAGGACCCGAGGGTACCAGGAACAAGGAGGACAGGAGTCAGGTAACAGGTAAGGACCCAAGGGTACCAGGAACAAGGAGGACAGGAGTCAGGTAACAGGTAAGGTAGGCACAAGGAACCGGCGAGGAAACACGATCCTAATCAAACCGCGTTGAGACGCAGTTTGGATGAACGACCGGGCTCCTTAAATAGGACTGCCAACCCCTAGGAGGTTTGGAACGCAAGCCGAGCCGACTCCCAGCGTTGGTTGGCTCGGAGAGAGGCGTGGACCGCAAGGTCCTCCAAAGCGAGTACTCCGTGCAGCGCGCATGCGCGAAGAGCGCGGAAAGGCCGCCCGCGCATGCGCTGACCAACCTGCCCAGGAAACCCGGAAGCGCGCGATGACCAGAACAACCCAGGAACCCCTAAGCGAAAGCGCGGGTACAGCCTCCAGGACGGGGCGCGCCGCTTCAAGTAAGTGGACCCCAATGCGGGCGGCGTGACAGCGCACCCTTCTGGTGGTCTGCGCAAAGGAACGCTTCAATTCTTGCACGAATTCT
This sequence comes from Ambystoma mexicanum, assembly GCF_040938575.1. Lineage (NCBI taxonomy): Eukaryota > Metazoa > Chordata > Amphibia > Caudata > Ambystomatidae > Ambystoma > Ambystoma mexicanum. The sequence continues at coordinate 360,078,844 of NC_090922.1, forward strand.
TGTGGGGCCTGATCCTCCCCACATTGCAAATTGTAGGCTGCCTTGCGAGCCTCTTGGGGATTTCTATGTACAGAAAAATGTTTCAAGATGGCTGCCCTATATGTGGACCATCTTGAATGGTTTTGGTCCTCCAGCCCCGCAAAGAAACTGGAGTATTCAGGGGAGAATGTCCATTTGACGTACTGGATGCAGCTACTGCTGTCCTTCAAATGGAAAGTCTCCATCATTTGCTCATAGAGCTCCAAGTGTTCCCAAACAGAATACTTGGCGTTCTTATGATAAGGCGTGATGACACTCCTGATTGCCTTAATCTGTTTTAAGGGGTCCTTAAGCAAGGCCCTTTTTTCCTTATTGGCCTTTTTGGTTCGGGTAACCCTGGTCCATTCATCCTCCGACTCAGAAGCACTGCTCCCAGAGGTGCCTGTCTGATCTTCCAGGTTTTCCCAGATTCTGCGAGTCTGGGAATGGCTGGCAGAATGTGGGGACCTAGTCTCCTGTGTCCTGTGACGCTCACAGGAGTCTTCAGATCCCTCCTTGCTACCAGGATTTGCTGGGTACCCTCCCCATTGACCTAACTGGGCAGAGGTTTTCAGGATGCCCTTAGTGGGCCTACTCTCCTGGGGTTCCCCACTAAATTGCACTGTGCTTAGGTGCCCATATCCGGATGCCCACCCATCCATTCCTGGGTGGTACTGGCCTACTTTTGGCTGGATAGTAATCTGCCATCCCTGTGGCCCTGTGCTTCTGTGCGCCAGGGGACATGGGGGTGGCAGAGTCCAGGGACTGGGAAAGATGAAGGCCTCTGGTACTAGGGCTCCTGAGGTTATGCTCAGGTGTTTCCCTTTCCCAGCGAACCTCATCTCTATGTTGCAACCCCCTGCTCCCTGTTGCAATGCAAGAGCCTGCGCTTTCAGTTCCTCAGTTAAGGCCTTACTAGACTCTATCAGTCTCTCCTGCAGCTACCTGTTGCTGGAGCCTATCATTGTGCTGGCAGAGAGCCTCATTCTCTCTCTGTGCCTCCTGATTGGTCCTGGAGTACTGGGCCAGTCTTTGCTGCAGGAGGGTTACCTCCTGAGTCCCATCCCTACTGGCCTGCTCCTTTCTTGCCAGAGCCTCTTCCACCCTCCTGGTGTGCTCTAACAAGTCCTGATGCTCTTTTTGGAGGTCACCCAGCCCCTGGAGGGCCAAGTGATTTTCTTCAGTTTTTCTTTTTTTTAAATGGCAGACTTCCTGGCCAAAGGTGTCCCTTTCCTGACTAAGAGTCTGCATCTGTGCCGCCAGGTCGTCCCTTTGCCTTTGAAAGGCACCAGCTTTCTGGCGCTCCTGATCAAACTCTGCCTGGGTATCCAGGTCTTTCAGGATCAATTTATTGCTCTCTTCCTTTTCCCTATCTAGATGGTTTTGCAGGGTAACTACCTGCTCAGCACATGCCCTATTGAAATCTAATTGTTGCTCCAGCTTTTTCTGGCTCTGCAGTAGGGAGTCCAAACCTTCTTGGTACTCCTTCTACAAGGCCAGAAATCTGGTATCCTGGTCAGACTTTTCCTGTTGCAGGATACACATGTCCTCTTTGATTTTAATGAGATACTGTCTGCTCTCATTTTCTGACTCCTGGCTTCTGTGCATCCTCTGCTCAGAAGAGACCAGGTCAGATTGGGCCTTCTCTAACGCGACCTGTTGCCTATTTGCCAGATCTTGGCCTTCAGCACATTTGTCCTGCATGGCTCCCATATATAGATACAAATGTGCCGCTATCCTAACCATCTTGTCGTGTTCATCTTTAGCTTTAGGAGCCATGTATAGGTCACTCAGGGCCACATGTAAGGGACCCTGATCTCTCCAGGTATCTAACCCAGTTGCAGTGACCTGTTGTGTGATTGCCTGCAACCACGCATCCTGACCCTGCACAGTCCATTCACCTCTCACAAATAGCTTATGTAAGAAGTGCTCTCTGGCTATTTTGATGTCTACCAGTGTCGTCATTCTGGAATTTGATTTCCTTCCTGACTTACAGACGTTTGTATTTTATTTTGCAAAACAGACCGTTTCCTTAGAGCGTTCCTTTGAGGAGTGCTTTACAGCGCAACACAGCGTGGTGATCTAACCGGATATGTATCCTGTCAGCTGGCACTCTGTATTAATCTGCACAAGTGATAGATCTAATCCAGAATCCCCGGCTATGAGCCCCCACTTTGTTAAAGACTCCAATCAAGCAGTCCCACTAAGTCAGTGCCTTGTCTGGGATTGCTCAAGGGAAGCCCTTATTTATATATTTTTATGTCCAGTTTGTTTACTCTGGATGACAACCCTTATATAACACCCCTTTCTTAGAATCCCCCTGACCCCACTGAGCCAAGAAGTAGGTTTGTTTTGCAAATTAAAAGGTTTATTTGAAAATTAAACAATATATATATATATATATATCACACTTTTATAATAAATTAATATTTGATAGCACACTTGTGAAGATGATAGTGATCAACAATGGATAATGTTACTGTGGTACACTCTTTTTGATGGCTTAGAAGTGATACAGAGAGGATAAAGTATCTGAGAATGCTTTTATGGCTTCAAGGACAATGCAATGATGAATGAAAATGCAGTACAGAAAATAAACTTGATATGACTTCAACAAAAAACAATGTAATCACTTTTCTTTGACAATTCAACCCCCCCCTCTTTATGCTAGGTAAAGAGATGGAAGGAAAGCACACAGCTCTCAGGAATGCAATCAAATATAATTCAGTTCCCCCCTAGCAAGCTTAGAGGAAAAAGGGTAGAGTTTTAAACACAGGCAATATACTTTGATGTGGTTGCAATTAAGTGAAAAATATGCTAAAAATGCTTTTAATTCCCTATAGGGGGTTCAGGGTAGGTGATAGATACTTTGAATCAGTTCAGGCCAGCCCTATCAATGATTCAGGGATGGTTATTAGGTTGAAAACAGATTTCAGGGATGGAAGCAAAGACAAATATTTTTACCCGTGGCTAAAATGAAGCAAAATGTCAAATCGCGGCAAATTTTCCGAGTGCGTCTGGCGCGATTATGGAGGCACTATAAGGAGTAGCAAGTTAGGCGTGGTGGAAAGCTTAGATTCTAAGCTTTAAAATGACAGTTAAAACTTGCTCCTAGCACAAACGGTTCCGGAGATACGGACGATTTTGTGAAGGTAGTTTTTCAGAAATGAAATCACAGTTTCAGAATGACAGATGACAGTTTTCAGTTTTAAAGATGACAGAATGACACGATTCTAGGAGGCAGTTCTAATAGGTTAAAATAATTTGGATTAGATTATTTTAAACTAAGAGATTGGTTTTGGCACAGCGCTAGCTGGGTACTCACACTAGATTTTGGACAGGAATGTGACTTTGTCACGGATCGGGTCAACCGGTTGGACTGGACTCCTGGCGGTTCTCTCGCCACGGACGATCTCTGCCTGGTTCTGCTTTGAAGGCCCGCTGATAGGTGTTCAGCTGGGGGGTTCTAGAGTTCTTGGAGTTACTGGATGTGAAGTCTGAAATCAGGATGTGGAGTTGTCTGTCAAAATGCTCCACAGAAAGTGAAAAAGTAAGTCCTATCTGGCTTCCAGTGGCTCTTTTTATGTGTTTAGAAAGTGGGTGGGTCGGCTAATTCTGCATGCCCAACCCTCTCAAGATTTGATAGGCCAAAGGATTCTTTGGTCCCTGATTTGAGAAAGGAAAGTGTGTCAGAGTGATGTCAGCCATTTACGATCTATTGAAGAAACGCCCCTTTACTTTTGCTTAGAAAATCATTTTTCATAATTACACATACTTTCCAGATACACAGTTGTTTGACATTACATGTACATATTACAGCTGACCTAAGGTACATTCTGGCCCAACTCTGATCTTCCTGGGGGCTTGCATTCACAAATGGCAACTTATTTTCGTTTTTAGTTGGTTTTCCAATGTTAAATCTGTATCAAAAATTACACAAATGTACACCCCCCTTCTACACACATTCCAGTAATTTACTAGGTCTCTAGCATAAGCACAATGTCTGCAGTATTAATAATTAGCAGGGTTTGGTCCTAGAACATGGTACAGAGTTGAATCAAGTCTTGAATTGTCGGTATATTTCTTAGATTAAGGTTCTCCAAATTGCACATTTTTGTGAGCTTAATACAATATTTTAGAAGCATTTAACTTAAACATATATTTGCTGCAATATGATTCCACAAAAGTGTCTGAGTCCACCCCCAGAAACTTGGGAGTACCACATGTCTCTCCTCTCCCAGACAGGGCTCTGTTTACAGTCCACACTGAAAATCAACATACCCCATTCAAGGGAAAGAGTCTATTGTGTTGTGTCCGGCAGGCTGAGGTCAACAGACCAGGGGGGCGACTCTGCATTTGATTAACAGAAACCTGTGATTTCCTGGGCTGTTGTGTGGGTCTCTGAGGTGAGAAGGTTTCCCAGCCTCTTGGCCTGTTAATGCAATCAGATTGTCTCTGGGAACAGCAGGTGGTTAAGAGTTTTAATCAACCAACGGGCCTTTGACGTTTCCAGCTGTCTCAGGAGGCTGATTAGCTTCTGAAGTAGCAGTTCTCCTGTCAGAGTTTAGACCGCTAGCGTCGGCTTGTGTCCAAAGCGGGTACTGCACCCATTTTTGGGATCTGTCTTGAATTAATGCAATTCAAAAGGGGATTTTGCTTGATGGTATATGACCCTTGCTTAACATTGTTTTGATGGCATCCTTACAGTAGAGTGGTGATGTGGAACCCCCCACAAGAAGGTTGTATCTTTAGAGTGGTCTTGTGCCCATGATTTTAGCAACTTTTTGACATCAATAAAAACGGATTTTGAACAGAACCATCTTTCTTTGCACTGGTGGGTGGCAGATCAGGGGACCATTTTGGTGTGCGCTACTGCACGGTTCTCCTGGATTCTGGCGTGAATGTGGGCAGTGACAGCTCATCCCCACATCTACCCAGTCTATTGATTTAGTTTGTTCTGGGATAGAATAATGGGCGACGACAGCACATCCCCACATCTACCCAGTCCATTGATTCAACATGGGTCAAAACCCTTGACAGGATGCCTAGGGAAGAAGAAGTAAATTAAGGAATGTCTTTGCAGCTGCACTGGAACGTCAGAGGAGCGATAACCTCGTACCAAAAAAAGCTTTTCTGCAACAGTGGTTTGGGGTTTTCCTGAGATGGTCATTGTGCACATTGTTTGGCAACCACCTTAGGTGCCAGCAATGACACATCAATTCAGGTGGGGCCTAAAACTGAATATTCATGATTCTGTGAAAAAGGACCAGAAGACAAGTTTGGCAGTGTGGTTGCAGGGTCTAAGGTAGTTCAGGCCAGTGTGGCCTCCCAGATGGGGAAGGTGGAACCAATGCCAGTGTTCTTGCTTCATGCCTGGGATGAAGCAGAGATCCCTGGGCGGTTCAGCACAGATTCTTAGGAGTTCTGGCAGCAAAGGGGCAGCCACTTCTCGGGATGGTGACTCAGACACAGTCAAGCTCTTCAGAGAAACAGGGGCTTTCACACAATTTGTCCCACCAGATCAGTGGGAAGGAGCTCTACAGTCAGTGTCAAAGGATGCTGATGCAGAGATTTGGTCCTTCCTTAAGCAGCAGGACTCTCAGGAGTAGACACGGAAGGGGTTCTGCTTTTACCCAATTTGGGAAGCAGTGAGTTAACATGTCACTCAATCAAACCACCTGATTCATTAAAACAGAGGGGTGGTTAGCCAATGGCAGACCATCCATTGAAGAACTCTCATGCATTCTGGAAGGGTCTCTCTCACAATAGAAATATATCTACACTACCCCAGACAGGCATCTGCATATTGCAGCCTGAACTAGTTTCAGGATGATTACAGAGCCCAGTCTTGGGATAATGGCATTGACCAGTTCCTCTCATAAATGCACAAAGAGGGACTTGTGAACCATCAGGTATTTGAGGCAAACAACTACAACTTCTGTTTTGGTGAAACAGAGGAGGGTGTCAAAAAGGATTCAGCCAAGTAAAACAGATTGCACCATTTCGAACCATATTAGCAGGTGAATAAACCCCCACCAGTCTAGCCACATGACTGTGAGAGAAGGGCTATGACATTTTGGGGCGCATTTGGGGCACCCCTACCTTAGGAGACATAAAGACTCTGAAGGGGGAGCTCATAAATACAAAGCTACACTCTCAGTAAGGACTTGGATAAAGCCTGGGAGGAAAAGACTATCAAAAACTAAGGAATAAAGTAAATAAAAGAGGCGAATCTCCATGTTAGGAAATATAAGTACAGCAATGGCAGTTCATTCTAACCATAAGTATGTGCAATTGTCATCGGAGGAATCGGCTGGCATGTGGGGGCGCATACTTAGTAGATACTCTACCCTCATCTCCACATACCAGATCGTTCCACTAAATACCTGGGCATATGAAGGCAGCGTGTGTGTGTGTGGGTGGCTCTTAACCTTCAGCATATGATGGCACAATCTTGCAAATGAGTGTGAGGAGTATTCATGACTTGTGGTATGGTATGCTAAGTTGTGTTATCCTGTGTTTTCTGGTATTTGTGAGACACTTGACCATCATAGGTATTGCCTTGTAGCTCTGAGTGTGGCCTGAACGCATTTAGCTGCACAGATCTTGGATTTAGTTCAACATAGTCTATCAAATCATAGTCCTTTTCAATGTTACATGGCAATGATAGTGATGGTAATGCTTAGGTTGATAACTTTCTCGATGGCAAAGGCTTCATGTGCAACTTGGATTCAATGTATAACCGGCTTACTGAGGAGTTAGGGTAATTGTGAAGGTAGTGTTGGAAGTTTTAGAGGTTTAAAACGGTCTAACAATTCAGTGAGCAGCTGACTGAGGCTGTGCTTATGACGAGCAAACAGCTATTAGTAAATTGTGCTTACGTATCCCATAGGATTGTTTGCATCTGCAAGCAGCCTGCGTCACCATTGCAACCATTGAGAAATGATAGCAGGACCATTACGACAGTGCATCTAAACGTAATAGCATTTGATATTAAATGATAACAGTTCACTGAGGGGGGCACAGCCAGACGTAACAGCAGTATGATAACAGTGTGTCACAAGACTACATAAACAATGTAAAAAGCACACGATTGTAGAACCTCCTAATCCTCATTCATGAGAAAACAATATTCGGAACATAAATAGCAAAACATGTCACCTTGAAGGGTGGCATGTGTCCAGTCTTTGTGCATTGAAAAAGAGAGCTATGGGCTCAATGCATATTTCAAATCTCCAAAAGTCTTCTAAGAGTTTCAATGCCAATGATAAAATAGATATGTATGTCCAGCTCTTGCCTAACTCCAAGACTTCCCAACGGAAGTATTTTAGTAGGATAGGGTAAGGTGAAAGAGGTTTCTAGGTTTGGAGAGTAGACATGGTACTCTGCAGAACTGGATGGAAGAGAGGATAATGTTGGAAGGGAAGCCAGGGTTAAGGATGGGCAACAGATCAAAGTTACTGTGATTAGGGGAGGCTCATGGAAAAATGGGGGCAATAAGTCAGCCTTCATACTTCATTGAAGTGCAATACATGAAATAAAGCTTCTGTTTGTTGTAAGAGCACATCCGGGTGTGTAAGAGGATAGCCAGGCAGTTGTGCCTCTGAGGATGAGGGAGGATGAGGGAAACAAGGCCATACAATTCTACCACACTCCACCACCAGGCCTCTTAGATCTCACCTTATCATAGAGGTATGCTTCTATGCTGAATCATTGGGTGGCTGTGCAGATGGGATTAGCGTTTACCACCTGCACAATCAGTGCGAGTGAAGGGCTGCAGAGCACATGGAGAGACACAGCTCTGTAGGGTACAATTGCTCTCCTTTATTTATTTATGTATTATTTATTCATTTAACGTGATTATATGCTTATACATTTGACAACCTTTAATCACACATTTTCACTTCAAACGAATAAGACAAAATTAAGAATGACCACATCATGAATACAATAATTTCAACTAATTTGCCACTGAGAGCTGTCCCCTGATGATAATTAACAGTTTAATTAGAGCCAGAGTTATAGGTGTCTTCTCGTTAGCTAGTAACATTTTCCACCATAGATCCTTTGATATGTGGCCATATTTCTTGATTACATCATGCATTATGACTGATCTCTGGCTCTCAAAGACTAAGCAATCCATCATCAAATGTCTTATGTCTTCAATGGAATTTTCTTCATTGCATAGACGACATGTCTGTGGGCCTGCTTTTAGAGTTTTACACCAGGTGGTTTCTTTAGTTTGAATCAAATTTAGTCTGAATCGGAAGTACTAGTTAGGGATGGAGTACGGTCTTTGACTGAGTTCCCATAATTTGCCATATCCCTAGTATTTGTGTCTTTCATCTTCAGTGTTGAACCAGTCCAGCAAATAAAGTTTCCTTTTGATTTTGTTGGGATTATCCATTAGGGTATCACTGGTCTCCTGCAGGTGATGTAGAATGATCAGACACTTATCTTTCCATTTGGTCAATGTCAGTTCTGACTGTTTCAATAGGGCCTCTTTCATGCATACACAGCCTCCTTTTGGTTGATCTTCTCTGCATTTCCTGTAGAAGGTTAGCATCTTCCATTCGGCAATTGCTGCCAATGACGTCAGACCCAATTCCATCCTTATTGGTTGGATAGGGGTTCCCTTTGGTAGCCTCAATGTTGTTTTCCAGAAGCGACCTTCCAGTAATGACCGGTTCTGTACATCAAAGATGAATGAGGTCTCTGCTACATATGTCAAGATAGGAACCACTTTAGCTTTATAGAATTTAATTAGTGGTATGAGACTGAAATTACAATATTTTTTCGTCACGATTCTGGCTAGATTTACAAGATTTGTTTTCTTGATCAGAGCCTGTTGTCTTGGTGCATCTACCTTGCTTGAGTTCAGGCAGATTCCTAGGTAAACAAACAACTGTACCGCTGGGATGTTTATCCCCAATAGCGACCAGCTTAAGCCTTTAGCTTTTATTTGATGTTGCTGTTTTTTGGGTTGATGGTGAGGCCATTTGTCTTCAAATAGTTGTATAGAGCATTCAATTGTCTCTGAAGGCCTACTGGAGTCTGGTCTATAAGGACCACATCATCAGCGTATATAAGCCTGCTCACTTTCATGTTTGCTATTGATGGAGGAAAGTGTCTGATGTCCTAAAGGGCATTAACAGCATCTGAAGTGAATAGATTGAATAGTTCTGATGCCATGGGGCATCCCTGCTTCAATCCTCTGTTTGTTGATATAGATTTCGTCAGCAGGCGTGTTATTGCTCTCCTTTATGCAGGGCAAAGCCTAAGAGTCAGACGCAATTAAATAACGTTATTCTGAACACAGTAAAGAAAGAGTAACACATGTATAGGTCATTGTAAAGACTGGTAGGGGGTGTCTGTACTTCCGCTCTCTATATGGTAGAGGAGAGGCAAAGAAGACCCCAGCCAAGATTCTCTATAAGGTAGCAATGGACGAGCAATCAAGGCCTAGCTTCTTAGGAGGTGATGCAGGCTGGTTCTTAAGTACAGTGTAGTCCCCGAACCTCCACAAAGGAATGTCCACACACTGTATTACTGAAAACAGTCTTTATATAATTAATATTCAAAGGTATGTACACAATCACAATAACACACTTTGTACTCGGAAGTCAATAATGATAAATATATACAATTCTAAAGTGGTACCACTAATGTTATCAAATCTCATTAAAGTGCATCAACTGTACAGTTAAAATGTCACACAGATTAATAACGAGGAAACCAGCAATAGAGATAGGAAGGAACGCAAGATGGTTGAAACAATAGGCAGAATACTGACCCCTACCACTAGGCACAGTTCTGTGTGGAGATCCCCCCACCTGGGCAACCTGTAAATAAAGATATATAGCACAAGCCCAGTCCATATGTTCAACAGTCTCACTTCTTCCTATTAAGGTTTTAACCCCCCAATGTACCTGGTGGAGTAGAGTTCTCCGACGATGCGCCAACCAATCCTTCTTGAGTGCCTCCCTTTCAGGTGGGAGCCACGGATCGTCGAGAGGTGTCGAGGAACTTGGCGTTCGGTGTTGGGGAATCGACAGCCCTTCTTGAGTGCCCTCCCTTTAAGGCAGGAGTCACGGGTCGTCGAACATCCGACGGTGAACAGGGTGAACTACGGCCGTGAAGTGGCAGCTTCGTTCCTAGCGGTGCTCGGCGACGACAGAGCGTTGGTGTCCTGCAAGGACGAGGCGTTTGGGGCACCTCAGGGATGATAGTTCTGGACTGCAAAGAGATGATGGAGAACTGTGGCCCAGCAAGGGCATCGAGTCGTTGGCGTCTCTGTGGTCCTTAGGTGGCGGGAAACCCACCGGTGGATGCTCCTCGGCGCGTTGACGGTCAGGCCTTCTCCAGCGGGAGACAAGCAGGTGACGATGCAGACGAGAGCATCCGATGATCAATTGAAGTTCTTAGGCAAACGGGAGCACGACGGTTCCGGTCGGCGACGGCGGTCGTCGACAGTGGCGGACAACAGTCCGAGTGCTTCTCCTTGGAGTTCTGCAGCAGTCCCCGTATCGGGTCGGCAGCCTGTCGAAGGTCTGTCTACCAGGGAGCGTTGGCAAAGATCAGCTGTGCACGATGGTCCCTCATAGCTCGGGAAGAGGGCGCCTTACCAGGTCCTCTCTGGGTCAGTCCTTGGAAACACAGCAGCCTTCAGATTGCGAGGGAGAGCCACAGCACTCCTTCTCGTCCAGCAGGGCTTCAAGGTCAAGCGTCAGTTAATCCAGTTACTCGTCGTAGTGGACTTCAGCTTCTGAACACGATTCCTAGCAGTGAGAGGTCCCCAGATATACTGTTGATCTCCCATTCATTCCGCTGGATTACACTCAAGCATCCAATCACGACTACGGGCATTCATGCAGGCAGGCAGCCAATCAGGCACACGAGGTATTCAGGCCATTCACTTCTCTCCAGACACTCGCAACAAGTTATGTGTATTGGGACAAGTACCGAGCCATTCAACACTCTGCATTCATACCGGTTTCGGGCAGGGTTGTCTCAGTCATTGTGTCAACCACCAGATACTAGACACCCACAACACAGAATGCATATTCGTCACACACTCCATTCACCCAGGTCCCACCCACAGGAGGTACCCACAACATACATCACCGGGAAGGCTCCAGCTAGTCTGGCCGGGCCTTCACAACAACACCATATATGGTATTTCCACCCAACAGCCAGTCAGGGGGAAGGGACAGAGTCAGGGCTTCCCAGGACTTTGGGAAAACAAGGTAATGGGTAATAGAAAGCAAGAAGCCACCGGGGCCATCTTGTTTTCCATCAGGAATCAACTGATCCCAATGGCAGGGCCGGGGTATCCCAAAATGGAGGATACTCCGCGCACCGGTCAAATTCAGCATGGAGCTGCCACCAGCCCATACCCTGCTCTATGGCCCACCCACAGGTGCCCAGAAACATACACTAGGGGCACAGGGTTGTACCCCCACCCATGGGTGCCATAAGGGTATCCCACGGGTCCGTTCACCAAACCAAAAGAGAGCTGCACCGCCAGGAGTCCCACATGAACTCCTGCACGGAAAACACGACAGAACACACGATAAAAAGCAGTAAAGGACAAGGATACAGAGGCTCTGTCCCTCCGATGCATTTCCAGCATCACAGTCGCCCCCCCCAGACTGAGGTGGAGGGTGCCTAATCTCCCACGGGATAGACACCCTCATCCAGACGGTCAACATACCTTCTGGAAAGGCCATTTGCATTATCGTGACTCTTCCCTGGTCTGTGCTCTATGGTGAAGTCTAGCCCTTGCTGGCTAATGGACCAACCGAGCAGTTTCAGGTTCTCACCCTTCATGTGCATAAGCCACTTCAGGGGCTTATGATCTGTTTGGGCCTTGAAGGTAGACCCCGTAAGGTAGGGCCTAAAACGCCTAAGGCTCCAAACTATACTAAAGCATTCTTTTTCAACAGTAGCCCACCTAAGTTCTCTACCCTTGAGTTGTCTACTGATGAATATGATAGGATGCTCTCTCTCTTTGTCATCTAACTGGGACAAGACAGCTCCAATTCCGGTGTCGCAGGCATCCGTCTGGACGATAAAGGGTCGGCTGTAGTCAGGCGCACACAACACGGGTGCCCGACACAGACTTTCTTTCAAGCCATCAAAGGCCCTCTGACAGTCTTCAGTCCATTTGACCTTCCTAGGCTGCTTGGGTGAAGTCAGAGCTGTCATTGGTGCAGCTATGGTTCCATAGTCCACCATGAAATTGCGATAATACCCGGTGAGGCCCAAAAAGGCTCTCACCTGGGTTTGAGTAGTTGGAGTCTCCCAGTCCTGTACATCCTGTACCTTACTGGGAAGAGGTTGGATTTGACCCCCTCCTACCTCATGACCAAGATACGTGACTTTCCCCTGAGCTATGTGGCACTTGGTGACCTTGATAGTGAGGTTAGCCCTCTTTAAGGTCTGCAACACTCTACCCAGATGTGTCAAGTGCTCTTCCCAAGTGGAACTGTAGACGGCAATGTCGTCTAAATAAGCCACACAAAAGGCTTCCAGCCCACTGAGAGCATGATTGACCAATCTCTGGAAGGTGGCAGGGGCATTCTTCAACCCAAAAGGCATGACCCTAAACTGGTAGAGTCCCTCTGGTGTTGAGAACGCCGTCTTTTCCTTGGCATGGTCCGTCAGAGCTATTTGCCAATAGCCTGAGGTGAGGTCAAAGGTGCTCACAAATTTGGCAGCACCTATGGTGTCCATGAGCTCATCCGCCTTGGGCAATGGGTGCGCGTCAGTTTTGGTGACGGCATTGACTCCTCAGTAGTCCACACAGAACCTCCAATCCTTGGTACCTGCCTGGGAACTTGTCTTGGGGACAAGGACCAAGGGACTGGACCAGGGACTGGTTGAGGGTTCAATAACACCCAGATCCAACATCTTGGCGACCTCAGCCTAGATGTGGTTCTTAACCGCATCTGACATTCGGTAGCTCCTGCTCTTGACAGGCACACTGTCACCAGTGTCAATCTCGTGCTTACACCACGGTGTAAGGCCTGGCGTCAGCGAAAACAGAGAGGCATACTGCTGGAGCAAAGTCCTGGAGGCCCTCTGCTGCTCGGTTGTCAAATCTGGAGAGAGCTGCACTCCCTCCACTGAGCCATCCTGAGGGTTGCTATGCAGCAAATCAGGAAGGGACTCACTCTCATCCTCTTCTTGCTCTGAAGCCAGCAAGAGACATGAGACTTCGGCTCGCCTGTGGAAAGGCTTGAGCCTATTAACATGGAATACCTGAGGGGCTACCCCTGGGATTCCCATGTCAACCAGATAATTGACCTCGCCCATCTTGGAGATTATCCGGAAGGGTCCAGTCCATTTATCTGCCAATGCCCGAGGCTTGGTAGGCTCCATCACGAGGACCTCCTGTCCTGGAGTTCATTCCACTTGCGATGCTTTAAGGGCATTCCAGTATTTGTTCAATTCCTGGCTGGCCTTGAGATTCGCTGTTGCTTAACCCATCATCTGTGTCATCCTCCATCTGAGGCCTAACACATAGTCCCCCACTTGCTTGGCGGGACCGGGAGGGGTGGCTTCCAAACCTTCTCTGATCAAGGCGAGGGGCCCCCTCACGGGATGTCCAAAGAGTAACTCAAAGGGGCTGAAACCAACGCCTTCTTGAGGTACCTCTCTGTAAGCAAACAGCAGGCATGGCAGGAGGAGATCCCATTTCCTCCTTAGGGGCTCTTCCAAAGCACCTAGCATGCCCTTGAGAGTTTTATTAAATCTCTCAACCAGACCATTGGTCTGGGGGTGGTAAGAAGTGGAGAACTTGTAGGTTACCCCGCACTCTTTCCACATGGTTTTCATGTAACTAGACATGAAGTTGGATCCTCGGTCAGAGACAGCCTCCTTGGGGAATCCAACATGGGTGAAAATGCCCAGGAGAGCCCGGGCAACCACCTTGGCCGTAACAGTCCGAAGGGGTATAGCCTCAGGGTACCTGGTGGCATGATCTACCAAAACCAGGATGAACCGATGTCCACCTGACCTAGGAGGGTTAAGGGGACCGACGATGTCAATGCCCACCCTCTCAAACGGTGTGCCAACCATTGGCAAGGGTTGCAGTGGGGCAATGACACTGCCTCCAGTCTTGCCAGACAACTGACAAGTTGGGCAGGTCCTGCAGTGGGACTCCACTTCTACTCCCATCCGAGGCCAGTAGAAATGGGCAGAGAGCCGCTCCTTAGTCTTCTTGGTACCAAGATGACCAGCCAAGGGCACCTCATGCGCCAACTGCAGTAGGAAGGGCCTGTAAACCTGGCGTACCACCAACCTCTTGAGGGCACCAGGTTGAGGCTTAGTGGGCTCACTAACAAGGAGCTCACCCTCCCAATAGATCCGGAAAGTCCTAGGCACTTCTCCTTGTGCCCGGGACAGGGCCTGTTTCCTCAGACCCTCGAGAGAGGGACACTCTGTCTGTCCTTTACAGAAGTCTGCCCGGGAGGGTCCCCCTTCAGCTGACAAGCATTGAAGATCGGGATGATCCTCCGGGTTGAGAACCTCTCCCACAGGAGAGTCTTCTGGCTCTTCTCCCACAGGAGTTGAGACAGGGTTTACCACTGGACCCAGCCCGTCCGGAGCATGGATCCCAATGGGTGCTGTAGGAACAGCAGGAAGAGAAGGAGCTCCCTCCACAGAGGTGGCCTTCTTGCTCTTCCTTCGGCGTGCCTTAGGCCGCGCCTTTGGCTTGGGTACCTGACTCACAGCCAGACCCGGTGTCACCTGTGATCTAGTGACCGCAGCAGCAGTCATGGGAAGACCATCCGCAATCAATCCCAACTCGACTAGATCGTTACCTAACAGAATGTTAGCAGGGACATTGTCCTGAACCAGGAGAGGAAGCTTTGCTGTCTTGTCTCCAATTACGAGTGATACTCAGGCTAAAGGCGATAATTTGGGAGGCCCACCAGCTAACCTGGTGGTTCTCAGAGGAGCATCTACATAGTCCTCTGGCTTGAGCAGGGTTCTGTCCACCACTGTCATGCTTGCCTCAGTGTCTCTCAAACCAGTAGAAGGCTGGCCATTCAGGAGCACACTTCTCAAAAATCTACGGGTGTTCTGTGGGATAGTCGCCAGTACTTCCGCGTACTGGTCCCAGGCCCCAAGGGACACTAAGGAAATCTCTACGGAAGCACCAAAGGTGATCCCTGTAGAGGACGGGAGGACAGTGGCCTCCACCTCAGACATGGGTACGGGTAGGTCAGACTGAGAGCCTGTACTCCGAGTGCCTTACCTTTACACTTGGAGTCACCCCTTTTGTGATCCAGAGCCCCACAGTCCCAACAAGTGCCGGGAGTGCGGGGTACGGTACTGGAACCACCGGGAGCCTGCTTTGCAGCAGGTGGACCACTACTCTTATTCCCACCTACAGATGACTTATCCCCACTAGATTTTTGGGTCTTAGGCGAGGAGGGTTTAGGTTTATTTGACTGTACCTGCTTTTGGGACTCCTCAGCTTTCTGAGAGGCCCCCTTTTCTTTGTCCTTGTCCTTCCCACTGGAGTCCTTAGGGGACACCCGGTAGGAGACCCACTTGTCAGCTAACCTAGCCAGCTTAAAGGGATCCAAAATGTTCTGTTCAACAACATACTGACGCAGCTCTGGTGAACAGGCTTCAGAAAAATGCTCAAAAAACAATAGGTGTGACAAATCAACAAAAGTTTTCACCTTGTAACCATCAATCCACCCCATCATATTCATGTGCGCAGCACTCACCCAGTCAACCCAAGACACATTCTCTCTTATCTTAAAATCCCTGAACCTTTTAAGGTATTGGGTAGGCGTCTTGCCAAACTTGGCAACCAATGCATATTTCATACACTCATACTGACCCCTTTCTTCCACACTCAGCTTCAGAATACAGTCATATCCAGTTTGAGGCACTCTGCTTAGCAAACACTTAGCCCAATCTCTTTTGTCAACATCATGAATTGCACAAGCCATTTCAAACGCTTCAATCCATTGGAGGATATCAGAACCCTCCGAAAACACACCAACCGAATCCTTCATAAATTTAGTTGCTGGGGACCTGACACTCTCACTGGGTTTCGCTGAAGTCTCCACTCGAGCTTTCTCTAGCTGGATTCTCTGACATTCAGTGTCCTTGTCTTTGAGTTCAAGATCCCTATTATTGAGTTCAACTTGTTGAGCCAACTCCTCTTTCTTATGTTCAGCGTCTATTTCCAACTTGCGATATTCAGAGGCCAATTTCATCCTTAATAACTCAAATTCCAAGGAATTGCTGGGGTTCGGAACAGAGGCAGCAGGAGTGGCGGCATTCCCAGAAACAGATTCAGTAGCAACCCCAGGGGCAGAGTCCTCATTGGTTGCATTCCCCCCCTCATCAAGAGTTTCACCATCGGTCTGGTAGTCCACCAGGGCAGCTATCAGCTCAGCCCTAGACTTATCCACAAAGTCTAACTCCCTGGCTTCACAAGCACTCTGGAGAGCCTCTAAGCTCATCCGAGTCAATTTACCATTCGCAATAGACTCCATTGCTTGTAATGCAGTTATTTTGTACACACTCAAACCTTAATCTAATAAAGTGCAGATATTTTGTAAGTGGCACGGTTATACACTGATTCTTAAAACCATAAGCATCCCACCGCTGCCACCAGTGTAAAGACTGGTAGGGGGTGTCTGTACTTCCGCTCTCTATATGGTAGAGGAGAGCACAGAAGACCCCATCCAAGATTCTCTATAAGGTAGCAATGGACGAGCAATCAAGGCCTAGCTTCTCAGGAGGTGATGCAGGCTGGTTCTTAAGTACAGTGTAGTCCCCGAACCCCCACAAAGGAATGTCCACACACTGTATTACTGAAAACACAGTCTTTATATAATTAATATTCAAAGGTATGTACATGATCACAATAACGCACTTTGTACTCGGAAGTCAATAATGATAAATATATACAATTCTAAAGTCGTACCACTAATGTTATCAAATCTCATTAAAGTGCATCAACTGTACAGTTAAAATGTCACACAGATTAATAACGAGGAAACCAGCAAAAGAGATAGGAAAGAACGCGAGATGGTTGAAACAATAGGCACAATACTGACCTCTACCACTAGGCACAGTTCTGTGTGGAGATCCCCCCACCTGGGCAACCTGTAAATAAAGATATATAGCACAAGCCCAGTCCATATGTTCAACAGTCTCACTTCTTCCTATTAAGGTTTAACCCCCCCAATGTACCTGGTGGAGTAGAGTTCTTCGACGATGCGCCAACCGATCCTTCTTGAGTGCCTCCCTTTCAGGCGGGAGCCACCGATCGTCGAGAGGTGTCGGGGAACTTGGCATTCGGGGAATCGACGGCCCTTCTTGAATGCCCTCCCTTTAAGGCAGGAGTCACGGGTCGTTAAACGTCCGACGGTGAACAGGGTGAACTGCGGCTGTGAAGTGGCAGCATTGTTCCTAGCGGTGCTCGTCGACGACAGAGCGTTGGCGTCCTGCAAGGACGAGGCGTGCGGGGCACCTCGGGGACGATAGTTCTGGACCGCAAAGAGATGATGGAGAACTGTGGCCCAGCAAGGGTGTCGAGTCGTCGGCGTCTCTGTGGTCCTTAGGTGGCGGGAAACCCACCGGTGGATGCACCTCGGCGCGTCGACGGTCAGGCCTTCTCCAGCGGGAGACAAGCGGGTGACGATGCAGACAAGAGCGCCCGATGATCAATTGAAGTTCTTAGGCAAACGGGAGCACGGTGGCTTCGGTCGGCGATGGCGGTCGTCGACAGTGGCGGACAACAGTCCGAGTGCTTCTCCTTGGAGTTCTGCAGCAGTCCCCGTATCGGGTCGGCAGCCTGTCGAAGGTCTGTCTACCAGGGAGAGTTGGCAAAGATCAGCTGTGCACAATGGTCCCTCGTAGCTCGGGAAGAGGGCGCCTTACCAGGTCCTCTCTGGGTCAGTCCCTTCAGATTGCGAGGGAGAGCCACAGCACTCCTTCTCGTCCAGCAGGGCTTCAAGGTCAAGCGTCAGTTAATCCAGTTACTCGTCGTGGTTGACTTCAACTTCTGAACACGATTCCTAGCAGTGAGAGGTCCCCAAATATACTGTTGATCTCCCATTCATTCCGCTAGGTCACACTCAAGCATCCAATCACGACTATGGGCATTCATGCAGGCAGGCAGCAATCAGGCACACAAGGTATTCAGGCCATTCACTTCTCTCCAGACACTCACAACAAGTTATGTATATTGGGACAAGTACCGAGCCATTCAACACTCCAAGCTGCATCTCATACCGGTTTCGGGCAGGGTTGTCTCAGTCATTGTGTCAACCACCAGATACTAGACACCCACAACACAGAATGCATATTCGTCACACACTCCATTCACCCAGGTCCCACCCACAGGAGGTACCCACAACATACATCACCGGGAAGGCTCCAGCTAGTCTGGCCGGGCCTTCACAACAACACCATATATGGCATTTCCACCCAACAGCCAGTCAGGGGGAAGGGACAGAGTCAGGGCTTCCCAGGACTTTGGGAAAACAAGGTAATGGGTAATAGAAAGCAAGAGGCCACCAGGGCCATCTTGTTTTCCATCAGGAATCAACTGATCCCAATGGCAGGGCCGGGGTATCCCAAAATGGAGGCTACTCCGTGCCCCTGTCAAATTCAGCATGGAGCTGCCACCAGCCCATACCCTGCTCTGTGGGCCACCAACAGGTGCCCAAAAACATACACTAGGGGCACAGGGTTGTACCCCCACCCATGGGTGCCATAAGGGTATCCCATGGGTCCGTTCACCAAACCAAAAAAGAGCTGCACCGCCAGGAGTCCCACATGAACTCCTGCGCGGAAAACACGACAGAACACACGATAAAAAGCAGTAAAGGACAAGGATACGGAGGCCCTGTCCCTCCGATGCATTTCCAGCATCACAGTCATGCCATCCAAATCAAAACAAGGAATTTTAATACAACTACAAAAAGAAATAAAGGGAAGGCCGCAATGAGATTATTAATAACATCATCGCTCTAATAAAATTCAATTTCCTACAATAACCAGCATCTGTATTGTCCTTACAGACAAGGATGCAGGATTGAATGGATCACTGACAAAATTAAAGAACATTATACTGTACTTGAAAGTGACTTTTTGATACATTGGCCTTTTTTACTAGGCCAAACCTCCATATCACCACCTCATCACCCCCCTTTTTTGGCCCAATGTATCTCGAATAAATCGACGATAGCCTTGTGATACACCATGTATCTTGTTGTATACGCCATTCCCTTGCAAGGCTACATGGTCTCAATGCCTGCAGCTGCTTGCTACATCTGCAACACAGATGAGCACATGGTTGTGTAGGCACATTAACATATTTTTTTGCCCTGGTGGGCTCATGGATCACATGCACACCTGGAACTCTCTCAGTCAACTGGGGTCAGCTGATATTATCTTTGTTTTAAAGGGTCACACACGAGACAATGGCAAACAGTTTTTTTTTTTATCTTTACACATATGAATAGGGGGCTCAATTCCAGTGAATGTGTATACAGTAGGTATTAGAAATCCTGAACTGCTGGGTCAGGCAGGGTTTTGCTGGTCGAGGATTACTGACTGAGGCCTATATGACTAAAACACCTTTTCTAAAGAGTGTGCCAAGGGACACGGAATAAAGTCTTTCAGGTTTCTCGTGTCAGGTGCAAGGAAATATCAAAACAGTCCCACTTTAATTATCAATCTGAATGCAGTATATTGGCATCCATTGGTTGCACAATCAAATGTTATGTTTTTACTTTTGGTCAATGTCTTGTTTGACTAACATTCAACATACAGTATATTCCCATATATTTTCATACAATACACTATTTTCTCAGTATCACTCAAAAACGGAATGTTTGTCAGAGTCTCTGGAATAAGGGTGATGTGTGACTCTCCCTTGGATGGTTTCCCTTGTTGGCCAACTGCCCTTAACCCAGAGCTCGATGGGGGCCAGTTCTAGCATCTTTAAAATTGCTGCTCACCTTAAACTAGAGGGCCAGAGGTCTTCAAACTGTGGGGACGCGAGAGCCCAACATGAAATTTTAAAAAAAAAAAGATTTAGATTGGGTGAAATGGGCAGGGGCGGCTCACATGGTTGGACTGGACCATAATACTGTCTTAGGCACCAATGTAAAAGCACCCCATTAGACACAGGCTGTTTGAATAGTACCGATGGGGGTGTTTTTTGTTAAAATGTAAGCAAATTGTGATATTTAAAGAATGTTAATTCAGCAACAATGGTCAAAACGACTGTGTTTTTCAGCTGAGGGAGCGCTGCTGGGCTGGCTGAACTGTGTTTCCTTTTGACGGTTCTGTTCCCCAGCCACACATGCACACTGAGCCATGCAAGCCTGGGATTTTTTTTTTGCTTTGCCAGCCTTGCATAGCTCATTGGACATGCTGGCTGGGGCACTGCATGTCTGTATGTGCAAGAAGGACCTCCTGGGCCTCCTCGCACATACGGACAGAGCAACCTGTAGCTGGGCATTCCAGCACCCACTCGCAGGCCCCTGCAGAAGGTATGTTTATGTTCATTTACTTTTTATTTAAATATGTGTATGGATGTGTGTATGTTTGTGTTATGAGTGAGTGTATGGTGATGGGTGCTTGCATGAATGATAGAGTGATTGCTGTGTGAGCGTGTGAGTGTGTGAGTGAGTGAGTGAGTGCGTGTGTGTGTGTTTGTTTGTTTTGGTCCGTTGAGCTCATTTTGGCGAGTGGGGGTTGAGGGGGGAATGAGGGTTGTCGTTATGGCAATTTTGTGGAATTATTTATGCCCCTCCATTAAAAAAAATCACCAGCTCCCACTGGCCCTTGGACTGTGTTGGGAATGGGGTGGGGGAGCACAGGGACTGTGGTGGGAGCAGGATGGACGGGAACACTGGGATAGTGGTTGGTGCAGGGTGGGGAGAGCCTGCAGTCTATGATGGGGTGAGCCCAGGGACTGGGTAGGAGTGGGATGAGGGAGCCCAGCGACTGTGTTGTGATGGAAGCAGGTGGAGGAGCCCAGGGACTAGGGTGCGGTGACGGCACACAATAGTTCATAGCCATTTCTATATATTGTCCATTTGGCATTTTGGGGGGGGCCCGGCCTGTCCAAATTTTGCTCAGGGGGGCCCAGGCCAAAGAAGTTTGAAGACCACTGCCTTAAGCTTTCCTTACCCCTGCATTGATATAAACTTGACTGCTGAGAGCTACAGTTTTCAAAGGTACTCTTCACTGAGCTGTTGTCTTGCCTTTGGTGTAAATTGATGCCCCCTATGGTGAAACCCACAGATTGCTTGCTGGGACTTCAAACAAACCATAAGGAATGTGCATGGTAGCACTTCTGCTGACCTGTGAAAAGTTTGTGTAGCACTTAAAGTTATTATATACATTCCAAATACCAACATTACTACTTGTTCATGTCTAAACACAGTATTTTCCAAAGCCTGATCTGTGACTGCTACTGAGAGTGTATACAACAAACAGACCATACCACACAAGCAGCTCAACTTTGTCTTTAAACCAATGTTTCCACCATGAAAAGACCTCTAAATGTGAAGGAAGAAACCTGCCCAAATGGCAAGATGAGTCCAGTGCTTCTGAAGAATCTCTTCACCATCAAGGTTAAGTTACTGCCCTGCGTGGAATGTCCATTTCTTCTGTCTTGCCCTGTTGTAAACAAGTTCTTTTTTGTTGCTGTTGGAAGAGTTCAATATCAGGGTACAGTAATTTGTGTTCCATTCTTCCCATTCCTTCCCTATTGACGTTTGAAGGGTTTGATATGGGGGTAGAGCACTGTATGCTTTTATGCTTTTCCCATTTGTGAGGGCAGGACATTAACGAGCTGTATGCTTCTTGTCTTTAATATCAGAAGCTTGGCTGCCTCAGTGAACACCGTCTTCGAAGAGTAATTGCAACTGGATAACACCACAGAGTGGGAGAAAGGTCATGGGCCAAAACATCCTGTCATTGATCGGAGTGATGGAGTGAAGGTGCCAGACATACACATTAAGTTGATGAGGTACACCCAATGAGTGGGGGAAAGAGCAGAATTAAGAGGACAAACAGGGGACTAAAGTACCCAGCCCATGCAGGGCTGGCCCACTGCTTTGCACTTTTGGATGAATAGGATTTTCACTGACCTAAAACGGAATTTTCCCCAATTAAATAGCAATGTGCACTTGGTAAATTACACTATGCAATAGGAGTATGGGGAGTGTTTGGAGTGAAACGATATATTGGGACACCGCGCTTAAAATTGGGAGTTTCTCTCTCCACCCACTTAAGAGAGCCCACAACAAACCACTGATTGGGATTCAACACTCCCTATCTATGACTAACTTAGAGACATGTAGATTCCTCCCCCTGTGCTAACAATGAACCAAGAACCTGCCAATGGTATAGGAAGAATATACATGCATGTATAATTTATGTTTAAAAGATCTATACTAGTAACACACACTGGGCCTCATTACACGTTAGGCGGTAAAGCATGGTGCTATTAGCACCATGGTTGCCGCCGGTACCATACCGGTACCACCATGGAGGAAAGGGGAATTACCACCCCATTCCAAGGTTGGCGGGGCGGTAATTCCCCCTTCCTCCATGGCCCTTCCCCATTCCCATTTTGCCCCATAGGGCATAATGGGAATGGGGAAGGAGCTAATTACGGTACCGCAAATTGCGGTACCGTAATTTGCACCAAGGTCCCTTTGCGGGTCCCAACTTTAACGGCTGGTCTACACCAGCCGTTAAGGTCGGGTCCCACAAAGGGACCTCGTAGTAAGGCGGTAAGGGTTTACCGGTACCGGTGCCCTTACCGGTACCGGTAAACCCTTACCGCCTACCGTGTAATGAGGCTCACTGTCTTCTCTGTGGCATCAACACAACTTCAACAATAAACAGGTAAATAGTACTTGATAAAACAAAGCACTGTTTTGTTAAAACAGGTCACACATCATTTGAACAATGCTTAAAACATGAGGTTTCTCTGCACACTTGCTAAATGCTTGCAGTTTTGAAAACTCTGATTTGTAAAAATGAATGCGACAAATAGCACCCTGTTTCCTTTTCACCCAAAAGCAATGCCAAAATCATTCTACTGTCAGGGTCACTTGCTCACTCTCAGGAGAGTGTGTGTATTATTCCATGGAAATTACACTTAGTTCTCTCTGCAAAGCACTTCTCCCCCAGCACCCAAAGACCCAAGCATCAGTGATAGGCGGCACCCCTCTGTTTAAAGAATAGATCTAGAGAGTGGGGACAGTTAAGGAATTTTGTTTGGGGCCAAGGGCACCCCTTTGTTAAAATACAATGTTTACGGAGTGGTAACAATGGGGAATTTTGTTTTAGGGACAAGGACCTTTTTGATTTAAAGAAAATGCTTGGGAATGGAACAAACACCTTTTTGCTTGAAGGCAAAGTTTGGGATAGTGACAATTATTTCATTTTTTGTGTGCCAGGGCACCCCAATTACTCTATGTGACTATAATAACATTATTGCCGCTCGGAGAGAATGTGGGAGTTTCAAACCCTTCCAAGCTCACACCTGCATCAATCTATTTGGGGGTTAATGCAATTAATATACAGTCAAATATGCTATGGGTCTACACAATTTGCCCCCCCCACCCACTATGAAGGGGAGATCTTAAGACACGTAGATCGCCCACACACTTGGTTTGAAAAGGATCATTTCTACTTGCATGGGACATCTGTTTCGGGGGGGCTCGGGTAGACAGCTATGCTCCTCTTTGGATAGCTTAGGGTCTGGTCACTTCAGTTAAAGATCATCAGCAACTTTCCTCCCTGATCGGGCTTCTCCTTAAGGATTAGGGCCTAGTCAGCTGTTGGCTTCCCCCAGGTTCTCTCTCCCAGGCAAAATGTGATGCCTCTCAATGTGAAGTCCTCTCACCCCAAGATGTCAGGCAGCTGTGTCAGGATACCTCCAGGTGAATTAAGTGTAAGTCCTGGAAGATGTTTAGAGGCTCTCCCTCAAGGATGTTTTTTTAGGCAGTTTTTCTCCTTGTCTGATCCCATCTTGCATAGAGCAAGTGTTTTTAATGGATAAGCCACACCTTCAATTATTACAATTATAGGTGCCAGTTTATTGGTGCTAACTTTCTCCTTGGAGGATCATCCTCTCTTCCTCCTGCTAAGATCCAACCCCTTCCTGCGGACAGGCTAGGTGACTTCTGTGATTGAAGTGAAGTGGTAGACCCCTTCTAGCATTTGCATTTTTCTAACATGACAGGTTTTTCCTTAAAATGTCCGTACATGGCACATTTTAGTAACTTACTGATAAATGCCATAATATATAGATATTAATATTCCTCTCCTCATGATAGATCGGGAGAGGTTATGTTAATTTCAGCACACCATAACCCAGGCGAGGTATGGTTGTTTGCACTTTACACAAAAAGTATAATGGAAATTTAATATCCAGATATCTAATTTAACAAGCCATCCACTCACCAAATTCTAGATTCAAGACATTTGCGTGGAGGATAGGAACACTTTCTTTTCTGATTATGACTTCAATCCCAAAAATTGCATGGGAATGGAATTTGTGACAATACAATCACCCTGAAAACAGCTTGAAATGACATTTGTCCCAAGTCTGTAAGTCTTTATGTCTCAAAATGATTACATAAAATAACATTTGCAATGAAAGTCTATGGCCACTTAATCAACATATATAATATTTAGGTTCACATCACAGTGCCCATTTCTTGGTTTCATTTCCTTGAAACCACGTGGTTCGGAGTCTGTGGGCTTCAATGTTGACATAGTTTGCAATTAATCCATTAGCTGTCCTCTGTCCATGGCTAATGGTCATTGTTTTGCCCCTGTCAGAGACCAGGCCTGTGTAAAGTCCTTTAATCATGGTCAAAACATTCTGTCTAGCAACTGGCTCACATCCAGAAATGTACACGTGTGACCTGAAAGATAATAGCCTCCTCAATGGTCACATTTGTTTTTTTTTCCCTATGCAGCCTTTATTCCTTGAAATAACTATGTATTTTACTATCATGATTCAATGTGCTTTTGAATCAGTGGATTTCTTTTTCTTTGCACACAGTATTCATTTTTCAATGGGGCTTTTTGAAAGTAAAGGGCTGTTACAGTTCATTTTGGTCACTCACAATGTACATTTCTATTTAACACAATTTATTTATTGGACATGTGTACATGCCTACATACAAGTGTTTCCAGCCGCCAGCTTCTGTGTTGGAAGTGGGCCTTGGTCACTTTAAATGAAAGATATTACTTGGCTTTAACTTCCACATGCGAGGCGTAGTCTGCCTTAATTGCCGGAGTAAACAGCATTTTGATGTGTGGCAGTTTCAATGAAAAATGCTGCTGTTTGTCTCTCAGCCAACACAGTGATGTGCCTTTTCCATGTTACAATGTTCCTTTTTAACTGCAGAACTATCTATATAAATATTGGCTAGGCACATTCAGTAAAGAAGTTTTAAGGCAGGCTTTTCATTCACCAGTGGGCCTAGCCATCAGAACAATGTATTTCTCAGTAAGGCCTACCTGGCCTTTCAGTTATATCTGTTTCAGCTGTGATTAAACCCCACAGGAGAAACACAAGCCGAATTGCCAGCACTTTTGATATACATAGGGCCTCATTACACGGAAGGCGGTAAGGGTTAACGGTCACCGGTAATGGTACCGGTGACCGTTAACCCTTACCGCCTTACTACGAGGTCCCTTTGCGGGTTGGTACTTTAACGCCTGCTTTTTAGCAGGCGTTAAAAACCAACCCGCAAAGGGACCAGGTTGCTAATTACGGTACCGCAATTTGCGGTACCGTAATTAGCACCTTCCCCATTCCCATTATGCCCTATGGGGCAAAAATGGGAAAGGGGAAGGGCAATGGGGGAAGGGGGAATTACCGCCCGCCAACCTTGGAATAGAGCGGTAATTCCCCTTTCCTCCAAGGCGGTGCCGGTATTTTACCGGCATGGACCAAGGTGCTAATAGCACCTTGGTCCACCGCCTACCGTGTAATGAGGCCCACAGTGTCATGGAGGAAGAACCAGAGGAGGAAGGGAGCATGGTCATGCCTTCTAAAGATAGATCATGCAATTGCCCTGGTTGCAATTCCTTCCTCGACTCATAGGCAGGACACCTACTTTGCATCTGTGTGTAGGAGGGGTGGGGAAGTGGGGAGGTGGTATGTTGCACAAATGATGAGGCGTCCTGAAATGTGCATCCTGGTCTTATGGGTGGCACGGTACTACCTGGCATGTGTCATAGGAGGGCACCTGGATAGATGATGGCACTACATGGAATTTAGTGATGAGTTGCAAACAGTCCAATGTGATGGAAACACCTTGCACATAGTGATGGAGGGCACTGTGACACACAAATATAACATGGTCTGGAGAGGCTGATGGAAAACAATGCAAGTAAATTGCATGGTGTTCTGCTCCATAGAATATTTGAGTGGCAACCTTTTATTATACGCTCTGGTAGCACAATGGGATATTTGAACAACGTTTGGTTACATGTTTGGACAATCCTTGCACATAGTGAGTTAAGCCGATATTTTGTTTTGTGTCATGTGCATGGCTCTTTACTAGCAGAAGAACATTTATTTACGATTTATCTCTGAGTAAAGCATTTCTAACTGATCTAATTTACATTTTCAAATAAATGATAACTGGTATTTGCCTCATCTCTATGCCGGCACAGTATATCAAGCACTGCTTTACTGCTTTACTGATGTGTTCGAAGTAGTGGCGTACTATCATTTTATCAAGGTTGCACCATGTTCCCGTTGGCACATTGACAGTTTGCTGTGTGGTGAAATTCTCCTGTGTACTGTGGCTGTCAAACCTACCCATGAGTTATTGGAATACCACATGTGCACCCCTTCAAAACTATTCGGAAATCTTGTAGCATTGTATCTTTGGAAAATGGCGTCGGAAAATGAAACACAAGCAATCGGCAAAGCATTTTTTTTTCACTTGGTCTAGGGGTGGTTACAACTAACGCATCTTTGGTGAAAGGAGTTGTTTAGGGCAGCTCACTATACTAGATCACGTGGTGAATATTTTTGTAGATAGGTACACCCCACCTCTTTGAACGTTCAGCAGCCACTACTTAATGGAAGTATGTAGTTTTTTTTGTTTTTTTTAATGGAAAGGTGGTAACTAGACTGCCTAATGAAACCCCAGAGAAGTAACGCTAATGGTTTGCAAAAAATAAACGTCAGCCTTCTGCCAATGGGATGGAGGGAATAAATGCTATGGTATAAGGATTGTTGGCCTCTGTAACCATCCCAGGAGTGCCCTAACCCTCCCGATATACAGCCCTGAAGGTAGATTTGCCCTCAATAAATATCCAAAATAAAATTCTAGATACACTAAAACGTGCTCCTGTTTCTTTTCTTCGAGGAATGGAGTTCTGTAGCCTGGCCTAACACCTGAAGCACAAACTTAGTGTGATTGTGGTCTCACCCGACGCCTTGAATTTTCAATCGTATCCCTTGTGCAAAAGCTCTAGAGGGGTGAAGATTGCAACTTCCTCCTCTATGCAGTCCTGACATGGCGATGCCGAAATAATGGGTAAGACTTGAAGGCACTTGTTCATGCTGTCATGTCTCCAGGCTCGGACTGTCATGTAGGGCAAAGGGGCAATGCCGGAAGTCTGGCCCCAACATACTTGTGTGGGCAGGGCCGGCCTTAGGGGCAGCAGTGCCCTGGGTGAATTGGTGCCCCCCCTCCCCGCGCACCACTGGTCAACAGGGAGAGGTGTGGAGGGGGGGGCGGGGCCAGGATGTGCCACTTTTTTTTTTAACCTAGAGGCAATGATGTGAATAGGGTGCATCAGCACCCTTATGTTATTAAATGCGCTCTGCTGCCGCGGGCACATTTCATAACAAAGGGGCACCTGCCGCGCCTTCTGCCCCTACGCCAGCTCGGGGGGGCCCTTAGGAGACTCGCCCGACCGAGCGTGGTGGGGCTAACGGCACCCTATTGTTATTACATGCACCCACAGTGGCGGGTGTTTTTAAACATTTAATAGCTAATGCCAACTGCCGCGCCTTCTCCCACAATGCCCTTGAAAGACTCCCCCAAGCTGGCGCGGCAGGGGCAACTGGTGCCCTGGGGGGGTGTGGCATCCCAGGCGGTCACCCGGCCCACCCCCCCTAAGGCCAGCTCTGTGTGTGGCCCAGTTATTTTGGGTCAAAGTGGGTCAGTTCTTTGAGCAAAGTTAGAGTTACGTCACTGGGCAGTGAATAGTTTTGACCAGTGTGACTGAACACATATTGTTTTAAATGCACAATTTGCAACACATGTGACATAAAAATCCCTTTGTGTACTACTCAAACAGTGTCTCACAAAAGGAATGAATTGCCATTTCTGACGGTGGGCCAATTTTTCATTGGTTCCCGAGCCGATTTTATTCCTCTGTTTGACACTGCATGTGTGAAATAGTTTCCGTGTTCTTGTAAAGCATGAGAAACACAACAGACAGCTGCCAGGCACCACAATTGTTTCTGGTTTAGTCTTCTCACGTAGATGAACCCAGGCTCAGTGTATATCTGTTGCCATGAGCCAAAGCATTGCTTGATTATAAATATGTTTTTTTGTTTAATGTGCTCAACACTGGCTCTGCTGAACAATTGCTCCGGGTCATAGGTCAGCTGTCATTACTCACTGGCGCAAATCGTATCCGTTGTTAACTGCAGTACACAAATGACAATATTGATTTCAGTTATACTCGTTTTTGCAACGTCCCCCTGGGCATCAGGATAAAATATAATCGTGGTTTGACATGAAAGATGCTGGAGCAGCAGAACATGTTAACAAGACTGTGCTCCGGTTGTTTGGCATTATTGAACACGTGTATTAGACATGCGACAGGCATAGCAAGCGTGTGATTGACCCTGAGCAGTACTGAGCGCACACATGATTTGAAACCTGTGGTGCTTATATCATATAAGCAGAGGACGAAGTGAACGAAAAAAAGTAGTGGAACTATGTTCCATTCTGGCCTGCAGCGCTCCCCACAGATCCAGTCGCCGCGCCCCCTCCCATGCACAATAAAAACCCCAAAACACATGTGCCTGCTCTTTAAGGAAACGTCCTGTGCAGTGCACTGAAAGTGCAAGTTCGAACCTCTTCCTATACTTTTATTTTAAAACTAAACCGTTCCGGAACGGTTTCTTTTTAAAATAAAAGTATAGGAACAGTAAAACTTTATTAAAAGAAGTAGAGGAGCACCGCTCCCAACCGCTCCCGCCCACTTCGACCACTGCATATAAGGTGAATTCATCAAGTCTATGATAGGGGCTGCTTCGAAGCCCAGTGCAATGAGATTTATTGAGGACTTAGCGGCCTTATCAACCTCATGCTTTGCTGGCATGATAACGTGCCATTTTAGCTTGCATTTCCACGCGCAAATAACATGTCATGTGACTAATAATACACTCAAATATGTGCTTGGTGTCTCATTGGCACTGCTACCAATCAATGTGCTCAATGCACTAAAGAATACATTGCAAAGATGTGTGTGTGTGTGCGTGCAACGTGAAAGGCAAAGCTTTGGACGGGTCCACTGAGCTGATCCTCCTTTTGAGACTGAGAAAATGGCCACCATTCAGTTGGCTGACAGTATACACCTGCGGGTTGCCCAGATGCTGATCCTCAGGTGGAGTTCACTCGCGTGCTATACACATTATAATCTTGTATGTTAGGTGGCAGTGTGGAAGAACAGCCCTTGCAAGACATTCGCATCCGAGGACCTTGTATTGTTTTTCCTATTTGTGAGGAATTTGTGTTTTGTGTCTATAGATGCGCAGGCTATATTTGACTTGTCTGCCGAGGGGGTGCAGCCCACACTTTTCAACCTTTACAAATGTGGAATTCGTTACTACTAGCCTACTGTGAGACCAAAAATAATCTTCATTTACAGGAAACTTTGAAATCGTGATTGTTCGGAAGAGGCTCAAGGCTGGCCACTGTCTTTCCACACATAGCTGAGGAAGTCATCACGCTGGCAACCGCAGCGGGCGAAAAAATATATGACGTACAGTATGGCTAAGTCGACGGTTACATTGCTGAGTCACTGGGCCCAGGGTAGACGTGGACACGGTCTCTGCAGGGTGCATCTAACGAGAGCTTAGTTCATGTACCTCTCAAATAGAGTTTGGAAAAAAGAATTTCCTTGTGCACTCTTAGTTGGTCATTTCCTTCAGTACTTTGTCCTGTAAATGCCCTTTTCATGTACTCCTTTCTGGAATGCATGCGTCCAGAGGAACATACATACAGCCGAATATCACGAAAACTATTTAATAAATAATTAGGGAGTCAACATATAGGGCCTCATCACGACCCAGGCGGTAAGTTACCGCCGGGGCCGTGACTTTACCACCATGGCGTAAACTACGTTTACGCCATGGTGGTTGGCGGACTTACCGCCCCATTCCGACCTTGGCGGGGCGGTAAGTCCCCAATCCCCATTTACCCTTCCCCATTCCCATTTTTGCCCCATAGGGCATAATGGGAGTGGGGAAGGCGTTAATTACGCCACCGTAAATTACGGTGGCGTAATTAACTCCATGGTCCCTTAGCGCCATGGATTTTAACACCTGCTAAAAGCAGGTGTTAAATTCGCCATGGCGCTAAGGGACCTCGTACTCAGGCGGTAAGGGTCGGCGCTGTTTACGGCGCCGTAAACCCCTTACCGCCTGGGTCGTAATGAGGCCCATAGTTTTGGAGCTTCGAACCATGCAAAGTCGCTTACATCACTAGGAGCAAGAATTAGGCTTTTGGCAGTCAAATAATATCAGCGCTTGGTGGCCACTAGTGTTTAGCGAGACGCTCTACGTCATCATTTTTAGTCGGTGTCCTTCCCCTATGCTAGTAAATGCAACAGCCCCCTATGCATGTGTTTCACAGTGGCAGTATGCAGCCCTTAAAGGCATTGGGCCTCATTACGACCCTGGCGGAGAACCATGGTGCAATTTGCACCATGGTCCATGGCGCAAAGCTGCCAACTCCGCCATGGGGGTTGGCGGACTTACCGCCCCATTCCGACCTTGGCGGGGCGGTAAGTCCCCAATCCGCATTTACCCTTCCCCATTCCCATTTTTGCCCCATAGGGTATAATGGGAGTGGGGAAGGCGTTAATTACGCCACCGTAAATTACGGTGGCGTAATTAACGACAAGTCCCGTAGCGCCATGGATTTTTCCGCCTGCAAAAAGCAGGCGTAAAAATCACCATGGCGCTACGGGAACTCGTAGTCGGGCGGAAAGGTACGCCATGGTTTACGCCGGCGTGAACCCCTTTCCGCCAGGGTCGTAATGAGGGCCATTGTGACATGCATGTCGCTGCTTGATGTAATGTCCCACTTTAGTGCTATAATAATATTCAAATGTGTGGCCTTAGTTCATTTTACCCAGCAACATAATTTAGGAAACCTCACAGCCTTGCCACTTGAGCAGAGCTGGAACAAGTAACATTGCGGAATTCCTGGACTGAGTCTGCTGATGATGTACAACACATGAACAAATATTGTGGCTTTTCTCAATAAGTATTAGTTGCTCAGTGTGGACATGCTGGGTCCACTTTACAAGCGCCTTTACTTCCATTTTGAGGCCTAGGTTTTTCTCTCAGAATGGAAGCCTGTCTGTTGATGAAATCATTGTACATTTGTCATAGAAGCCGAAAGGAGACTTGGAACTCTTCTCAGCCAGTAAACAATAAGGCGAAATCTAGGGCAGCTTCCAGCTCAGCCATGCTGGTATTTTTTTTGTTGCCAGCCAGTGGAGGGAGCCCAGCCAGTTGTGTCAAGAGCAACATTTAAATCTTCACAGAGCTCCATCGTAAACATATATCTCAACTTGTTCTATGTCTACTCTTGCCAGAACCATTATTACCCGCAATCCACACCTGCCCATTCATTTCTCATATATCTAGTAGGCCGGGTTTGCATATTGTAAGCACGAAGACAGCCTCAAAAGTGTGACCCAAAGGGTGCAGCAAGCGTGAAGCAGGAGTACCTGGAGGAACTGTGCATGACTGTTACTACTGCAATAGGAGGAATTACAAAGGACAGTTCAAAAATGTCTTCTTTGGGGAAGTATAAGAACATATTCACAGAAAATATGCATTATGTATAAAATAAAATTGTACAAATCGAACGATAAAAAACACACATTTGAAAGAAAACGTGTTTTGGACAGAGGTGCACACACATATTGTTCATGGGTTCTGGAGGGTTACATGAAAGGGAAGGTGCATTGTGGTTGAATAAGTCGCCATATGTAGGAAGTCGTTCCAATTCACAACTAGACATTGTGGGACTAGAAAGGGACCTTGGCAAATACATGCCCTAATCGACCATGTCTACACTAGATGGCTCCTTGGCCTTCAAAGGGGTTGGAGGCACGCACAAATGCATGTACTAGCCCTGGCCACAAACGCAATACAAAAAGGCGGAGACTGTGACACGGGCATCCTTGTTCAGGCAGACATGGCTTGCTGCAATATCAGCAGCTGCAAGGTTATGCGCCTGCCAAGGCCCCTCTTAATAAATTGGGGACCAAGGTTCTGATCTGGTGAACACCTTATCAACGAGAGGACCCATCAATCAAGTAGTCACCAGGCCTCAGTCTGCTCCAACAGTGTAATTTTGGAATATTTAAGTAAGCATTATATTAAACACCTGACCAATTCATTCGTTGTATCTATTGTTTTCATGTGTACCCTGCTTTTCTCTGGGTGTGATTCCTTTAACTGTTGCTTTTCTTGCTGTTTTAAATAAGCACAGGATGCTAAAGAATGTGTTCATGAGTTATGTTGTATTCCCTGCTGTTTTTACCTGAGACCTGAGGGGCTGAGCAGGGAGTGTACAGAACAAATTTGTTCTGAAGAAATTCCGCACCCAAACCATAAATAGCCCTATGCACAATACAGAGTGCTTTGAACCTGATGCGTTGCTCAACAGGGAGCCAATTGAAATGTTTCCAAGGAACTTGGGGTTGGTTACCCTGAGTTGCCTGGGGGCAACCAGACGTGGACTCCCTGCTCACTGTGATCAGAGAGACAAAGCTTCACCTCACCGATGAGGCCCAACAAGGCTGAAACACGTGTATGGGGTTGCTTTTGGTACAGAGAGGAATTGCCATAGCATTTCGGTGCTGGACTGCCCATGTGGGCGGAACAAAGACTGATTTGCAAATGGATATTTCCCATCTGTGAAAGGTACGGTGAGCAAAAAGCGTGTGCTGCAAACTCTCATCTCAGAACAGGTTATCATGCCATGTTCTTTCTGGAGAGGAGCGCCTGCTACCTTCTTTGAAATGTTTGCAAGGAACTTGGGGTTGGTCACCCTGAGTCACCTGGGGGCAACCAGACATGGACTCCCTGCTCACTATGCTCAGAGAGACAAAGCTTCACCTGACTGATGAGGCCCAACAAGGCTGAAACACGTGTATGGGGTTGCTTTTGGTACTCTTGTTCAGAGAGGAATTGCTATAGCATTTCAGTGCTGGACTGCCCATGTGGGCGGGACAAAGACTGATATGCAAATGTATATTTCCCATCTGTGAAAGGTACAGTGAGCAAAAAGCGTGTGCTGCAAACTCTCATCTCAGAACAGGTTATCATGCCATGTTCTTTCTGGAGAGGAGCGCCTGCTACCTTCTTTGAAAGGGAGCCAATGAAGTTGTCGTAGCAACGGGGTCATGTGAGCTCCCCAGGGAGGATGAAGAATAGCCCTAGGAGCCACATTCTGTAAGAGCTGAATACAACGCTAAAGATATTTAGGGAAAGCCAAGTAGAGGGCATTACAATAGCCAATGTTACTGATGACTAAGGAGGACACAACAGGTGCAGGGAGCTTGGCCGGGATACACAGGAGAACCTTATGCAGGGTACATAATTTGAAATACACCTTTTGACATGCAGAGGAGACCAGGTCAGCCAGCTGTTTTACCGCTAAAACCGGTTGGAGAAAGCGCAAAGACTCACTGGCCAAAACTCTGGGGTCCAATACAGAGATGTTGTAGCAGAGCCCACTACCAATACCTCTGTTTTTCCACCGTTGAGCTTAGGCCAGTTTCTTGCCATCCACTCACCCACAGCGAGCAAACAGTTTTTCAGTTGGTCAGTTGATTCTGAATTAGTGAGATCCAGCCGTACTAAGATCTGGGTATCATCGGCACAGCAGACCCAAAGCGTGAATTATAGCCAGAAGAGAACGGATGTAAAGAATAAACAGAACTGGAGAGAGCGAAGAACCCTGAGGTACACCACAGAGCCATAGCTCTGGAAAAAAAGGGACAAAGAAACAGACTGAGTGAGACCTGATAAAAAGGAGGAAAACCAAGCCAGTACATGGCTGGAGGTTCCCGCGGTGGAGAGCTGGAAGATCAGGGTAGCGTGGTTGATGGTATCAAATGCTGCTGATAAATCAAGCAGAATCGAGGCACCAAACCCAGCCCGATCAACCAGGCGAGTCAGATCATCCACCACTGAGACCAAGACTGACTCATTTCCTCTACCCGGGCAAAACCCAGATTAAAATGGATCAAAAACATTTGAGGATTCTAGAAAAGTGCTGAGGAGGAGGGACACTAGTGATTCCATAAGCTTTATCAGGCAAGGAAGCAAGGGAATGGGCCGAATATTTGACAGAACCATAGGATCGAGACCCAGCTTCTTCAACAGTGGAATAACCAAAGCATGTTTCAAGTTATCAGGAATGATGACCGAGGTAAACAAATCATTGACTGCCTCAGTGAGTTGGGTAACAATATCCCGAGAGATGTTTTTAAGTACAGAGAGAGGAACCACGTCCTCAGGGGAAGTTGACTTAAGGCGCACAAAGGCGCCAAGCACTTCTTCCTCTGTGACCGCAGGGAAGGAAGTCCACTGAAAAAGCCGTGAGACAGAGTCAGCAGAGCTCATGCTTACAGAAGGATACTCTGCGACAGGCGGACAGAGGCAGCAACACCTTCTCATATATTAACTATTGTTTCCTCAAAAAAGAGGGATAGCGAGTCATACAGTTCCTGGGACGCAGCAATATCCGACTGGGGAGTTGCCTGCACCGCAAGAGACTTAACGACCTCAAATAGAGCCCTAGACTAATTAATAGCTGGTTCAATACTGTTACTAAAATAAAGCTGTTTTGCAGCCCTAATGGCTTTATGGTATTGAAGAGTCACACGACGATAAAGGAGACAATGCTCAGTTAAATACACATGTCTCCATGTCCTTTCAGTTTGTCTCTTACAGAGTTTAAGAACTTTTAACTCTGCGGAAAACCAAGGCTCAGAGCGTCGAGTCCTAATGCGACAGTGTTTACAAGGGGCCAAATTATCAGCCAGAGAGGTCAAAGTCTGCGAAAAAGTAGCCCAGCTGCAATTAGAAACGTTGGCCAGTTCTTCAAGAATAGCAGACGAGAGATCTGGAAGAGAGACTTTGTGCGAGCCGCGCTTAAGTGCAAAGCGCCGATGGTGGGACACCTGGTGGGACATTATAGGTATAGAAAAAGGTACCACCACATGGTCAGACCAGATAATGGCCAGTGCTGGGGCAACTGAAAGCGATGCGAGCACAGCAAAAATAAAGTCAAGGGTATTTCCAAGCCGATGTGTGGGATAACTCGACTTTGAATTCAAAAACAAGACAGTATGAAACAAGCAACCCTACAGTAGGGTTACTGTACATTCTGTTCACAAGTCATGCTGGCAGTGGAGGTCACTTGACAGTCAAGGGATCAGAATGTTGCCATCCTATGACTTGGGGGCAGCTCTGGAGTAGGTTCAACATGTCTATTTCTAACTAGAGAACTCAGACTACATTTCCCAGAACCCATACGGCATAGTTTCATGCGCTATGCAAAAATACAAACATCCAGAGCTTGAAAAGTCTTACCAAACTGTACAGAGAAAACCATATGCACTTTTCAATTATCACTCTCAGTTCAACAGCTTCTTCGAAATCACGTTTGAGCTGAAACTGTCCTCTCCTTGGTGCCCGGCCTTCCCCCACCTGTTCATCTGTCTGACTGCATGCGGAATGCCAAGACGTGCATCTTTTGACCATTCAGTGGCAATCAGGGGACTTGGGGCAGCAGCAGTGCACAGCCTTCCCTCGCGTGTGGGCCCGTTCAATCAAAGGATGTTCAGTCCCCATGGTTCACTGGAACATCAGTAGATGCACAGTTGACTGACTTCCTGGTCTACCTTTAATAGATTGGGGGTGTTTAGTGGGAGAATGCTTCATCATCTGGGTGAACACTCTATCAACTCGGCGCCAGGTTTCAATCTGTTCCTGCAAAGTTCTTTTGTGTTTAGAATGATCGTTACTATGTGATTATTATGTATTGATTCTCTTGATGTAACCTCTGATTATTAAATGCTTTCAGTAAACTGTTAAGCTGTCCCCTGAGTTGTTGAAGCATTTGCCATAGAATTCATAGCTGTACTGTTGGTGGAAAACTGAATAGTGGGCACCAGTAAGCATCCTGTATTTTGTTATTTGTCTGATATTTATTGTTTTATGTTGTCCTATGATTTTTGTGTGTGTTCTTATATGAGCAATATGTTTTGTTGTGCTGGAAAATAAGCAGGAGATATTGGTGAATTCATGAAGTATTTGTGGTCATATACTTGCTTTTTTTAAATGATATTTTGCTCTTTTACAGTATCCAGGGTAGAGTCCTGAGAGAATGTGGTTGCAAAGACATTTTTTATTGTACACAGATGTAGGTTTAACTCTTCAGTGAACGCCCCCAGCCCCCTACAGCACCACATTCTGCGAAAGCAATGTAAAGGTGAAGCAGCCTTTCCCATGCCCCCCTCGCCCCATCCGTTTACACCTGACTGAGTACTGAGTGAAGAGCTTGGCACAAGCCCCTATCCCCCATTCACTATGCATACTGTATACAGTATTGTTCCGCCCATCCACAAGGGTACTTTGGACTGCCCAGTACCACATGCTTTTGGCTGATTATCAATTCACACCTTAATTGAGTCTGTCTCCCTGCCTATCTGTTATTGAACAGAGTCATTTGGACACTAGAAGCTTTAGGTTCACATTTCTCTTTGTTGCTCTGTGACTAATCCAATGAACTATCAGTATTTATGTTCTCTTGCAGTGCCCAAATATTTGATTTGATTAATAATGATATCATATGTGACTCCACCCAAATTATTTCTGCCAGCTTCATCCGCAAGACCTCACTAGTAACTGTAAAGAACATGGTAACTATAGGCCGCCCTCAGCCTGCAGATGCCATGATAAATTCCAATGGACCAAGCATCACAAAACATCATCTGCTATATAATGTCCAAAGTGATAATGATACAGGATACATATTTGTATTATTCCATCAATGTTGCAGGCAAGAAAAGACTAATTGGATCATGTATTCAAATATACAACATGACATGTGTGTCTCTGCCCTATTCCTTTCAGTGGCCACTGGTAGAGCCTTTTAATTATTGACCATCATTCTGCAGTAAACATCGTGCATCAGAACTTGATACCAAAATGTGCACATTCTATTAATGAGCTCTGCTTTGTTCATGAGTCTATGACACTACAGGGGTTATTTTGAATTGGGCAACACCTTTTCAAGGTGTTTTAATAACTTACCCAAAAACAGGTTCACATAACGTTTTAAAGTCTTTTGTAAATGTGGACAACCCCAATGTAATGGGCCAACCAATCAAACAATCCCACTTCCAAACTCTGAGACAAGACAGATCTGCTTTGTGATAATACTTTTGTTTTATTTGAAATACAGATTGGGGATATGTGTAGGTGATTTTAACCTTATAATTCGGGGTATTTCAGCTGAAGCACTTCAATTAGACGTGTGATTTAACCGAAGAAAGGAATGGTATTCATTTGCATGTTGAGCCAACACGTGTTCCACTCACAGAGCTCCTTCAATGCTACTGTCATTATACGGAAATAACATTGTGGCCTTATTCTGAATAGCAGAATATGATCTCGGCCCTGAGTATCTTTGCCTTTCTGGAAGGGATGTTGCTTAACAGACCTGATGCTAGTGCATGTTCATATATTTGAGCATGTCCATTCGAACATTCTTTTTTCACTGCTTCTGTTTTGCATATTTAATTGAGAACCACAGCACTAGAAATGGGTCCACAATATATTGCGCTGATGTGGCATCAGATAAATGAGTCATCATGATGTTTCTAGAGACAGGATTCCATAATGCATGGCCACTGCAAGTGTCTTGATGACCCCTGCCATTTATTAGTCTTAGTGAATCACTGAAATCTGCAAGTGTAAAATAGGAAAGCAGAGAAAGTGCATTTTAAAAACATTTGATTGAAACAATGATTCATTCCTATAATGTTTTTATATGTACTGCAATTTAATGGCTGGGGTTAAAATTACTTTTCATTTTACAAGGGCAAGTGAAAAGGTAACCTGACCAATCAGACTGGTTGCTAGTATTATTTTCCCCTCCAGAAGACCCAGTCCTGCTCTCTATGTGCAATAAACGGAGATACTAATTCGGGAAATGTAATCAGATTAGGATTTTCTCGTAGTTTTCAAACCTGTTGAGAGCTTTTGCTTCTAACCTGGTAAATTATATAATAATTTGCAATCTACAGAGTCAAATGCCTCCTGTAATATATTTTGATTGTGCAGGGATACATGATTTAAATATGCAAGGAACGATCAGCTTTTCACTGGCGCTCCCTAAAGTAGATTGATACCATCAGTCTAAGTATGTCACCAGACTTGACCCCCTCCTGTTCCCCTTTCCGTGAGTTCAGGCTTCGCTCGGGCCTATAACTATGGGCCCCGGGGCATTACCTGAGTCGCTAATGCCCCCGCTGCTCGGGTCATATTGCTTATATATAAACTTGCGCCAGTCTGTCCTTGAAGGATATTTTCCAAAAGTGAAAATTAAGACCATTTCAATGATTGATATACATTTTATATTCTAGTGTGAGTTCTCAGACAATTGTGAGCGTGTGCCATGTTAGAAAGCAAAATGGCACTACCTTTTGTGTACAAACAATATAACTATCAAAGATATGAATACTGAAAAGTAATGAAAAAACAAATCGTGTATCATAAAATAAATTTTAATTCCTATACAAAATCACATTCAAATAGGAGCAACGGGGATTCAAATGCACCAATTTAGTACAGTCCTATAAAATACGCAGCAAAACAGAAGATTTATATATGAGTCAACCTAGGCTAGCACTAATATGCCCACGGAAAATGTGCTCTCTCAACTATGCATCTTTGAAAGAAATGGTTATAAAGATGCTGTCATGTCAAATTTTTAAAGGGATTATTTGTTTCTTTTTTACCATCTCAACACATAAAGATTTTCAGGGTAATTCATAGAATTTCGCAGAAAAGTGTCGCAAGCGGCTGGTGCAGAGTGTCCGCGTGCGATTGACTGCGCCAGGCACGTGCGCTAAAACCGATTTCCGCGCACAGCGTATTCATGGATTTCAGGCTTCCAAACCAGCCGCGGCGCAGAGAATCGCAGCGACCCTGCAGCAGCGCCAGTAACGCCCCCAAGAATGCCCTCGCGCAAGGAAAAACCATCAAAATCGCTAAATCATTGCAAAGGGCTGCGCTAACCCTGGACCAGTTCACCGGGCTGGCAAACAGCAAACGCCAAGCGGGGAACGTGTATTGCAGGGGTGCGCGGGAAGTTCCACATGCGACTGGCCCCGTGCAAGCAGGGTACGTGAATTTCAGGGGTGCGCGGGAAGTTCCACACGCGATTTCAGCAGGGTACGTGTATTTCAGGGGTGCGCGGCAAGTTCCACACGCGATTTCTGCAGGGTACGTGCATTTCAGGGGTGCGCGGGAAGTTCCACAAGCGAATGGGCCAGTGCGAGCAGGGTACGTGTATTACATGGGTGCGCGGGAAGTTCCACACGCAATTCCATCAGGGTACGTGTATTTCAGGGGTGCGCGGGAAGTTACACACGCGAATGGGCCAGTGCGAATAGGGTACGTGTATTCCATGGGTGCGCGGGAAGTTCCACACGCGATTTCATCAGGGTACGTGTATTGCAGGGGTGCGTGGGAAGTTCCACACGCGATAGTCCCAGTGCGAGCAGGGTACGTGTATTTCAGGGGTGCGTGGGAAGTTCCACACGCCATTGTCCCAGTGCGAGCAGGGTACGTGTATTTCAGGGGTGCGCGGGAAGTTGCACACGCGATACCAGCAGGGAATGTGTATTTCAGGGGTTCTGGGGAGTACTACACGTGAATTGGCCTTGTGGGTCCTCCCAGGTGTACGCTCCACAACCTCCATGGCCCCTGCAAGCAGCCCACACCACGGGGGACTACCCTGCACCCCTGCTCATGTCCCGCAGGCAGCCCATCCACCATGGGCATGCCCCCCAGCCAACCCACATGTCACCTTGCACTACTGATCAACAATGCATGTCTACCACCACCCCCACCCCCCAGCACTGTGGGGCACCTGCCAGCAGGCCCCCACCCATGTCTCCCACCACCCCCACCCCCCAGCCACCAGGGGCAGCCTCCACCAGGCCCCCACTCATGTCTCCCACCACCCCCACCCCCCAGCAGTGCAGGGGCACCCTCCACCAGGCCCCCACTCATGTCTCCCACCACCCCCACCCCCCTGCCACCATGGGCAGCCCCCACCAGGCCCCCACTCATGTCTCCCACCACCCCCACCCCCTTGCCACCATGGGCAGCCCCCACCAGGCCCCCACTCATGTCTCCCACCACCCCCACCCCTCAGCAGTGCAGGGGCAGCCTCCACCAGGCCCCCACTCATGTCTCCCACCACCCCCCACCCCCCAGCAGTGCAGGGGCAGCCTCCACCAGGCCCCCACTCATGTCTCCCACCACCCCCACCCCCCAGCAGTGCAGGGGCAGCCTCCACCAGGCCCCCACTCATGTCTCCCACCACCCCCACCCCCCAGCATCCAGGGTCACCCTCCACCAGGCCCCCACTCATGTCTCCCACCACCCCCACCCCCCTGCCACCATGGCCACCCTCCACCAGGCCCCCACTCATGTCCCCCTGCACCCCCACCCCCCAGCATCCAGGGTCACCCTCCACCAGGCACCCACTCATGTCTCCCACTACCCCCACCCCCCAGCAGTGCAGGGGCAGCCTCTACCAGGCCCCCACTCATGTCTCCCACCACCCCCACCCCCCAGCAGTGCAGGGGCAGCCTCCACCAGGCCCCCACTCATGTCTCCCACCACCCCCACCCCCCAGCAGTGCAGGGGCAGCCTCCACCAGGCCCCCACTCATGTCTCCCACCACCCCCACCCCCCAGCATCCAGGGTCACCCTCCACCAGGCCCCCACTCATGTCTCCCACCACCCCCACCCCCCAGCAGTGCAGGGGCAGCCTCCACCAGGCCCCAACTCATGTCTCCCACCACCCCCACCCCCCAGCAGTGCAGGGGCAGCCTCCACAAGGCCCCCACTCATGTCTCCCACCACCCCCACCCCCCAGCAGTGCAGGGGCAGCCTCCACCAGGCCCCCACTCATGTCTCCCACCACCCCCACCCCCCA
The DNA here is from genome assembly GCF_040938575.1 of Ambystoma mexicanum. Lineage (NCBI taxonomy): Eukaryota > Metazoa > Chordata > Amphibia > Caudata > Ambystomatidae > Ambystoma > Ambystoma mexicanum. Next base: position 360,120,423 of record NC_090922.1, read on the forward strand.
GCATCCAGGTTCACCCTCCACCAGGCCCCCACTCATGTCTCCCACCACCCCCACCCTCCAGCCACCAGGGTCACCCTCCACCAGGCCCCCACTCATGTCTCCCACCACCCCCACCCCCCTGCCACCATGGCCACCCTCCACCAGGCCCCCACTCATGTCCCCCTGCACCCCCACCCCCCAGCATCCAGGGTCACCCTCCACCAGGCACCCACTCATGTCTACCACCACCCCCACCCCCCAGCAGTGCAGGGGCAGCCTCCACCAGGCCCCAACTCATGTCTCCCACCACCCTCACCCCCCAGCCACCAGGGGCAGCCCCCACCAGGCCCCCACCCATGTCCCCCACCACCCCCACCCCCCAGCAGTGCAGGGGCAGCCTCCACAAGGCCCCCACTCATGTCTACCACCACCCCACCCCCCAGCAGTGCAGGGGCAGCCTCCACCAGGCCCCCACTTATGTCTCCCACCACCCCCACCCCCCAGCATCCAGGGTCACCCTCCACCAGGCCCCCACTCATGTCTCCCACCACCCCCACCCCCCAGCCACCAGGGGCAGCCTCCACCAGGCCCCACCCATGTCTCCCACCACCCCCACCCCCCAGCAGTGCAGGGGCAGCCTCCACCAGGCCCCCACTCATGTCTCCCACCACCCCCACCCCCCAGCCACCAGGGGCAGCCTCCACCAGGCCCCCACTCATGTCTCCCACCACCCCCACCCTCCAGCAGTGCAGGGGCAGCCTCCACCAGGCACCCACTCATGTCTCCCACGACCCCCACCCCCCAGCATCCAGGGTAACCCTCCACCAGGCCCCCACTCATGTCTCCCACCACCCCCACCCCCCTGCCACCATGGCCACCCTCCACCAGGCCCCCACTCATGTCTCCCTGCACCCCCACCCCCCAGCATCCAGGGTCACCCTCCACCAGGCACCCACTCATGTCTCCCACCACCCCCACCCCCAGCAGTGCAGGGGCAGCCTCCAACAGGCCCCCACTCATGTCTCCCACCACCCCCACCCCCCAGCAGTGCAGGGGCAGCCTCCACCAGGCCCCAACTCATGTCTCCCACCACCCCCACCCCCCAGCCACCAGGGGCAGCCCCCACCAGGCCCCCACCCATGTCTCCCACCACTCCCACCCCCCAGCAGTGCAGGGGCAGCCTCCACCAGGCCCCCACTCATGTCTCCCACCACCCCCACCCCCCACCAGTGCAGGGGCAGCCTCCACCAGGCCCCCACTCATGTCTCCCACCACCCCCACCCCCAGCATCCAGGGTCACCCTCCACCAGGCCCCCACTCATGTCTCCCACCACCCCCACCCCCCAGCCACCAGGGGCAGCCTCCACCAGGCCCCCACCCATGTCTCCCACCACCCCCACCCCCCAGCCACCAGGGGCACCCTCCACCAGGCCCCCACTCATGTCTCCCACCACCCCCAGCCCCCAGCCACCAGGGGCAGCCTCCACCATGCCCCCACTCATGTCTCCCACCACCCCCACCCCCCAGCATCCAGGGTCACCCTCCACCATGCCCCCACTCATGTCTCCCACCACCAGCACCCCCTGCCACCATGGCCACCCTCCACCAGGCTCCCACTCATGTCCCCCTGCACCCCCACCCCTCAGAATCCAGGGTCACCCTCCACCAGGCTCCCACTCATGTCTCCCACCACCCCCTCCCCCCAGCAGTGCAGGGGCAGCCTCCACCAGGCCCCCACTCATGTCTCCCACCACCCCACCCTCCAGCAGTGCAGGGGCAGCCTCCACCAGGCCCCAACTCATGTCTCCCACCACCCCCACCCCCCAGCCACCAGGGGCAGCCCCCACAAGGCCCCCACCCATGTCTCCCACCACCCCCACCCCCCAGCAGTGCAGGGGCAGTCTCAACCAGGCCCCCACTCATGTCTCCCACCACCCCCACCCCCCAGCAGTGGAGGGGCAGCCTCCACCAGGCCCCCACTCATGTCTCCCACCACCCCCACCCCCCAGCATCCAGGGTCACCCTCCACCAGGCCCCCACTCATGTCTCCCACCACCCCCACCCCCCAGCCACCAGGGGCAGCCTCCACCAGGCCTCCACCCATGTCTCCCACCACCCCCACCCCCCAGCAGTGCAGGGGCAGCCTCCACCAGGCCCCCACTCATGTCTCCCACCACCCCCACCCCCAGCCACCAGGGGAACCCCCCTCCAGGCCCCCACCCATGTCTCCCACCACCCCCACCCCCCAGCATCCAGGGTCACCCTCCACCAGGCCCCCACTCATGTCTCCCACCACCCCCACCCCCCAGCCACCAGGGGCAGCCTCCACCAGGCCCCCACCCATGTCTCCCACCACCCCCACCCCCAGCAGTGCAGGGGCAGCCTCCACCAGGCCCCCACTCATGTCTCCCACCAACCCCACCCCCCAGCCACCAGGGGCAGCCTCCACCAGGCCCCCACTCATGTCTCCCACCACCCCCACCCCCAGCAGTGCAGGGGCAGCCTCCACCAGGCCCCCACTCATGTCTCCCACCACCCCCACCCCCCAGCATCCAGGGTCACCCTCCACCAGGCCCCCACTCATGTCTCCCACCACCCCCACCCCCCTGCCACCATGGCCACCCTCCACCAGGCCACCACTCATGTCTCCCACCACCCCCACCCCCCTGCCACCATGGCCACCCTCCACCAGGCCCCCACTCATGTCTCCCACCACCCTCACCCTCCAGCCACCAGGGGCAGCCTCCACCAGGCCCCCACCCATGTCTCCCACCACCCCCACCCCCCAGCAGTGCAGGGGCAGCCTCCACCAGGCCCCCACTCATGTCTCCCACCACCCCCACCCCTCAGCATCCAGGGTCACCCTCCACCAGGCCCCCACTCATGTCTCCCACCACCCCCACCCCCCTGCCACCATGGCCACCCTCCACCAGGCCCCCACCCATGTCTCCCACCACCCCCACCCCCCTGCCACCATGGCCACCCTCCACCAGGCCCCCACTCATGTCTCCCACCACCCCCACCCCCCAGCCACCAGGGGCAGCCTCCACCAGGCCCCCACCCATGTCTCCCACCACTCCCACCCCCCAGCAGTGCAGGGGCAGCCTCCACCAGGCCCCCACTCATGTCTCCCACCACCCCCACCCCCCAGCCACCAGGGGCAGCCTCCACCAGGCCCCCACTCATGTCTCCCACCACCCCCACCCCCCTGCCACCATGGCCACCCTCCACCAGGCCCCCACTCATGTCTCCCACCACCCCCACCCCCTGCCACCATGGCCACCCTCCACCAGGCCCCCACTCATGTCTCCCACCACCCCCACCCCCCAGCCACCAGGGGCAGCCTCCACCAGGCCCCCACCCATGTCTCCCACCACTCCCACCCCCCACCAGTGCAGGGGCAGCCTCCACCAGGCCCCCACTCATGTCTCCCACCACCCCCACCCCCCAGCCACCAAGGGCAGCCTCCACCAGGCCCCCACTCATGTCTCCCACCACCCCCACCCCCCAGCATCCAGGGTCACCCTCCACCAGGCCCCCACTCATGTCTCCCACCACCCCCACCCCCCTGCCACCATGGCCACCCTCCACCAGGCCCCCACTCATGTCCCCATGCACCCCCACCCCCCAGCAGTGCAGGGGCAGCCTCCACCAGGCCCCCACTCATGTCTCCCACCACCCCCACCCCCCAGCAGTGCAGGGGCAGCCTCCACCAGGCCCCAACTCATTTCTCCCACCACCCCCACCCCCCAGCCACCAGGGGCAGCCCCCACCAGGCCCCCACCCATGTCTCCCACCACCCCCACCCCCCAGCAGTGCAGGGGCAGCCTCCACCAGGCCCCCACTCATGTCTCCCACCACCCCCACCCCCCAGCAGTGCAGGGGCAGCCTCCACCAGGCCCCTACTCATGTCTCCCACCACCCCCACCCCCCTGCCACCATGGGCAGCCCCCACCAGGTCCTCACAATCCCCAATCATGTGCGTAATGGTCAGCCTCCACAGCCAAAAATCCCTACCAAGTAACCCATTCACCCACATGGAAATGGAAATCACATGTTACACCCCCAATGTTCATGAAGCTAATGAACCCATGTCCGTCACACACAATGGTTGCAATTGAATGGGAAAACACCCAACATGACATGCATGAAACCAATGAGATGATACCACACAGTGAAGTATGGAAACAAAATTGTATTGAAAAAAATAAAGAATGCTAAAGAAAGAAAACAAACTACAATGTGAATGAGAAAAAAAAAAGCTGCATGTCCGTATAAAAACACAAAACTGGAAATCCGAATCCAAAAAAATGTTGTCCAAAGTCAAATGTAAAAAAATCTCCATGCAATAAAGAACTATGTACAAAACTACCAAGGGTCCATGAGCCCAACTGAACAAAGGAAACCTACTAAAAAACCTACCTAAAAAATAACTATATACAAAAAGTGGAGCAGTGTCCGTCGACTCCAAATCATAATAAGAAAGAAAGGAAACCTAAAACTATATATAAAGGCGGCGGGCAAGTCCAGCGGCTCACTCCGTGGTGTCCCGGGCCAGGGCATCATCGAACTCCTGTTCGATGTCCCGGAGGCGGTCCAGTTCCATGGCCCCGAGGGTCCACAGGGACGACGCCGTGTCCTCCTCCAACCCCCTGCGGATTGCCTCGAGGCACTCGGCCCACCTCAGGGCCCTCCGCATGGAGTTCTCCGCCCTGACCATTGTGAGCCGTGCCTCTTCCGCCCGCCACCGCTCCGCACCTATGGCGTGGCCCAACCGCTGCCACACGGAAGACACTCTCTGTCCTGGGTCCCCCTGCCCTCCGGCCGATGCCTGCCCCTCCGATGTCGAAAGCCCCGAGCCTTCATTTCTCCCACCATGTTGCTGCTGCTGCTGCTCTGCCTCTGCCCGTGCACTGCCTCCTGCTGCCTGCACATCCTCCGCCGGCTGGGGTGCAGTTGTTGATGTGGCCACCCCTGCTGGACCTCCGACTCCCGACTGTGGCATGGATGCCTCCTCCACCAGCCTGGCTGCACCGTCAGAGGCAGCTCCACAGGGCACCCAGGTGACTGATGGGTGGGAAGATGGCACAGAGGACGACTGGCGCGTAGGGGGTCCAGTTGAGGAGGGGGTCGAAACAAGCCCCATCAGACAGCGGAATCCGGCCTGGGTGACCTGTCCCAGCAGGCTGACGTGGACAACGAGCCATTCGAGATGACGTGCAGTCTCTCCATGAAAAGACTGCAGGTCAACTCGGATGGCCTGTTAACGCAATGCCACACCAGCCAGGACAGGCTCAACCCGGACCTGGATGGCCACGTCCGCAGGCAGAGGAAGGCCAGTTGACGTCAGCTCATCCCCTGCCTGAAAACGGGTCTGGACGTAGGCATCCCTGCTGGTGCAAGATGATGCAGGGACAGGATCGGGGACAGGATTGCACACAGGCACCTCAGCGGCCGCCTGTGCTGCCTCCTGTCCCTGGTCCTGCACTGCATCACTAGCACCAGTGGGATCCCCACCTTCAGACCCCGTCTCTGGTGCTTGCACGGCCTCCTCCTCCACCAAACCCCCCACCAACCTGGATGACTCCGTGCCATCTTCCCCTGTTGGGCCCTGTGGGGTCCCAGCTGCCCCTTCTGCTGCCGAGGAGTCCAAATGCAACCTCCGCCTCTTGGACCTCCCCCC